>NW_024412422.1:8616711-8679011 GCF_014898765.1 Herpailurus yagouaroundi | reverse complement strand
GAGATCGTGACCTGAGCCGAAGTTGGACGCTTAACCGACTGAGCCACCCAGGCGCCCCCAAACTTTTTATTTTTAAAAATATTTTTTAATCTTTATTTATCTTTGAGAGAGAGAGAAGGAGACACAGGATCCTGAACAGGCTCCAGGCTCTGAGCTGTCAGCACGGAGCCCGACGTGGAGCCTGAACCCACGCACCGTGAGATCGTGACCCGAGCCGAAGTCGGGTGCTTAACTGACTGAGCCACCCAGGTGCCCCTGTCAAACTGTTTTTAAAGCGGTTTGTAGCGTTTTGCCTCCCCCCCTTGGATTGTTGGCTGGGCTGCTGTAACAAAGCACCACGGGCGGGGGCCTTCGACAACCAAAGTGCGTTGTCTCACAGCTCTGGAGGCTACGAATCCAAGTCCGAGATCAAGGTGTTGGCAGGGTTGATTTCTCCTGGGGCCTCCCTCCCTGGGTTGTAGATGACTGTCTTCTCCTTGGGGTTTTACATGATCTTCCCTCTGTGGGTGTCTGTGTCCAAACCTCCTCTTCTTATGAGGATACCAGTCATTACCGCCCACCTCCCACGACCTCATTTCAACTCAACCACCTCTTCAGAATATATATATTATAAGTTTATTTATTTATTTTGAGAGAGAGAACAAGAGAGCGAGAGCGGGGAGGGGCAGAGGGAGAGGGAGAGCGAGAATCGCCGACGTGGGGCTTGAACTCAGGAAGCAACTGCGAGATCAGGACCTGAACCAAAACCAAGAGTCAGACGCTCAATTGACTGAGCCGCCCAGGCGCCCTTCATCCACCTCCTTAAAGAACCTGTCACCGGGGCGCCTGGGTGGCGCAGTCGGTTAAGCGTCCGACTTCAGCCAGGTCACGCTCTCGCGGTCCGTGAGTTCGAGCCCCGTGTCGGGCTCTGGGCTGATGGCTCGGAGCCTGGAGCCTGTTTCCGATTCTGTGTCTCCCTCTCTCTCTGCTCCTCCCCCGTTCATGCTCTGTCTCTCTCTGTCCCAAAAATAAATAAACGTTGAAAAAAAAAAAAAAAAAAAGAACCTGTCACCAAATTCAGTCACATTCAGATTGCTGGGAGTTAGAACTTCAACCTTTGGGTGGCGGGTGGCGGGGTGGGGGTAGGGGGACGACGACACAACTCAGCCTGTGACGTCCATCATCAAGATGTGAGTCTTCTGGTCATCCGACACCTTCACCAACACCGGGTATCATCAGTCCTTTTACCTTTTGTCATTCTGGGAGTGTGTCGGCCTGGTTGCTTTTTTACTGTGTTCGTTTTTATTTTCTTTGCAAGCCAAGAACAGTACTGGTGTCTGTAAGTTAGCTCAGTGCTGTTAGGGAGCAGGCCAGGGTCACTGTTGTATCCCCATAATGACCAGCCAGTGTGCCAGACCGGGTCCTTGTGTAGAGTCCAAGGACGTGTGGATGGTTCAGTGCAAACCTGGTGCCACTCCTTGAAAAGTGAACTTTGTCTGGCAGACATTGGGTGGCTCTCACACATTCTTGGACTCAAGGAAAAATTGTGAAAGCATTAGAAGTCAGACGCGGTCAACGCTTGGCGGGGGCTGGTGGTTTCAGCTTTCTCAAGATAACACTCCAGAGGGCAGACTGGCAAGTGGGAGGTTCTAGAAAAATAGAACCCGATAAAATGAGGGAGAGATTTATTACCTGGGAGGGAGCTGCTTTGGCTGAGGGAGGGGGCGGGGCAGGGCAAGTCATAGCTTACAGGATTGATTGTGATCAAGGTTGCTTAACCGGACACAGTGTCATTCAAGGTGACGTTAGATATTATCCTCGGACACTGGGCTTCAACCGAGCAGAATGAACTGATAAGTGACATACTTCTTAATAATAACCCTTCCAAGTGGTAGGGGATATTTAGATACAGATATAATTATCTATCTATCTATCTATCTATCTATCTATCATCTACCTAATTATAGAGATAGATAGATAGATAGATAGATGAATTGATTATCTATGTGATGGGGGACAAGTGGCTTTACTTTGCTAAGTCTTAGTTTTCCCATATGTAAAAAGGGGGGAAATTTTGTATTTCTTTTTGGGTTATAGTTTTAACAGGTAGGTAGGTAGGTAGGTAGATAGATAGATCGATGATAGATGTCTTAGATAGATCGATGATAGCTCGATGATAGCTCGATTGATGATAGATCGATATCTTTTGTAATAAATCTGTTCTTTTCTGTGTGTGGGGATGCTTCCATTTCAGAATCAATGCACAAAAATTCTCTTCCACTCCTTCATCTCCCCGTTGCTTCCCCCTGCCCCCGCCACGCCCAGACCCAAGCCCACAAAAGTGACTCGGAAAGCTGTAGAGGGATATTACAATTGATTGGCCTCCCACGGATGGTGCGTACATGTCTTGTCGTTAGTGGGGAAGCTGAAAGGGGGCCGAGTAATAGAATGACTCAGCCTGCAAGACAGCTCCTCCTTGATGAACAATCAGACACAAATGTCAATAACAATTAGATTGTCTGCAAGCTACAGTCACTTAGGGCTCCCCGAGCCTGTCCACAGGGCCCGGATTGAAACCCTCAGCCTTGTGAACTCCAAATCAGGTTTGGCATCGGGAATGAAAAGCCATCAGCGGTAATAGTATTAGGAGGCTGTTGGTCGAAGACGTGCAAAGGGCTTCGAATCAGGCTCTGGTCCTCGTGGGTCGCAAGGGCAGAGAGCGACTGCCTGGAAGGAGGAGATGGGAGGGGAAGCCGGCGAGGGGTGGGGCAGGGGGCACCCAGGAGCACATGGGGGCTGGCGAGGAGCGATGCCGCTTGCAAGCGAGGCGTCCAGAGGAACGGAGTCCTGAATGTGAGTCCTGACTCCGCCATTTGTAAGTCGCGTGACCTCGGGCAAATGCGGTTTAGTGTCTGAGTTTCTTCATCTGGAATTAGGGATGTCACAGGACCTAAAAAGAGGCGGTGTCATGTTACAGGGTTGTGTGCTAAGGAATCACCACAGTGAATTATTATTATTGGCAGAACAGCAGGTGGTCGATAAAGTTAGCTTCTGCGTGTCTGGTGTGGCCCTGGTTTATGCGCCAGAGCTCAGAGTCCCCATGATGCCCCACTTTGACGTGGAGCAGACAGCATCGTGTGTATCAGGCACTTAACTCCGTGCCTGGCATTTAATAAATCATGATTATCTTCACAAAACCTCCCCCTAGGGTGGTGCAGGGGACGGCAGAAAAAGAGAAAACCAGAGAGCGCCATGGCCCGGAAGATTTAAAACTCGATTTTCTCAGTCCCTAACCTGTCGAAGGGCCCCATCATTCAGGCAAGAGGGAGATGGACCTGGAATGTCATGGGCAGCAAAGGGTTCTGCCCTCATGTCTGCTTCCTCGGTGACCCACCTGTGTGATTCAGGCTCTGTGTGTTTGGAGGAGAAAATCTGGGAGCAGAGGAGAGGAGGGGGGATCAGGATTTCAAAGACAGGACCCCTTCCGGGGTGGAGGAAGAGGTGGGAAGGGAGAGAGGAGATACTTCGCAGCCACCCAGGCCTGGCTCTGGAGTGCTGAGCAGTGGGTTCCCTTCTGGTAATTGTAGGGCGGGGAGCACCCCTAGCTGACCCAGGTAGAGAGTTTGGCCTTGAAGGATCTTAATTCCCATGGCGAATCTGCCCGTTTCTTTCGGCACGCCTGAAGCTCATCCCTTGGCCTGTCTCTTCCACTGTGTTCCATTCTTTCCCATCTCAACCTACACCCTTCGCCTTGACCTGCCGACCATCCCGTCCGCGAAGAATGTGGATTCTGAGGTTGGACAGACGTCGGTTCAAATTCCGGCTGCAGAATGGTTAGCTGTGTGATGTGGGACAAGTGGCTTAGTTTTCCCATAGGTACAAAGGGGGCAAGTTGCGTATTTCCTGGTGGGTTGTAGGACGTCCTTGGGCTCTTGTCGTCTACTGCCGCGTAACAAACAGGCCCGCATCTTAGTGGGTTGAAACGGTGAGTCAGATTTGTTTTGCTCATCAGTGTGACGTCAGGTAGAGCTCGCTGGGGACAAGCCGTGGGCTCCGCTTGGGGACCACTGCAGTAGTCACCTCGCTGAGAGGCTGGGGGCTGTCATCATTTGGGGGCTTGCCCCCCTTATGTCTGCTGACTGGTGAGGCCTCTGTTGGGTCGGATGGCCAGAACACCCACGTGGGTCTTCTCCGTGTGGCGACCTGGCTTCCTGACAAGATGAGGGCCAGGTCCCCACGATGGGCATGCACAGAGAGAAAGCCCGGTGGAAGACACATTTATTGCCTTTTATGAGCTCCCCTGGAGGCCACAGAAGGTCCCTTCTGCTGTTTTCTGTTCATCAAGGAAGTCACACAATTCTAGCCAGTTTTGAGGGGAGCAGAAAGACTTCATCGGTTGGTTGGGGCGGGGGGCGAGTGGCAAAGTTCTGGAAGGGCGTATGGGCCCGGCAGTATGCTGTGGCCGTTGTTTTGAAAATCCACTGTGACAGTTAATATACGTATAGATCTCTGAGTAGCAGTTGGCACACAGGAAGTTGATTTTATCTCAAGTTCAAGTTCTTCCTGCAGCCAGAAATTGCAGGATCTTGGACGGCGGAGATTGTATAATTCCCAGTTACTCTGCACTGGGCAAGACCCAGGGGGGATACTTGGAAAGTGTTTATTGGATGATTAATGAGTGATTTTTTTTTTTTTAATGAATAGCGTTTTTAAAAATTTTTTATTTTTTAGTGTTTATTATTTTGAGAGAGAGAGAGCGTGCAGGGGAGGGGCAGAGAGAGAGGGAGACACAGAATCCAAAGCAGGCTCCAGGCTCTGAGCCGTCAGCACAGAGCCCGACGTGGGGCTCGAACCCATGAACCGTGAAATCATGACCTGAGCCGAAGTCGGACGCTTAACCGACTGAGCCACCCAGGTGCCCCAATGAGTGATTTTTAATACTTCGATGCAGTGATCCTCAGAACTGATGGCTGATCAAAATCACTGAAGAAGATGCTAAAAATATCTCCAGGTTCTACCCGTGACCTACTCAATCTGAATCTCTAAGGCTGGGGTCTGGGGATAAGCATTTTTTGTGACCTCCTCCAGTGGTTCAGAGGTAGTCAGTGTGACGACGGGCATTTCCAAACCATTGGTTTTCCGCAGGAGAATCCAAGATTCCGAGGATGAAAGAGTCGACCCATTTTATAGATGGACAAACTGAGACTCTGTGGACGAAAGCACTTGCCCAAAGGCATACCGCGAGTCAGAGTCCCTTCTGAAAATCAGTGGTGAAAGCACTCCAAGGCGCTGTGGCTGGTTGGGGAGGGCAGTATTTTTGGATCTGGAGTTCAGTGGTGGTGGGGAGAAAACTTGGGGGTTTCTCTACGTTGGCAGTTCTCACATTTGCCTTTTTCATTGGTTTCTCTCCCTTTTATTCTTTTGCCGCATTCGAGTAACATCTGGCAACTAATTCGCCTCCTACTTTCTTTCTTTCAATGGGATCACTTTTTTCCATAAACAAACTGAACCCCCTCCTAAGTAACAATGGCCTCAAAACCAGGGGGCTGTTGCCTTAATTCCACGCTTGTCCCTACACATATCGAAAGGGGCACGTAACTACTTACCTTAACGAAATCTTTGCCTGTGTGGCACCTAAAAATCATCTCCCGCGCAGTGAGAGGCACGTGCCTCCGGCAGGATCGGCCACAGAATTGGTGGGCCCGGTGCAAAAATGGAACGTGGAACGTGCAAGATGAAAACGCGGGCCCTCTCGTCCACCAATCACTTGGAATTTCAAGACCATGGGCAGGGCCTTGAAGCCAGCGCTGGGCCCTTCTGAGTGCACGGCCACTGCACGCCCACGAGGCCAGCCCCGGTCCGGGTTTGGGAAGCGCTGTTTCCAGTGGGACTGATTGTCTAGCTCAGCTCAGGTTCCTGGAGCAAAGGACGTTGGGCATCTGCCCCGCCCTCTCCCCCCGGTTAACATTTGAGGGGCACCCAGGAATCAAAAGCCTGGGGGCCAAGTGTGGGGTCTTTATGCGGCCAGGACACCTGTTAAGCCTCTAGCCCGGCAGGAATCCTGAGCCCAGTAGGGCTGGGAGATCTGTTTCCTCGAGGGACCAGGAAAAACGGAAGAGGGATGTTCTCCAAAGTGGAGCTCGGAGGGATGTGTTTGTTCTCTGTGTGGCCAATGCTCACGTGCGGGGATAAATATTTTCCTCTCGTTGTCGTGGGAGGGGGTGGGACGGAGGAGCCAGAGAATGAGCTGGCGGAGACGGGAGAGAAGGGATGGATAATAAACAACAAAAAAATTGAAAAAAAAAAAAAAAAAAAAAAAGGAAAAAATTTTAGTGGATTTCTAGAGCCCTCAAAATAGTTTCGACATCCTTTCTGGCCCGGCTGTTGCCTTGTTACCTTTAGGTGCCTGCCAATATCTGGGAAAAACGCGGGCTCCTGGCTTCGGGGATCAAAATACTGGGCGTGTGTATCGCTTAGAGCAAAGCGTCAGGGGACCCGGAACGTTCTTTGGGTTTAGAGCTGTGGGACATCGGCAGCAATTTTAGAAGTGTTGCTATTTCAACAGGGTTGGTATTTCACACTCCTCTTAAGCTAGAGACAGCCAAGCCCAGAGCTCCAAAATACCCCTGGCAGGGCCAGCTCTCCCTCGGAAGAGACACGAGGTCGGCCACCATCGTTTCTGCCGTTTGGAGGGAAATCAGTGAAAGCCGTTTTCAATTCACCGTGGAGAGTCCGTAGGAAAATCGTGCTTTGTGGTAACGGATCCTAGCTCTTAACAAGAAGCTTGGGCCTGATTCTCTTTTTTCTTGCTCTCCAAGACTGGAGCCGAAACGGAGGAGTATGCGAAAGTGCTGTTTAATGAAGATTAAGCTTATATAGCCCGATGGGAAGGGAGTGGGACATTTTTATACAGATGGACGGGCCAGTCATGGTACCCGGCACCACCGTGGGTGCTTTGGGGAACTTAGTTCCATTCTCCACAGAAGGAGGTAGGTATGTTATTTCCCTTTCTAGAGGCTGAAACTGAGGTTCTTTTTTGTTTTTTTAAACGTTTATTCCTTTTTTTTGAGAGAGAGAGAGAGAGAGAGAGAGAGAGAGATTGGAAGGGGCAGAGAGAGAGGGAGACACAGAATGTGAAGCAGGCTCCAGGCTCTGAGCTGTCAGCACAGAGCCTGACGCGGGGCTCGAACCCATGAACTGTGAGATCGTGACCTGAGTTGAAGTCTGATGCTTAGCTAACCGAGCCCCCCCAGGCGCCTCTGAAACCGAGGTTCCGATGGACCGAGTGACTTCCCAAATTACACAACCTATCAGGTGCTCCCATCGAGATTTGAATTCGTGCTGGTCTGACTCTTGCGTCCCACCAAGAAGCAGGGACACCTGCATGCCCCGAGCCACGATGCTTTGCTCTCATTCGCTCACGCCTGCCTCCAACAAGCATTTGTTGAGCGCCTGCTGTGTACCAGGCACTGTCTTGGGCACTGGTGACACAGCGGCGAGCCAAGCCAGTCACAGCTGTGTCTGTTGCTGCTCCGTAGACCACCCTCCCTTTGCTCTCCTCCCCTTCACACAAACAGCGCTCTGCAAAGTTCCCTCGGAAACTAATTTGTTTTCCTCTTTCTCCTGTGGGAATAGCTGTGTACTGAATTGTAGCTGTGTGTTGACTCGTCCTTCTTCTCCATTGCACGAAGAACCCCAGAACAAGGCTCTGGACCCCCGCACGAGCGCAGGACCTGTGTTGTGAACCACGGGTGTTCCGCTCGGCTCAGCACCCCCTCTTCCAGAAACATTTCCAGGCAGGTCCTTTAGGGAAACCCGTCTCCCCAGCTCCAAATACCGGACTCTGGCAGGAGCAGCCAGTCCCAGCATTCTGTCCCTGGCCACGGTGATTGGTCGAGGCGCCAGCCCCGTGATTCGTGTTTGGCCAATCAGATTGCTTGCCTGGGATTTTTTCTAAAGGGGCTGGTACGGAAGAAGCAGCTATAATTCTGGCTTCCTGGTGGGCTCTGGCTTTGAAAGAGAGAGGAGACAGAGGACTGCCAGGGCTGGATCCTTGATTCCGGGTTGATGTGTTTGAGCCTTGGGAGGCTGGGTGGGTGCTCAGAGGTGCCAGGAGTGGGGGCAGTGGTCCTGCGGCCGGTGGCACTGCCAGGGCATTGGTGGGTTAAAAGTCTGGGCTTTTATTTTAGTATTTTTTAATTTAAAACATTTTTTTAAGTAGTTATTTTTGAGAGAGAGAGTGCGAGTTGGGGGAGAGGTGGCAGAGAGAGAGAGAGAGAGAGAGAGAGAGAGGGAGACACAGAACCTGAAGCAGGATCCAGACTCCAAGCTGGCAGCACAGAGCCCGACAGGGGGCTCGAACTCATGAGCTATGAGATCATGATCTGAGCCGAAGTCAGACGCTCAACAGACGGAGCCACCCAGGTGCCCCAAAAAGTCTGGGCTTTCAGAGACTAAAGGTCTTAGATTCAAATCCCAGCTCTTGTCCCAGGCTAGCTGCGTGATCTTGGGAAAGTCGCTTAGTCTCTCTGAGCCCGTTACTGCGAATACTGATAGAAATGGCGAGAGCACAGCAAGATGGGATGTGACTGAGTCCAAATCCGTGCAGTTGGTGAGTGCCTCAACCACCCCTGCCTTAGCCTTCGTGCTGGTGACTTTCCCCGGTCACCGTTCGGGTGACGTTCGCTCAGCAACACTGATGGAAAGCGCGAGGCACTGGGGATAGAGTGTCGAATGAAATGGACATCACCCCTGTTCCTTCGGAGCTTACGCCCTAGTGGCTGGACCCATAAGTGAGCAATTACAGAACGGCCCAAAGACCGAAGATGCTCAGGGTGGGGTGCGGGCGTTTGGGAGGGAACTGTGATCTAGAACCGAGAGTTCAAGGAAGGCTTCCAAGGGAAAGGGAGGCACGTAGGTGGAGGCATGAACCAGGCGCACACATCGGCCAGGTAAAAAGGGAACTGAGGTGAAGGGGTGCTCCTGGTAGAGAACCTGACATAGACTGAGCCAGACTGAGAGAGCACCCCTTTGGGGAAAGGGGCAGTGACTTAGCATGGCTATGTACGCGCGGCACGAGTGATCACTAACGACAGAAAGAAACAGAGGGAAGATGAAGCTGAGTCTGGGGTCTCATGCTGAGACGGCGGGACTTCACCTTTAGGACCAACCCATTTTTCAGATGGAAAAACCGAGTTCCCGAGGACAAACATGACCTGCCCGGATACCACGAAGCGGGTGAGAGGAGGGGCTGGAACCAGAGCCCGGTTCTCTGGATCGGAAACCGGTGGGGTTTTTTTGTTTGTTTGTTTGTTTTGTTTTTGTTTTTTTTTTCTGTCCCTGGAGTTCTCTACTCCAAAACCCCCACCTGGACCAAATCCGGCCCTCGCAGCTCTTCTGAATTCGGGAAAGCTCCGATTCCTCACGTCTGCACAGCCACGCTGTCTCAGGAAGGTCGCAATAAATTTTTTTTTTTTTTTTCAGCCAACGCCTTGCTCCCATCCCTGCAAAACAATGTATTTATTATTGCTAAGCCTTTTCCATCTTGGAGGAGAAAATGCATACCACATGACTCCCCAAAGCCGAGCGGTCCCGGTTTACAAATACAGTACGTTAATAGCTTTGTAAACATTTATTCAGGATGACAGCTGAGGGAAACATGTGGCATTAATTAGAAAGCTCAGCAACGCGGCCTATTAAGAGGGAGGTTAAATCTGAATTAGTTGGCTTTGCCCGAACAAGAGGCTCTGGGGTGCAAAAACTTCGCTCTAATACGTTCTGACTCTGTTGACGTGGGGTGCGTTGGGGCACACGGGGGTCTCGGTTCCCGGGGAGGAAGTCTGTGTCTTGGCAAGGTGGTCGCTGAGTCATGGGGCTGCGGCACTGTCTGGGTTGGCCTCCCCAAGGGCCTGTCCCCTGGGTGCTGTGACTTGTCATGGCGTCAGATGGTGGGCACGTCAAGCTGCGGGAAGCCAAGAGCTCGCAGCCCATCCGGGGAACAGAATGAGCTTCCCCGAGACCCCTGGCTTGTTGGGGGGGGCAGGGGGGGCCTTTCTGGGCCAGGAGTTGCCTCCTCCTTGCTTCGCCATTCTCTGTCCTCTGCGCTTGCCCAGTATGGTTCTTCCACGGTAACGCCCTGGGTTGTCTCTGCTGTGTGGTACCAAGGAGGCTCTCCAGTAGACTGGATTCTCTGGGAGCCCAGAAGCTCTCTACCCGCCCGGTCGGGCTTGACTTAGAGTAGATGCCCGAGGGGCTATTTCATCGAAGCGTCCCGTCCATGAAAGCCTGCAGGTGGGGCTGCTCGAGGTGACCCCTGAAACCTATCCACACCCAGAAACGTTCCCCACCGCACTGAAAGGAGGTGACACCTGTCACGTGACTCTAAACTTCTGTCCTGTGCTTAAAAGGCATCCCTCATCTACGGCTACGTAGGAACGTCCTTTTACTTCTCAGAAGTCCTGTAATGACCTCGTGAATACCACGCTGGCATTGCCTTGTGGCTCTCCAGCTGTCTTCCGTGTGTGAACTTGTGACACATGAACGTTAAACGGCACCCTGATTTGCTGGCAATCCTGTTTGGATCTCTCTGCATCTGAGAATATTCTCAAGAGCCTCTGGATGCAGAAGGGAACCCCCCTCCCCCCCCCCCCTGGTCTCCTGCACGCTCTGAGAACCTGGCTGGTGCCCTGTGAACCTAGCTTGAGTAGAGGCAGGGAAGGATGAGGGGGAAAAGCCGTGTGTCTTCTCTGGGGCTCAGTTTTATCATCTGTGAAATGGGACGGTGGGCAGGGAAGGGGGGGCTGGCTGGGTGAGGGCCCGAGGACGAGGTGAGCTGACCCGCAGCACCAGGCAGAGGTCTGGTTTGCAGTCTGTGGCCTCTGCCCGCAGGACCCTCTGGTCCCTCTGTCGTGATGCCACCATGGGCCTCCCTCCTCACCGCCCCCTGGGTGAGCCGCATGCCCATTTTTCTGCTGCTCCGCACCAAGTCTCTCTTGGTGTCTCACATTGACCCAGGAACAGATCCGACCCTCCTGGATGGAGTGGAGGCCTCCCCCTCCCTCTCTAGATTCTGGGGGGTGGAGAAGCTGGTTGCAAAGCCCTGATGTCATTGTGACGTCCAGTTAATGGCAGGAGGGCCTGTGGTCCCGGAGGGTCAGTGCTTAGCCTGGTGGGGTGGGGCGGGGCTAGAACCTGGCTCTTTCCGCCACATCTCATCTATGAGAGCGAGAGTTTAGAAAAGCCTTAACAGTGACTCTGGTAGGGGGTGATCGGGGGTTGGTAGCACAGAGGTTCGAGGGTGGCCAGGAGCCAGACTGCCTAGATCCCCGTCCTGCCCTCACCACTTAGGTATGACGTGCCTGGGCAAGTTGCCTTGTCGCTCTGTGCCTCAGTTTCCCCATTCCCCCAACGGGGGTAAGACTAGCTGGGTGTCGGGAGGTTCAAACGAGGTGGGATACATGTATTGGAGCCCGGCCGATAGGAGGCGCTCAATAAATGTCGGCTGTCATTATGAATGGGGCGCAATTTGGGGGACTGCCTCCAAGGAGGGACAGTGTGGTAGAGATCAGACCAATGGGGATGTGAGCTTTGCAGCTAAACGGTTGGGTTCCGGTCCGGGTCTCCGTGATCAGCTGTGTGACCTGGGGTGGGTGTCTTCACCTCTTGGAGCCTCCTGCACCTCCCCGGGGACAATGAGAATCAGCTTCTCTGGGTTCTCACGAGGACCGATAGAAATGAAGCGTGAAAAGCCCTTAGCTCAGTGCCTGGCGTTCAATTTGTCCCCAGATGAGGGTGGCTATTTTTCTCAAGGCTGTGTTTTTATTCTTTCATCTTGGTGGAGGACATAGGGCAGAAAGGTGCCCTCTTTCCAGTCCGACTATGTCTTTCTCAGTGACAACAATGACCCCTGTCATTGTTATGACTATTACCAACTTACACACGGCTTGGGCCGAACCATCACTCTGAAACTTCAAAGCTTGCTCTTGTTGAACATCATTTTTCCCGTCTGTAAAATGGGTTGATAATGTACCTTCTTGGGGTGGTGAGGATTAAATGGACGGTATGTGAAAAGTGCTGAGGCGTGAAACTTTCAGCAAGTACGAATTATGACAGTATTCTTATTATTGCTTACGGTTGAAAGCAATCCACGCCACCGCTGTGTTTCCTCTTTAGTGCGGCCCTGTGGAGGCGTCCGGTGATGGTAATGGTTTGTACCTTGTAGCGACACAGGAAACCGAGTCTTAGATCGAGACACTTGTCTCAGCTCATCAGGCCTGTAGGAAGCTGCACTGGGGTTTCAGCTCTGTGGCGTGGCCCGTAGAGTATGGAGTCGGAGAGCCTGTGTTTCTCAAACGCTCCCAGATGATGCCAGTGCCCCAGTGCTGCTGGTCCGCGGACCGCTGTTTGAGTAACAACAGTTCAAGCTAGCGCTGTGCGCTAGAAATACGTGAGCCATATGTGCAGCTGTAACTTCTACCAACCACCTTGAAAACGTAAGAAGGAACTGGGGACTTTCATTTCAACCTATCTTGTTTCACCCACGATAACGAAAATACCATTCTAACCCAGTATAAAAACACAAAACCAGTATGAAAAAGAAGATACGCAGAGAAGGTAGTTTACGTTCTTTTTCAACGTACTAAGGCTTGAAAATCCAACGTGCGTTCTCCACTTACGGAAATCTCACTGCAGACCGGCCGCGTTCCAAGCATTCCATCGCCACCCGTGGCTGGTGGCCACCATATTGGATCACATGGGTCTAGAAGGGAGGATGTGGTTTAGGACTGCCTGGCTTACAATTCTGGCCCTGGCCGGGACGTTTGGGTAAGCTGCTCAGTTGCTCCAGACCTGAGTTCCCTCATCTCTAAAACAAGACTAAATCTGAGGTCACGGCACCTGGCTAGATCATATACTCTCTGGAACCATCTGGGTCTCCAAATCTGAAACTCAGCCGCAGTGGAAGATGGGGAACACTCCCGAGACTCTAAAGGCGTTTCCTGACCGTTCCATGATCTACTCGCCCCTCCTTGGGTCTGGGTAAGAGGGCGTCACCTGGACTCTTGTCTCTTGGTCCTCCGTTGGGTGGCCCACGAGTGGCATTTTGTAGCTTCTGGTCGGCTGGCTGGCTGCATGGAGGGCCAGGCGAGGGCTCCGGGGCTGGAGAGGGAGGAGCTGGGTGAAAAGGCAGTTCGGCCTCTTCCGTGCCAACAGTTGGTTGCAGGTGCATTGAGTAACAAAGGCCCGAGTACTGGGCTGCTCCTGGCTTTTTGAGAAGATTCCAATAAACATTAGGTAAATGCATGGTGGATGAGCCAATTAATGGGAGACGAGGCCAACCCACTGTGGGAAAATGGCTAAGACTCATGGGCCACAGGGTCTGAAGGGTTGCCTTTATAAACCCGCCTGAGGAAGCACCATTTCTTTTCTTTTCTTTTTTTTCTAGTGCAGGAAGGAGGAGGTTGCTTTTGTTTAGTCTGAGTATTTAGGCATTTCTGTGGGTCCCGTTGGGTTCCAGTTCACAGTCCCGCGGCTGTGTCTCCCAGCCCCACCCTGATGCCCCACCAGTACCCCGTGGAATCCTGCAGATAAGGCTTAAAATTGACAAGCCCTCATCCTTTGCCCAAAGAAGCAGGGATGCTTGTTGGAGCCTGGCTCCAGACCCCTGACGTCCGCCAGGCTCTTGATGTAGCCGGGGCATCAGAGGAGACGGAGCAGGGTGTGGGCAGCGTGGAGGCATCTCCTGGAGGCAGAACGGACCGTGACCCACTGCCGCACGCTCCCGTCTGCTGGGTCTGCGACAGATGTGGGGAAGTCACCTTACATTTTCTTTCTCTTCCTCCTAAAAGTCAGAGGAAGAGCGTAGCCTCTCCACAGCGCATGGGGTTGGTAAAATGGCGGAAGGGGTTTTCCTTCCGTTTTCTCTGCCCGGGTCCCTAAGCAAGGATGTCACTAGCGTGTCGCTGGAAAATCCAGGTGTTGGCACTCTGCTTCCCCAGCTCCCTGATGCTAAAGAGAAGGGATCACGTTGATGGGAACATTTTCGAGCAGAAGCGCAAGGGGAGTAAACGCGTTCATAGGATCCAGACTGGACGTTGGAAGCCTTGAGTCCAGTTACAATTCTGCTGCTGACCACTGTGTCCCCCGGACCAAAGTCGCCCCTCTCCGGGCCGTTTCCTCATCTTGGAGCCGGGAAGGAGAATTTCTTCTGCCTGGAAAGATTGGAAAGAACACCCACAACCAAGCCCACATCTTTATGAGTATCGTCAACCCCCAATGTGCTTGTAGATGGGGCGTGCTTTGCCTTCAGTGTTTCTTTCCTCTGTAATTTGGGGGACCTTGAGGTTTTCCTCTTAGGAGGTTGGAGAGATAGAAGTTAATGACCGTGGGAAGGGGTCTTGGTTAACAGAAGGGAGGGATGTGTGAAGTGTTGTTAACCATAGCTCAGGCCGGGTTCGTAACCGGATTCGTGGGTTCATGGCCAGGTTCATGACCAAGTTCACGGCCACGTTCTGAGAGCAGTCTCTAAGTCCTGTGCTTAAAAAGAAAAAAAGAAATCATTATTGGGGCTGCCAAACCAATATTAAAACCAGTGGCTTATGAAAGGGCCTGGCAGTCGGGGCTGAGAATCTTTTTGCAGGGAGCAGGAAGCGTCTCCTCTGGGGCAGGTTTTTCAGTAACACCAAAACCAGAAATGGAAGAGATTTTCCCCGGTCACCTGGTCTTATTTCTTCAAGTCTGAGATGGTTCTCTTTGGAAAGGAGTAGGGAGGATCAGTTTCCCAGCTTGCGGGTGGGAGACGCTCACGGGACTGAGTCAAGGAAGATGACCTTTTCGAAACCCAATGGTGATCGATAAACAGCCTGGAAGCCTCTGTCTTACGCTTGTTTTTTTTGAGGATATCTTTTTTTTTTTTTAATTTTTTTTTCAATGTTTTTATTTATTTTTGGGACAGAGAGAGACAGAGCATGAACGGGGGAGGGGCAGAGAGAGAGGGAGACACAGAATCGGAAACAGGCTCCGGGCTCTGAGCCATCAGCCCAGAGCCTGACGCGGGGCTCGAACCCACGGACCGCAAGATCGTGACCTGGCTGAAGTCGGACGCTTAACCGACTGTGCCACCCAGGCGCCCCCTTTTTTTTTTTTTTTTTAATCATTGTCAGTGAAGGAAACCCAACACTCCTGAACACTGCCAGTGAGAGGGAAAATTGATAAATCTTTCTGGAGAGGAAGCTCCTTAAAAACACACAAACCGTCTCGGAAATTCTACTCCTGGGGGTTTATCCCAAGGACGTGATCAGAGAAATGCACCCAGGACAAAGGTGGTCAGCACAGCATTGTTGATGGCAGTAAAATGCGGGAAACAGCTCGAACATTAGCAGTAGGAGATTGGTTATGACGTTTAGCTATATTCACACACTGGAAGATTCAGCAGCTGCTAAAATTATTTCTTCCTTCCTTCCTTCCTTCCTTCCTTCCTTCCTTCCTTCCTTCCTTCCTTCCACAAATGTTTTTTGAGTGCCTATGTCCCAGACACTGTATAGCTAAATGGGTTGAAATAGAACGATGTTTACGACATATCAAATAATAAATACATAATTAAATAAAATGAAGGGGTGCCTGGGTGGCTCAGTCCTTTAAACATCCGACTTCAGCTCAGGTCATGATCTCACCACTTGTGAGTTCGAGCCCTGCGTTGGGCCCTGTGCTGACAGCTCAGAGCCTAGAGCCTGCTTCGGATTCTGTGTCTCTGTCTCTCGCTGCCCCTCCCCATGCGCATGCCCTGTCTCTGTCTCTCAAAAATGAATAAAAACATTAAAAAAATTAAAAAAAAATAAGTTAAATTAAAAAGCCAGTTTCATGGATGTATTATCTGATCTTATGCTTATAAATATATATATATGAATGTATGATAGGATATGAAATAAACTGTTTGGAAGGCCAAGCACCAAAATATCATGGGTCAGTTTTCTCTAGATGTTGGGATTATGGACGAGTTCTCTCTCTTTAGGTCCTTTACTTTATTGGCACTGTCTACCTCATGTATGGTGAGATTATTTCATAGTGTCATTCAAGGTCAATGATTTGGCCCCAAGTCACCCCTCCCTGCCTTCATCTCCCATCAGGGTTCAGCTGGCCTGCCCCACCCTAGACACGGCATCCCTGTTCTTCAAACATGTCAGACTTATTCCCACCTCAGGGCCTTTGCACATGCTATTCGTGCTGCCTGGAACACTCTTTCCCTAGGCCTCTGCTGTTTGCTCCTGGTCTTTCTGTTCTCAACTCAGGCATCCCCTCCTCAGAGAGAATCTCCTTGCCTGCTTCATCAAAATTGGCTACCCCTGCCCATTCTATCACATTTCTCTATTTTAGTGTCTTCTTAGTGTTTATAACTCTGCAATTCTCATGGTTTTCCTCCAACTTGTTAATTTCTGCTCTCTTCCATTCGACTGTAAGCTCTATGTGCACAGGGACCTTGTGTTCTTGGCTTCTGGAATGGAACCTGGCACACAACAGGAAATCAGTAAATATTTGTTGAATGAACAAATGCTGGGATCTATATTTTCAAAAAAAAAAAAAAAAAGAGATCATTTTAAAAATGAAAAAAGAAATCCCTCGTGTTCTTGCGTGCCAGTGACACGTAGGCAACCGGTGCCTTTCCTCTGGGGGACTCTCTCTGCTCTGCCGGTTCACTGCCTCGGACCTGGTAAGTAACCCCATGCGGGCCCCTGTCGCTAAGCGTACTGTGCCCATAGGGTCATTCGGGAGTTGGCAACCACCCAGCTGGAGGGGGGCATCTGCGTTCTCATCCATGGAGAGAGAGCCTCTTAGGATCCGTGACTGATGTGCTGTGTGACAAGTGTCAAGTTACTGACCCTCTCTGGACTGTGCTTTTGATGAAGCTCTGAATGGCCAGCTCGCTCCCCCTGTCTCTGTCAGAATTCTTTTCCTGGTATAGATTTAAGGGGGAAAGTTTGCAAAAACCCGAGCGTCTTGCAGGTACCTCCACTTAAAACCCACCGAGTTGGGGTATTCGTTAGTGGGGCCCACCCCACTTAGCCCCAAGGGGAAAAATGATCGTGCGCGGGAGGCCACCTCCAGGGAAACTTCAGCTAATGGCATTGAGCCGGAGGCCAGGATCTTGAAGGCGAGGTCAAGTGCTCATGGTCCCGGCAGGTGGAGGGCAGGAAAATGAGCTCCAGTCTGTATTTTCTTAAGAAAGTTTTATTGAAATTCACATAACATAAACTCCAGCGATTTAAAGTGTGCAGTTCAGTGGTGTTTTGTGTATTTGCAGGATCGTGCAACCCCCACTCCCATCCAGTTCCACAGCGTTTTCATCACTCGCAGGGGAGACTCTGTTCCCTGTTAGCCCCACTCCCGTCCCCACCCCTTACCCCCAGCCCCTGACAACCACTAATTTGTTCACTGTCTCTATGGATTTGCTTGTTGTGGGTATTTCGTATGCATGGAATTCTACAAATACGTGACCCTCTGTGTCTGGCTTCTTTCATTTGGAATAGTACTTCTCGGGGCCCTCCATGACGTAGCAAGTGTCTATCCTTCCTTCGTGCCTTTTTCTGGCTGAGTAGTATTCCGTGGCGTGCATAGACCACACTTTTGATGAACACTGGGTTACTTCCACCTTTTGGCTAACGTGAACTTCTTTGCTCTGAACGTTTGCGTGCAAGTATTTGTTGGGATACGCATTTTCAACTCTATGGGGTCTGTCCCTAGGCGTGGCTTTGCCGGGTCACATGGGGCCTCTGTGTGGAACTTTTCGGGGAGCTGCCGAACCGTTTTCCAGGGTGGCCCTACCGGCAACGTACGAGGGTTTCCGTTTCTCCGCATCCTCGCCGAGACTTGTGACTTTTCTTCTTTTCTCGATTGTGGCCATCCTGGCCGGTGGGAAGGGGTGTCTCATTGTCACTTTGCTTTGCATTTCCCTGGTGACCAATGACGTTGAGCATCTTTGCATACGCTTGCTGCCCATTTGCATATCTGCTTCGGAGAAATGTCCATTCAGATCCCTTGCCCACCTGCCCAGATCCAGATAATCCCGGGACACAGCAGTCAGGAAGTCACTTTTCAAGTTTGGCCAAACTCGCGGGGAACTTTAGGAGTCTCCCTATAGGATGCTAGAAAGACCTCTGTACTTCTTGCTGGAAAGTACTCCAGTTTTGGGACACGAGCCGTTCGTCTCATTATGAGAACATTCCACACCCTTAAGTTTCTTTAATCACTCAAAACACTCTTTATCTCTCATATGGAAGCAATATGTCCTCTTTTCCATATGCGGTAATTATCTCCCCTTTGATAAAACCATGTGCAAAGCCATGCACGACAAGCCAAGTATTATCCACCTGGCCAATTTACATACATTTAATTTATGTTTTTTCGACCTTGGATTTCGCTTCATGTATTTTTAACAGCCACGTTACACGGCATCCGTCAGGGAGACTGTAAATGGAAAATGTAGAGTGTTTCCAAATGTCCCTCCCTCTTTTCCTCTTCAGCTTCTTCCCTGTAATTCCCTTAACCTGGCACAGCAAGAAAACAAAACTTTGGAGTCAGGGATATCTCTCAACACCTCCGATGGAGGGGGTGGGGCCAGTTCTGTCTTGGCATCGGGAAGTCCTTGGAAGTTCTGGAAGAGGGCCCTTCTTAGCCCCCCTCCAGCCACCTGCATGCAGCTGGAGGGAGGCCCTCAGTACCAGCCTTCTTGGGAAGTTAATGCCAGGTCTCGTCGGACTCTTGACTCCTTTGGGGGGAAGTAGAGGGAGTGAAGCACAGGGTCCCTGGGCCGTGGGATCGTAAGACTCGACGTCAAAATAACAGGTCTACTCCTCTGACGGATGTGGGACCAGGCGTGCATCTCTGAATCGTTCTTGGACTCAGTTTCTTGGCCTTTAAAATGGGGACAGCAAGCATGCTCCTTCCTCAGAGTTTGCTTACGATGATGAGGGCGGGTCTTGACCAAGTACTTACCACGTGCCAAGCACTGGATACGACGTGTCACAACCATTTTCCAATTTTAGCCATTGCCACAATGCTACCGTTGAGCTGTCCCGTGTAGCTCCATTTTACAGATGGGGAAACTGAGGCCTGGGGACATTAGCTTGGCCACCTTCACAAAACCGGTCCTTGGGGGAGCTAGGATTAGCACCCCATCTCCTGGACGTGACTGTCTTCCGTACCCTCCCACCTCTTGGATGATATGAAGTGAGTCCCCCTCCTGGAAGGGCTCCCGCGAATGGTACCTGTGACGTGCAACGGTCCCAGCACGTAGTAAATGTACTGTGTTTATCCCTATTCTTCCCTTTATCGCTCAGAATGAATCCTGCAGCGGGGGCCCCTCTGGGAGACTGAAGTTCAGGAGGGCAAAGCGGAGTTCTGGACGGGACTCGCCTAACCTTGCCAACGGCTTTCAAAGGTTTCGGGGGTCTACAAAGCCCCTGAAGAATTTGGCTTTGAGAAGTTTCCCCTTCGTTTCTAAATCCGTGGGCAGATTAGGCAAAATGGAATCCGTATGTTTCTGATTCATTTACACTTAACTCATCAAAATGTTCCTTTTTATGAGCTATTTGATGTCCAGAAAGCCTTTTGAGTAGATTTTATAAGCCTTTTAAAGACTTTTCTCTTAGAAACAGGCGGTTGCATTTTGCCAAGAATAAACAAACTTGAACCTCAAAAGTGAGGAGCTTGCCAAGGATCTCGATGCCAGAGGGCAAGTCACCCCTTCCTCACTCCTGACACCTTCTTCCATTTCTTCTCCCCACCTCCCGCCCCCCCACCCCTTGCCCCCAATTTCGGCCCCTCTGGTTTCTTTGCAGGAACTTGTTAACCCCAGTTCCAAACATTTGCACCTCTTCCCAAATGTTGTTTTGTAGCCGCTCATCTTAGCAGGGGCAGGGCCCCAACCTTCCTGTCTCTTGCTGCCCTAGTACATGCCTGGGGGCAACCAAGAACACATGAAAAGGTAGAGTTGCAGTCGCTCCGAAATCAATACCAACGTATGCATTCCTCACCTGGCCATTTACAAAGAAGTCTCATTATTCCTTGTGAGTTTTATAACAAGGGCAGGGGGGTAGCTTTTCTGATTTCCATGTTAGAGTCAAGGAAACAGAGGTTCAGCGGTCCTAAGTGATTGGCTAAGGCCATCTAGCTCAGAAGATGCTGAGTTCTTTTTTTGTTCCTAATTTTTTAAAAATTTTATTTATTCATTTCAAGAGAGAGAGAGAGTGGGGCAAGGGCAGAGAGAGAGGGAGACAGAGAATCCCAAGCAGGCTCCGCACTGTCAGCGTGGAGCCCGATGCGGGGCTTGAACCCACAAAACGCGAGATGGTGACCTGAGCTGAAATCAGGAGCGGGAAGCTTAACCGACCGAGCCACCCAAAGGTGCTGCATTCTTGTCTTAGTCCATTCAGGGTGGCTTATAAACAAGAGAAATTTATTTCTTACCGTTCTGGGGGCTGGGAAGTCCAAGATCAAGGTGCTGGCAGACCGGGTGCCCGGTGAGGTTTCCAGGTACGTAGATGGCCATCTTCTCGCTGCGTTCTCACCTGGTGCAAAGGTCAAGGCAGTTCTGCGGGGTCTCTTCTGCGAGGCTCTAATTCCATTCGTGAAGGTTCCACTCTCGTGGTCCCTTATCCCTGCCTCCCCGATGCCATCAACGTATGGATTTTGGGGGGACACAAACATTCAGTCTGTAGCAACTCCAAGGGCTTTTTGTTTGGCGGTTGTACCACCGCGGAGAATGGCTTGAAAGGTCATCTCCAGAGACTCTCGAAGGGCTTATTTCCTCCAGGGAGTCCAGTCTAAAGAAGGATGTTGGGGGGAAAAAAAAGGACCTTGGAAATCAAAGAAAGGTTAAATATGCTTGCTATTAATTCCTCGTAGCAGTTTTGTGTGTGTGTGTGAGAGAGAGAGAGGGTACAAGTGAGCGAGGGGCAGAGAGAGAGAGAGAGAGAGAGAGAGAGGGAGAGGGAGAGAGAAAAAGAATGGGGCTCACCCAGGGCTCATGTTTTATGCGAAGCAGGGCTCGAGTTCACCTGGTGTGGGACTCAAACTCAAGAACTGTGCAGTTGTGACCGGAGTCAATGTCAGATGCTTAATGACTGAGCCACTCAGGTGCCCTGTTTCCTCGTAACCACCTTAAGGGTTGGCTGTGTTCTTTCCATTCCACAGATGAGGCAACTGAGGTTCCTTCTGTAGATGAGAAGATGATATCGAATATTTCTGCGAACCTCAGTTTAGAAGTCATGTGAGTCATTTCTGTGATGTCACGCGCTAGTCCCGTGGGAGAAGGCACTGGGAGTTAGACGCCCTGGTCTGGTTTGCAAAGGATGGTGTGGATACCACTGGTGGGTGCGACTCACCCAAGGTCACCCTGAAGCATGAAAATAAATGACGCTGAGCCTCACGGTAAGAGTGTTTCCTTTGCAGGGGCAGCCCAGTGGGTTAAGCGTGTGACTTGCGCGACTCGGCTCAGGTCACAATCTCGAGGTCCGTGGGTTCGAGCCCTGTGTCGGGCTCTGTGCTGACAGCCGGGAGCCTGGAGCCTGCTTCAGATCCTGTGTCTCCCTCTCTTTCTCTGCCCCTCCCCGGCTCACACTCTGTCTCTCTCTCTGTCACTCAAGAGTGAATAAACATTACAAAAAAAATTTTTTTTCAAGGAAAGGAAAACATACAGGGAGTACATGAGTGTACAGGCGATGAGTAGGGCAGAAATGTTGGAGGTATTGCTGAAATGACCGATGTTTAGGAAAAACACATCAAGTCCATTTTTATTTATTATTATTATTATTATTTTAAGTGTTTTTTGAATGTTTATTTATTTTTCAGAGAGAGAGAGACTCACAGAGTGCGAGCAGGGGAGGGGCAGAGAGAGAGGGAGACACAGGATCCGAAGCAGGCTCCGGGCTCCGAGCTGTCAGCTCAGAGCCCGACGCGGGGCTCGAACCCACGAACTATGAGATCATGGCCTGAGCCGAAGTCGTAAGCTTCACTGACTGAGCCACTCAGGTGCCCCTCGAGTTCATTTTTAGTTGACGAGGCCGAGTCCTAGGGAACACGTGGCTGGTTCTGGAGCCAGCGGGAGGGTCACTCAACGTTGGGAGGGCAGAGTGTGTCCTAGCCGGTATCTGCTTGGGCATCTTTCGTTTTTCAATGTTTATTAAAACCGTTTTTTAAGTTTATTTACTTATTTTGAGAGAGAGAGGGAGAGAGAGAAAGAGACAGAGAGACAGAGAGAATCCCAAGCAGATTTCATGCGGGACCGGGCCAGGCCGGGGTGGATCCCAAGTTCTCTTCAGTACCTCCCAAATATGAAAGTGCTTCTTTAGCCTAAGACCGGTGGTTCTTAGCTGAGCGTGATTTCGGTCCCCTGCTCCCCTGGGGACATTTGGCAATGTCTGTGGAGACATTATCGACTGTCATGATGGCGGGAGGGGGTCTATACTTCTGGCGTCTAGTAGATACTGGTCGCGGATGCTTCTAAACATTCTGCAAGGCGCAGGACAGCCCCCACAACACAGAGTCATCTGGGCTGAGAACCGCAATAGTGGCCAGCTTGAGAAACTCTGCTTTTAAGGACCTCGCGGAGTCACGGACTCTTGAAGGCAGACAGGATCTGAGGATATCTTGAAGAGTACAGTCTTGCGGAGTGCTTCAAAATACGTTTTTCTGGGGCGCCTGGGTGGCTCAGTTGGTTGAGCGTCCGACTTCAGCTCAGGTCACGATCTCACGGTCCGTGAGTTCGAGCCCCGCGTCGGGCTCTGGGCTGATGGCTCAGAGCCTGGAGCCTGCTTCCGATTCTGTGTCTCCTTCTCTCTCTGCCCCTCCCCCATTCATGCTCTGTCTCTCTCCGTCTCAAAAATAAATAAAAATGTTAAAAAAAAAAAAAAACAACAACAAAATACGTTTTTCTGGGGCAGCTGGGTGGCTCAGTCGATTAAGCTCCCGACTCCTGATCACGGCTCAGGCCGTGATCTCACCGTTCGTGAGATCGAACTGTGGTTTGGGCTCCGCACCCGACCGCGCGAACCCTGCTTGGGATTCTCTCTCTCTCCCGCTCTCTCTACACTTCACCCTCTCTCTCTGTCTCTCTTTCCCTCAAAATGAATAAATACACCTTTCAAAAATATATGTTTTCCTTCGTGGCCGTCTGTCATTTAGCAAGGCTTCCCCACATCTCGCTTTTGCCGATTGGGGCATAGACCGCAGGTGCGTATTTATAATAAACAAAGGTATCGATCAACACAAGTAGTCACTTGTTGCCGCGACCATCTTCGATCCTTTGCTGCGGTAGTCCAAAAGCGGGTTCGATTCCTGGATCCACCATTTATGCCTGGAACGGCCTGGCAGGAGCTCTGCGGATTTCTGCAAGTTCTTTGTTTTGCTTTGCGTCGGAGGGGAGTGTTTATGGTGGGATCTTGTCTAGATCACTCTGAAAATGGTTTTGTCTGTTGGTCAGGTGATGGTCAGGATCTGAAGCCTACCATACGTGACCGACGTCAAAGAACAAACCACAGTCCGTTGTACCGATCTGTTTGTGTGCCGACCCCTTGCACCAGACGGCGTGCTCCGTGAGTGCGCGCCCCGGGTCATTCTCGTGGCTGTTCCCTCAGCGCCTAGCATCTTGCCAGCCACCTGACAAGGCATTAGTAAATATTATTTACTAATTAGTTAATGAATTGTAGCGAAAATATTATTTACACGAATGAATCCTACTTCTTAAGGGGTTGTACAAAGCTACCATCTTCCCTTTTATAATTTTTTTTTTTAACGTTTTATTTATTTTTGAGACAGAGAGAGACACAGCATGAACGGGGGAGGGGCAGAGAGAGAGGGAGACACAGAATCGGAAGCAGGCTCCAGGCTCCGAGCCATCAGCCCAGAGCCCGACGCGGGGCTCGAACTCGCGGACCGCGAGATCGTGACCTGAGCTGAAGTCGGACGCTTAACCGACTGCGCCACCCAGGCGCCCCCGATCTTCCCTTTTATAGATGAGAAAACGGATATTCAGGTGGGTTAAGTTACTTACGCAAGGTCACACGGCTCAGGAGTTATTTTCGGGGCACTGGCTTTCGGGGCCCAGAGTCCTGGATCATCCTGAGCGTCTTTGTTACTCTCTAAGGATCTCAGTCCCTTCATCCCATCGATGGGCACAGAATACCGGCTTCGTCAACCTGCCGTGAAGGGACGTTGCACTGCTCTGTGCCAAACCCGGGTCCTGGTTAAGAACTCTGGAAAAATGTGAGCTATTAGTAACATGTGCATGTGTGTAACATTTCCCTTTAAGGAAAAAGAATAACATTTTGCCTCTGTGGGGATTAGTAGGAGAATAGCAATCGAGAGGCAGAAAGAGAGCCAACCTCTCGTCCCTTGTAACACTGTGAAAAATTAGCTCTTTTGCTTAAGAGCACACAGACCCTTGAGAAAAGTAAGACGTAAAGCATAAGCAGAGAACAGATGCTGGGAAGATGCCATCTTTTTATTGGCACTATTAGAGGGAAATATATGAACTGTATAATACCGTCATAAATACAGTTATTTGTAACGTCAAAGTAACAATGCCAGCCACAGCGCGCGCCTCTTTCATTTTCTCCTCTCGAAATGCTTCCTATCCAAGCATAAAATCACAGGAAAATGTGAATAATATTTTCATTCATTAGGGATTCATAATGATACACTGGCGATGTTACCCTGCATTCTTCCGTATGAGGTTCTCTGCCTCTCTGCGAAAATATTTGTTCCTCTTTCTGTCTAAGTGGCAAAGCTTTTTCATTTAAAAACATTTTAAAAAGAATGAGGTCCTGGAGTGCGTATCTTGACAAACCATCAGGTGGCTCTCAAACCTCCCCCCCCCCCCTTCCCTATTCCAGTTGGCACGGGAACCTACTGTTCCCACCGAGGAAGCAGGTTGGGAGGAAATCGTAACGTAGTAGAACAGAGAGTTAGCAAAGTTGCTTTGAAAAGACAAAATTGTGAACGTACTTGGCCCTTTTTACTTGTTCCTTTTCTCTGCTACACACACACACACACACACACACACACACACACACACATCCAACCATCTCACCAAACAACACAGTGAGGGGTGTCTGGGCTCCTGGAAGATGTTGACCATGTAATCATTTCTAGAAAAAAGGGACAGCACTCCTAAATTCTGGGATTAACGTGGCTTGTTTCCCTCTGGTTTTCTGAACGTAACATGAGTTTGCCCCCTGCGACTGAATCTGTTTTGGATTTTATTCTAAAATGGAGCAGATTGTAATTTTCCCCCCCCCCCTCGCGTTAAGATTTCTTTTATCCTAGGACAGGGAGCCTGGCAAATTAATTTAGCTCGTGGAGGGGAATTGGTTTTTCTTCAAGTTTTCAGCTCAGTTGTTTAAGACCAGAAGTGAAATATTTTTATGGACAGAGGAGAGAGGGAGAAGGGGGGTGGGGAGTAGGGTTGGATGAAATTAACTAGAAATTAACTAAATTTGAAACAAGAAAGAGGCTGGTTTTTCTGTCCCTTTGCCTTCTGTTTCTCCCAATCTTTCCCCAAGTCCCCGTTACGAAAAGCACAATGCTGACTCTATAGAATTTCGAAAATAGGCAGAACGCGAAGAAGAAAAAAATCACCTGTAATCTAACAGTAAGAGATAATCACTCTTAAACATGTTGATTTATTTCCTTCAGGTCGAGATGATGCTGCAGATAAATACAATTTCAAGTCATTTTTCATGTACCGTTATCTCATGGGCATTTTCTCCTAACGTTAAATATCCTTTAGGGTCCTAATGTAACATGGTTTTGCAGTTCTTGATTATGCCATGATTTTACCTGACCATTTTTAGTCGCCGAATATTTAGCTTTAAACGTTTTTATTATTGTGAACATCAGTGCGACAATCGTCTTCAGGCACAAATCATTGCCCCGATCTGAATTCAAAGACCGTGGGCGTTCGGCCTGGCTGTTGCATAGAACGTCAGTGGCGAGGCGAGGTTGAATAGGTAGGTGAGAAATACATCTTGCCAGCCCCGGGATCCCACGCTAGGGACTTTGGACTTTATTCAAACAGTAACAATAGTAATCATGGTGACAATGATAGCTAGGTAGTATTTAGTAAGTCCTTGCTTCTCACTAGACACTTTTCCAAGTAATTGTTATTTATTGCGTCATTTAATCCTTGCAAGGACACTGAGCCATAGGTAGGGGTTGCAAAACCGACGTATGAGAAGTCAGGCCATGTGGCCAAGATCCTAAGGCTACTGGGAACCCAGACTGCAGAGCTGACCTAGTTTGCCACTTTGACCCATTCCCTCGTAGCACTAGGGAGCCACCGAGAGATTTGGGTGGCAGCGGGGGCCACGGTGAGTGGACTCGCATATTTAAAAGCCTGGTCTCTCTGTATTGGGAGGAGGGTTGGAGGACGGAAGCCTAGAAAGAGGTAAGGCCAAATCCGAGAGAGGGATGGAGATCGTGAAAGCTGGTGTCAGCGGGGACAGATGGAAGTCGATGGATATGAGGAATGTTTGGGAGGTAGGGTTGCTAGGTTTGGATCTAGAAACAGAGGCAAGGGAACTTGAAGATGCTTTGCAGAGTTTGGCAGCTGGGTGGAGGGTGGGGCCCGTGTTGAGCAGAAGGGACAACTGGATGGCCCGCCCAAGATCACTTAGCTTCTGAGCCAAGGGGGTGGCACTTTGACAACTGAAGCCAGGAGCCTATGGTTCGGGAGATGGTCTGGGAGAAGCAGGTTGTGCTGAATGAGAGTCTTTTCAATAAATGGAGGAGAGGAGAACAGAGCCAGAAGTCACACAACACAGACTGGAGCATTATCATGCCATGAAGGTCATCCCTTATCTAGAGGGACTGGAGGACAGAGCCTAGGGACAGCAAGGGGTGCCCTGTGCCCTCAGACTGCTGTGGGACACGCAGACACGTCTCTGTGCGCGGGGAAGGGTCAGGAGCCAGGAGGAGATGGGAGGTCAGGAGGGGGTCACTTCTTTCGTTGCCTGGCTCTAGGAAGCCACCCAGACAGAGGCAACCAACTCCATTTAAGGACTCCAGTAAATTCCGTGGCTGAGAATTCGGGCCTGTTGATTTGGAGGAGAGGGGTCCTTACCACAGGTTAGGCCTTTATTTTTATTTTTATTTTTTTTTAATTTATTATTATTATTATTTTTTTAACGTTTTATTTATTTTTGAGACAGAGAGAGACAGAGCACGAACGGGGGAGGGGCAGAGAGAGAGGGAGACACAGAATCGGAAGCAGGCTCCAGGCTCCGAGCCGTCCGCCCAGATCCCGACGCGGGGCTCGAACTCACGCGAGATCACGCGAGATCACGCGAGATCACGCGAGATCACGCGAGATCACGCGAGATCACGCGAGATCACGCGAGATCACGCGAGATCACGCGAGATCACGCGAGATCACGCGAGATCGTGACCTGAGCCGAAGTCGGCCGCCCAACCGACTGAGCCACCCAGGCGCCCCAGGTTCGGCCTTTAAACGTAAATCCAGTTGAATAAGGCTTCTTTTAGGGAGTTCTTCTGACAAGTGAGGTGACAAAAATGGGGGGAAGGTATGGGTTTTGGAGAGTGGCCATTCTAAATTCGAATCCCGGTGGTTCCATTTTTTGGTCTGGTTTTACTTCCTTGGCCGCTTACTTGTTGCAGCATAAAACAGGGATAATGTGGTTACCCCAAAATGTAATACACAGCTGGCCCTTGAACAACGTGGGGGTGTGGGGTGCCCACCTTCCCCCCCACCTCGCAAGTTGAATGTCCGAGTATGACTTTTGATTCCCGAGAAACTTAACCACTGATAGCCCACTGTTGAGCAGACGTCTTACTGATAATACAAACAGTTGATTCACACATATTTTGTACGTTACATGTATCGTGTGTTGTATTCTTACAATAAAGTAAGCTAGAGAGAATAATCTCTTTCTCTCTCTATCCCTATAAACCCCAGGGCTTGTGATAAATAAACTATGTCGACATGAACTCCATTTTCTTTTCCCCACTGTCTTTTTCTTTTTAAGGTTTTTAAAATTAATGTACTATTATTAGTTTTTAAAGTTTCTTGGCTTTGAAAGAAAGAGAGAGAGAGAGAGAGAGTTGGGGAGGGGAAGAGAGAGAGAGAATCCCAAGCAGGCTCCGAGCTGTCGGTGCAGAACCAGACACGGGGCTCGAACTCGTGAACTGTGAGATCGTGACCTGAACAGAAATCCAGAGTCCGACACTTAACTGACCGAGCCACCCAGGCGCTCCTCTTTTCCTTCCTAGCTTGACCTTCTTCTCCACTCTGAAGGCCTTGACTGTCCCGCCAGTGTTCCCGGGCTTGTAGTTTTGTAGTTCCTAATGTGACGGCCGGTCCCTGCCAGGCTGGTGGATTATCTGACGCTTGGGCAGCTCTTTATAATATTCTCACGCAGCACTCTCTAGTACAGCTCTCACACGTAGGTGTTAAGAACATTTCCATTTAACTGATGAGGAAACGGAGTCTCAGAGAGGCAGAATGACCAGCCCCGGCTCCGGAAAAGGTACGGTGGAAAGTTAGACCCGGCTCTTGGAAGCTTGGATTCCTTGTTCTTTATATAACCCATCCTACTCGTCTGCAGTCCCAGGGGGGAGGGGAGGGAAGCCCTGACCTCCAATGCAAACTGTCCCTACGTTTAAAAATAAAGGACTGCATTTTCCATTACAACAGTCCTCTCTGGCCTGGGAACGGATTGCACTAGCCAGGATCTCGCCCTTGTTCCTTCTCACATGCTGGCAATGGCCCTCAGAGCTCAGCGATACCAGCTGTAATCCAGCTAGCCGTTGAACTTCAACCCCTTCCTTTCCGTCAGCCCTCTCTTTCAGGACTCAACAACCCCATCCCGCCATGCACACACGCGAGCCTACAGAGGTTATACACTGGTATTTGTGTTTCCATCAAATGGATGATGGCCAGACAACAGGCATCCTGCAATGGTAGTTGACATCGGAAGCAAAAACAAAACCCAGGAAACCAGGGTAAGTCAGCGCATCCTGAGAGGGCGAATTATGACTTTCCTGAAGGTAGGGTATACGGAGTCGGCACAGCCACGGCTTGGGGTTTAAGACGGTTTCGGGGTCCGTGTCTGAGCTTCGCCACTCACAGCTGGGTGGCTTTGTGCAACAGTCTCCCCTTCTCTGAGACTCAGTGTCCCCGTTCCCTAGATCGGGATGTGTGTTGGCTAGTGGAGATTTCCATCCGTTTTGCTCACGACTGCAACTCCGGTGCTGAGAGCGGTACCTGGGACGTCGTGGTTGTTCGGAAGAGATTTGGCCAGCGGCCTGTGGCGTGGACCTGCCACACAGAGCTGATCATCCTTCCCTCCCAGGGAGGTGTCGTGGGGATGCGAGGGGAAGAGGCACGCACGGTGCCGAGTGCAGCGTCTGGCCCGTTGCGAGCGCTCCGGGAAGGCAGCAAGGATTGCTGTGATTGCCGAGGCCGAGAGCGGTGTTCTCGTAAAAGAAGGGAGAGGTCTCGTTCAGTCGTCTCCAGCTCTCGGGGCGGGACCCTCTCCGCCCCACGTCCTAGCGAGCTGGAAGAAGTGTTTTTGAAGTGCACAAGGGGAGCGGCAGGACTTGAGATTTGGCGAGGAGCTCCGTGTATTTAGAGGGGAGGCTGTCGCAATGAAGGAAACCAGAGAATTCGGTAATTAAAGACCCTCCTGCATCTGCAGAAGAACGCCAAGGATTTGGATTTGGTGTCCAGCCAGCTGTCAGTTTGGGTGATTGTGCTCTGATGACCTCGAGGTCTCTCTGGGGATTTCAGGGGACATAGTTCTGTCTCACGTCTCCCGCCAGCCCATAGCTTCTGTGTTGGAAGGGCCGTGTGGCAACAGTGGGAGGAGAGGTTGGGTTTGTCTTTGGGAGAGTCGGCCAACACCGGAGGGTCTCACTACACGGCTGTCCCAACACACCACCGCCCTCCAGTGCTACATCACAGTCCGACTCAACAACACCCCTGATCAGACCCAGCATGGTGTGTGCCATTCTGAAATGGTTCCATAGCCCAACATGGCACCCGGGGGCGAAATAACCAGACGACGCAGGAGGGCATGCTAATACTCCACCGCGAGAGTCGCGCAAACCCAGCGATGTCTTCGCAGCATGCCTCGACCGAAACCAGTCTTCGACCCGGTGTGGCTGCCCGAGACAACGAGCAGAGCCCCAAGCATTGGGGCTGGATCCCAAGCCGGATCAGTGCTGATCCAGCGAAGCATAATTGGCCCAAGGCGATGGAAAGAGGACACCAAGTGGAAGGAGCTAGTGCTTTGGAAAACCCGGTCTCTCTCTCCCAACCACGCTTTGTGGCCGTGTATGACTGGGGTTTTCCCAGCCTTGGGAAGTGAAGAAAGCCAAACTCCCTGGGGTTCGCCAGTGCGCAATAATTCCTCTGACCTTGCCTCTTGCCTTTCTTTCTGCTTGTCCCCTTGGCCGCCATTCGGCTTGGCTAACCGCGATGGGGACGTCGGTGCCCGTTGGGGCCTTGGAGCTAGCTCGGAGAGAACGTGGAGGGAAGGCGCCAGGCCCGGGGGGGGCGCGGCGGATGGGAATTCGCAGCATCGCTGGCAAGGGGGCGGCGGGCTGTCCACTGGCACCTCTGTGTGGTCTCCTGGCCCATCCAAGACAAACCCCAAACCCAACACTTGATTTGGCCGACGGGGAAAAATCGAATAAAGTTTGTTCCCTTTTCCAAGACGTGGGTGCAGGGATCCTAGGCTCTAGACTTCCACTCCTGGTCATTTTCCTTTTTAAACAAACCGCCTGGCTTTTAAGATCTTCAAAATCCCATTAAGGGCTTTTACCCCTGCATATATGGGAGGCGTCTGATGAAAGGGGGTAAAGGGAAGGGGAAAGATAATGGGGCCTCAGAGAACAGAGACCAGAGGCCTTAATTTCGCCTGTCTCCCCTGCCGGTAATGGTGTTGGATGTAAACAGTGCTCTGGTGAACGCTGGAGCGTGATTACAGGATGGCTGGGGAAAGAGGAAGTGTTTGCAAACCGCAGGGAGGAATGTCGCCCTTTGAAGGAGTTTGGCATTTATTTTTTGCCCCCCTCCGCTGTCCCCCCACAACCCCAACCCTACTGCTTCCCTGCACCGCTTGCTTCTCTGGGTTCCTGGTACTGTAAACACAGTGACAGAAATTAGATGTGGGCAAATCTGTTAAACATTTCAAGTCAGAGTGGGGCTGGTGGTTGTCTCCCTCCACGGGACATGCGAGACGAAACTAATAACTTCGTAATGGGTCTTTTGTTTTTGTCTGGGGACGGGAGGGAGGGGAGCGGAGGGCAGGGGCCAGGGCCGCGGAGGGGGCTGCCGGCTGGAAATTGGGGCCAGGCTGCTGTTATGGAAGCGACCCAAGCTTCCAGGGTTGTGGGGCCGAGAGGCCACGGCCGGTCCGGAACCCTCAGCGCCGTCGGGTGGGGGCGGCCAGTGACCGCCTCCCCCACCCCCTCCCCAGTCTGAAGGCTTCTCACCCACCGCGTTGTGGGGCAGGCACCCTCTCTGGTCTCCCAGGCACGAAAGCACCCCTTCTTGACAGCTTCACGCCACGATCTTCTGCGGCCGCGTCTTTATTCGTTTCAGCCGTGACATTCCCAGTGACGTCAGTGGGGTTCCCATGTGCAAGACACGTGCGGTCCGTGGGACCGCGGGGCGACACCGGGGAGCGGAGCGTTGGCCCTGTGGATTTCATGCCTGCATGTTTCGCTGTCTGGAAACGTCTGCCTGGGATCAAGTTCATGTTCTTAATTCTGCTCAGATGGTCGGGGTGGGAGCCTGCAAACCCGCGGCTCGAAGCTCCGTCCGGCCATCCTCTAATTAATTCAACTGATACACATACCGAGGGTGCACCCTGTGGCCGGTGGGACTAGGTGTTGGGGATACGGTGGGGAGTGAGAGGTGCCTGGCCTTCGCCTTCAGGGGAGTGTTGTGCGTGAAACCAACAAATTCACGAACGATGACGGAATATTCACAGCGTATTAGGAGCCACAAGGAAAGCGGGAGCTAGGTGGTATAGAATGGGGTGCCAAATCTAGTCTGGGGGAGGAGGTAGGTCCAGTGGCCCATTCTCTATCTTTAATGGAAGCTTGCAACAGGCACTTGTAACCCGGGGTCTAAGGACACTTGGTTTTCAGGAGTCTTACGAACTCCAGGGCACCAACTGTCCTCAGAGGAATCCAGAGTGGATGCTTCCCATCTTGTCCTGGAATTTTCCAAGGATGGAGGTACCGCAGCCCCCCTTACCAGAGCCCGTTCTGGTGTTTTAGCCCTCCTGGCTGCGTGCCTCGCGTCATTTTGGTGCTTTATTAATTATAACTACAGTTAACAAGAGGGGAGGCATTTGATGTCTACTTAAATAAGGCACTGTGCTTAACGAGGCATGCTGCCGAACATGATTGGATGTCATTTTCACGGAAGCCTTCAATGCAGAAACCGCAGCTCAGAGAGGGGGTCCGTTCCCCGAGGTTACACAGCTATTAAAGGGACGAACCAGGGTTCCGACCCAAGACTTCAAACTCCTAGTCCGCAGTCTTCCCTAGCAATACCCTGCCCTCCGTAGCCTCTTAGGTCTTCTGTTTCTGTCTTTTCCGTCAGATTTTAGATCCCTAAGGGCAAGGAGCATACATTTTAGCCTCACTGCTATCAACATCCTCAAAAATACACATGGAATTGACTATCTGTTATCAACATCCTCAGAAATACACACGGATCACTGGGGATACGTGATACCTCCTTAGGTCCAATTACTGCCTCTCCTCTGTTGCTGTCAAAGTTCCATTTATGCGGGTGATACAGTTTTTTTTTTTTTTTTTAACGTTTATTTATTTGTGAGACAGAGAGAGACAGAGCATGAACGGGGGAGGGGCAGAGAGAGAGGGAGACACAGAATCGGAAGCAGGCTCCAGGCTCTGAGCCATCAGCCCAGAGCCCGCCGCGGGGCTCGAACTCACGGACCGCGAAATCGTGACCTGAGTTGAAGTCGGACGCTTAACCGACTGAGCCACCTAGGCGCCCCCCGGGTGATGCAGTTTCTCTCCCTCAGATTCCATGTCCACATTCCCTTTCGTTTCTTCTCAGGACTGTCACCTCGTTGCCCATTTCTGCCACTCCCGTACTCTCCTTTGGATTCTCTGGTTACTGCTTGCACACATGGAACTTCCCAGAGGGACCCATGTCAAAAGGAGATCTTTACAAGTATTAGCACAGTTGAGATGCAGGCTGCTTGTGGGCTCCAGGGGCTCTCGGGGTCTCCGGCTTTGTCCAGTCACCCAGAGAACATGGGGTAGATATGTGATTGCCACTCTTTCTTTGCTACTCTTACGCTGAGAAGTGGACCCTCATGGCCCTCTTCTTGAACCGGACCTGACAGTACTGACTTGCTTGGCTGATAGAATGTGCTGGAATGCTGTTTTAGGACTTCTAGGCCTAGGTCAGAAGAACCTTGCAGCTCCCTCCTGAGCCTCTTGGAATACTTGTTCTGGGAACCGGCAGCCAGGCAGCGAGGGAGCACAAGCAGTCCACGAAGAGGTGTATCTGGAGGAGACCCAAGGTCCCAGGCTGCCATGACAACCTTGCCATGTGAATGAGTCATCCTGGAGGGGAGTCCTCTACCCCCGAATGAACCGTTCCATCTAACTGATGACCACGGAACAGAGATGAGCCGTCTCCGCTGAGACCTGCGTTACTGGATCGTTCGTTACACAGGAGTTGATAACTGGCCTGGAAGTTTTCTTCTCCTCCAAGACTGGTTGTCGGTCTTCCTGAAGCAGGGTAGGGTCAGAGGAGAAACAGGAAACCTTGGGCTAGTGTGAGCAATTGTCAAGATTCCCTTCGCTGGACCTTGTTTTTCAAGCATGCCTCTATCCTTAAGAGCTTTTTCTTTGGTGGGGGGGTGGATTGATATAGCAGATCAGTTCCACAATTGGAGCTCTGAGTGTGCCCTTTCTTCCTTTACTTTAACTTTTATGTACTGAGATCATCATCAGAGCCAATAGCTGGTCATTTATAAAGCGCTTTTATATATGAAACGCACCATCCCAGGCACATTCCACACATTAGCTCTTTTATTTTTCATAGCAACCCTCAAGGAAGGCGCTATTATCTTTCCCATTTTACGGATGAGAAAATGGAGGCATAATGAGATTAAATAACTTTCCCCAAATTATTTCCTCCTACTAAGTGGCGGAAGCAAGAATCAAACCCCGAATCAGTGCTCTTAAAACGGCTCTCTGGACTCTTTTCCGGGGCCTATCACAGTGCTAAACGTAGGGTTTAGAAATACACTGGTGAATAACCACAGTTAGGCATCGTGCTAAATGCTCTGATAAAATAACATTCTCTCATTTGAGCTTCACAACAATCATGCAAGTCAAGGGGTATTATTTTCCCCATTTTACCGATGAGAAAAATCAAGGCTTAGCGACATTAAGGGACTTGTCTGAGGCCGCATGGCTGGCCGACCATAGAGGCTGTGTCCTTGGCCGCACTGTGCTTGATTGTTGCCCTCTGATTTTTCAGGCGGCTGGGGGAGGACAGACCAATGAGCAGGTACAGTATGAAGCCACATAAGCTCTATATGAGAGATGTATCAGACGCTGGGGCAAGAGGGAAGAGCACATACCCTCCTTTGCCCAGGGAAATAGGAGAAGGGTTTTTTTTGTTTTGTTTTTTTTTTTTGTTTGTTTTTTAACAGGTGGCAGTAACTCAGCGACCCCCTGAGTCATGGGATTCTGCCAGTCACACGGAAGAGAGAGAGTTCGTTCCAGGTGCAGGTGGCGGTGAGGCAGGGAGAGGGTACAGCAAGAAACAAAGGTGAAGAAACTACAAAGAAATGCACAGAAGGAAACTTGCAGCGGATTCCTATTGCTGGGGAAACCACCGGACAAGGAGGCTGGATTGAGAAGGGAGTTTTGTGCCGTACCAAGTACTTTGGGCACATCTCGGCCAAGGACAGTGCTTTTAAGGGGGTGGGCACTGACTCAAAACTAAGGGGATGTCGACGGGAGCCTGCCTCTGATCCAGCCACCTTGGCTCCAGCCCCTCCCCAGCTGTATAAGAGCAGCATTTGCAGAAAGCAGAGTTCTCTGCGATTCGTATAAGCCTGTCTCACGCCCCAAGAACACATCATTTATTTCCTATAAGTGCCTGTCTCCCTCTTCCTCCAATATGCTCAGGGTTACAACTTTCTCCGCTTCCTGGGGGAGTTGCCCACCCCACGCAGTCATTACTCACTTCATAAAGGCTGTCTCCAACCCTCCTTCTCAGCCTTTTTTTCCTGACCCTTTGCGATGACCAGTTAAAGGGCAAGCATGCTGCCTCTTTACTTGTGAAAAACAGCCGCCATTTTGGATCTCACCCGGAAATGGACGCCCCTAGGGGAAAGCACCCTTTTCCTGCCCCTTCCTTTTCTTGGTTTGAAGTCGGCGTAATTTATTTTGTGCCTGCCCACTTCTTTTCTACACATCCAACCAGGAAAATGGAGATTTATTTCCTTATAACTTAATTATAAAATTGATCTCCTGCTCATGCTCATTTGATGTCCAGATGGATTAGGGGTGGTGAATACAGGCTCCCAAGTCGGGACGATGGCTGTGAATACAACTTCATTTCCTCTCTTTGGGTGTCATTCTTCTGGGGAGATGAAGGCGTGATTCCTGCTCAGTTCGTCTCTATCGCGGCCGGTGAGGTGGACGGAACAGACAGGCAGATGTGGTTCATCTCACACACCTACAGGTTAACAGAGTATCCGTACTCATGATGTTGGCGGTAGCCAAATCAGGGATAAATGATGGCGGTTGGAAATGAAAAAGAATAATTAGATATGAGCCCGACTGCATGAGTTTGAATGCCACCCCCTCTATTTGACAGCCGTTTGACTTTGGGCAAGGTGTTTGGCCTCTGCGTGCCTCAGTTTCCCCAACTTTAAAAAAGATAACAGTATCTGCCTCCAAAGGTTGTCGTAAGAGTTAAATCAAGGACTACGGAAGGGCTTGGAGTAGTGCCTGGTGCATATTAAGCACTATTGGGTGTATGTAACTGTTGTTATGATTTACAACTTGTTTCTACATGTGATTACGGAAACATCGACTTCCTCTTTTGATGGAAATACGTCTTCGGTTTCAGAAGCTCGCATTCTGTAATTCATTCCCGTGAACAACAAAAACCAGCAATGCTAAGAACTTGGTGGTAAATGGACTCCTCCATCCTCAGAAGAGCGTATTATTTACAAAAAGGGAGTTTTGGGGCTCTGGGTGGCTCAGTCGGTTGAGAGTCCGACTTCGGCTCAGGTCATGATCTCGCGGTCCGTGAGTTCGAGCCCCGCATCGGGCTCTGTGCTGACAGTTCAGAGCCAGGAGCCGGTTTCTGATTCTGTGTCTCCCTCTCTCTCTGCCCCTCCCCCTCTGTAATAAATAAACATTAAAAGAAAAATTAAAAAAAAGGGAGTTTTGCCATCAAGGTCCTAACCGCACCAGGCTCTTTCTAGATTCTTTGTTGCACAACTTGAAGGGACAAAGCAGTGGAAATTGAAGGAATTCATCCTAATACAGTTCACCGATTTGCTCTTAGTAGGGGGTTAGCTGATAGGCACTGCACACGCAGTTGTAGCGAGAAGCCCCTTTGTGGTTTTTGTGAGTGTGCCCTTTTTTTTTTTTCTTCATGAGAACCTTGCTGGTCACAGCTCTGATAAAACTTACCTGATGCCGTCCGGGCTTCGACTCCCGAGGAACCAAAACTAACGCTTTGAGAACGCCGGCGTTTTTGGAGGAGGGAGGCGTGTTCTGCTTAGCCATCCAAGGGATGGTGAAACTTGAAAAAAAGAGAAAAACAAAGAAGCAAAAAATGTATGAAAGAGATTAAGGCCCGGTATGAAAACTATTTTTATAGGCAGTTTGGTCTCAGCTTTGAAGTTCAATAGGGAGTGATGTATTGCTATCACCATGGATTTCACACCTATTCAATTCTGTAGCCAGGTAATGATGAACGCGTCCTTCGGGTATAAAATAATGGAACAAAATTAAGGCAAGCTGTGAAACGGCTCCCTTGCTTCAAGTGCATCTCGGGGAGAGAGGTGCATTTGCCCGGAGTGTGTTTAAACGTTTCCGCCTCTTTGAATTAGAAAGGTAGTGTGACAGCATTCATTTCTTTCTTCTTTTCTTTCTCTCTCTCTTTTTTTTTTCCAAAGAGGAAAAAAAAAAAAAAAGATCGCTCAAACCCTAACACCCCAAGACCAACATATTTTCGTTTCTGTGCGATGCTTCTTAGCCTTGGTCCACACCACGTGATTACAGCATTGCAGACGGAATTTACTCTCCAAGCGGTTTTCATTCTGAACCGGGTATTTTATCACCCCGCCTCCCTTTTCCCTGGCGAACAGGCAAACCTAGAGCCCCGACATCGCGGCCTGGCTTGCGAGGCGAGAATTGTCGCATCTTTGCTGCCAAGTGTCCTGTCTGAAATGGTACCCAGCTTACCGGGTTCCCGCTTTGCTTTTGTTGTGAAAGGTTTTAAATGGGAATGCGTGAGGCACGCCCCCGGCCCCGTCTCTGCAATAAGCAAGGTTCATTTAGACCGTTTGCCCACACGGAAAGCCACTGCATCCAAGTTTGGACGCATAGTCACTGGCCTTCAGGGTTTATCGCTAGGCCACCCCCCCGCAGATCTGCCTCTTGGACCTGAGTCCCGGCAGAGGACCCAGCCTGCTTCTCAGGGGGCCATGGGTAGCTACCACCAGCACCTGACTCTGGAATTACTCGGGGGTCCCCTCCCCTCAGCCTGCCAAGCTTGTCTGGTCTTAGGGTTTCCGTCTCTGTCACCCCCACTGCCTGAGACCCCCCCCCTTTCCATACCCTTCATCACTTAGGTCTCTGCTCCAATGTCACCTTTTCAGAGGCCCTCCCCGGCCACCCTAGCCACCATTTGGTCCCCCATAGCCCTATGATTTCCTCTCTTGCACTTGCCCCTCTCCGAAATGACCCTGCCCGTTTATCTGTGCATGTGGGCGAGTGTCTGGCTGTCCCCTAGCCCCGACATTTGTTTCCTTCATGTACATCCACACCTGACATCATACTTGGCACACATCGGTTTTCAATTAACAAATTGGCTTTCAATTCAGAAATGCTCAGTGAACGAACGGCAGCCTAGCTCACTTACTCAGATCCCCGCCTGTTCCGTTTCAAGCCCCCACTTTAAAAAAATTATTAAAGTCATGGCGCCTGGGTGGCCCGGTCGGTTAAGCGCCCCACTTTGGCTCCGGTCACGATTTCGCGGTCCGTGAGTTCGAGCCCTGCGTCGGGCTCTGGGCTGATGGCTCGGAGCCTGGAGCCTGCTTCGGATTCTGTGTCTCCCTCTCTCTCTCTCTGCCCCTCCCCCGTTCGTGCTCTCTCTCAAAAATAAATAAGTAAAGACATTAAAGACATGAAACAATTAGGGGCGCCTGGGTGGCGCAGTCGGTTAAGCGGCCGACTTCAGCCAGGTCACGATCTCGCGGTCCGTGAGTTCGAGCCCCGCGTCGGGCTCTGGGCTGATGGCTCAGAGCCTGGAGCCTGTTTCCGATTCTGTGTCTCCCTCTCTCTCTGCCCCTCCCCTGTTCATGCTCTGTCTCTCTCTGTCCCCAAAATAAATAAAACGTTGAAAAAAAATTAAAAAAAAAAATAAAGACATGAAACAATTAATACACTAAATTTTAGAGCAGTTTGAGTTTCACAGCAAAGTTGAGTAGAAACTTCAGACACTTCCCATATATCCCCCCCCCCCCCATCTACGTTCCCACCGGAGGGGCACATTGGTTGCAATCGATGAGCCTGCATTAACAGGTTGTTATCACCCAGAGTCCGTAGTTCCCATCCGGGCCCCCTCTCGGTGTTGCACATTCTGTGGGTTTGGACTGATGTACATTGACACGTATCCATCGTTGTGGTATCATTACGGGTTAGTTTTGCTGCCCTGACACTCGGACTTCCCGATGTTAACAGTGATTAGCATTTATGTGGCACCAACGGGTGGCGAGCGGGCCCTGTGTGCGAGCGGGCCGTGCTAAGGGGCTTGCGCGCACGGTCGTGTTTTGTTCTAACAACCCGAGTTGTGGGGGTCCTCCCCATGTGCTTCTTCTTTCCAGTTTTCTCCCAACCGGCTCCCTCCTTCGTGGTCCCCGCCGGCCCTGCGTCCAGCTCCTCCTCCGCTACTCCCTCCAGCCTTGACTTAGCTTTTCAGCTTTCACCCTCGGGATGTCAGGGTCTGCGGACCATTGGGGCCAGATCTTGCTGGGGAGATCTACCGGGCCAGCCCCTGAAGACAGAGGAAGGAAGCGTCTTTTAGAAATTCAGTGAAGCGTTTATTCAAGTCTCTGCCAGGTGTTGGTGACAGGGAGGACTCCGCCGTGGTCTCTTCTGAAACCTGTACAGGGTTTCCCTCCCTCCCCCCTTCCCCCCTTCCCTCTGTGCTCCTCCGAGCCTGCGAACTCCCTTTCTGCAGGCTTCACCAGAAACAGGGTCAGGGAGGCGGGAGGCAGCTGCCGTGATGGCCAGAGGAAGGCCACTCAGATGCACAGACAGATGGCAGAGAGATGGGCCCTGGGACTGAGTGGAAAGCTCAAGGCCTAAGGTGCTCAGGGGGAGCGTGTCCCTGCCCACCACGCGCCTCCCTGATCTTGGAGCTTGTCCCCGCCCACGACGCACCTCCCTGACCATCGGGTGGGAAACATGGCACCAGGCCCTGGGTACCACCGTTTGTCCATTCTGGAGAAAGGCTCCCCATGTGCTCTTATTTTTGGATGCTCAGAAGTTGCTAGAGCACCCACAGATCCTTGCATTAGAGGTGTGTGTGTGTGTGTGTGTGTGTGTGTGTGTGTGTGAGAGAGAGAGAGAGAATTGGTACAGAATGAAGAACTTCTTCATCTCCAAGAGCTTTCTCCTCCCAACAAGCTGCCCGTCTTGGGACACCATCATTCCCAGACTCGCCCTGTCTACCAACGGCTGGAGACTTGATCAAAACTTACCTGACGTCCTCCTTACCACCCCCCAACTCTGTTCCTCGTGTTTACCGCTTTGCTCCCCACCCCGCAGATCTTGTATCAGCAACAGTGTATCTCCCTGCCCCTCAGCTGCACCCTTTAGGCTCAAGTGAGGCTCCCAGACATTGAAATCCAGCAGGAATCTCACTTCCCTCTTGTCCCCAGTTGGCTGTACTGATGCTGTCCGCTAACTGCGGCCCCCCCACCCCCGCCCTGCCCCGGTGCTCCAGAAGGTTAATTTCTACTCTTTGTTTCACATCTGGGGAAACTGAGGCACACAGTCGTTCTATAGCTTCCCCATGGTCACACAGTACATGAGCAGCCCAGCCTCAGACACAAAACCCAAATCTGTGTGCCTCCAAAGCCCCTTTGTTACCCTGTGGCCTTTTATTATATATATAGTATATAGCATATAATATATGTATATATAGTATATATTAGTATAGTATATATATTATATAGTATATAATATACAGTATATTATGTGTATATATAGTATATAATATATATTAAATATAATGTATATACTATATACTATATATACTCTATATACTATAGTATATATATTATATATAATGTACAGAATATATACTATATATATACTATAGCATATAGTATATATATAGTATATATTATATACACTATATATAGTATACTATATATAGTATATAGTATATATATATAGTATATATAGTATACTAGAGTATATTATAGTATAGTATATATAGTATACTATATATAGTATATATAGTATATAGTATAGTATATATTATATATAGTATATATATAATATACTATTACACTCTCCAGATAGCTAGGAAATTAGAAGCAAAAACGATTGATTACTGAGTGCACAGATGCCCCCCTCATGGGCCTCAGTTCCTCCCAGAGCCTGCCATTGAGTTGGAGATGGGGCCACCAACTCATAGCTCACCTGGCTTCACTACACGCCTGTTTCTACATCTGTTAAATGGGCTTAATAATAGCCAGGGTGTTGTGGGCCAGGTGAGGTAACGTTTGGACAAGTTCTTTGAGACGCCTTGGATGGAAGGTGCCAGAAAATTGCCAAGGGTTATTAAGGCGGAGACATACGCTGTGCCTAATTTAGGATTCCCCATATTTTCCTACTCGGCAGAGTCCGCGGTGATCACGGACTCAGAAAATATTTGCCAGGGCGGGCAATACCCCAACGTCAGGCTTGAGCCGTGACAGCAGAGGGGATGGGTTGCGGTGGCTTCCCCCGGGGAACGTTGCCTCATTTCTTGCTGGTGGTCTGTCCTCCCACGTGATCCCGCGGATGCACGGCCCTTGGCTGGGGCTGAAGGCTGTACGTGGAGGGGAATACGGGCTGTGTGGAGGCTCCACGGCATGGCTTGACCCCAATACGGTTCAGCCCCTGTGGGGAAAGATGGTGACGGTTGTGTCTTTAGCCGTCCCACGAGCCTGGAAATCAAGCAGTGGGGAGCGGGTGAATTTAATAGCTACCTCTGAGTGGAATAGATGGGTGATGAATAGGTTTTACACAGTTGTGCCCGCCCCATCTCAGAAAGGTGCAACCTCGGTGGGAGAAGAACTAAAAAAGCCAAAAAAGAAAATAATAAAAGATCCCTCTCATCGTTCTGCTTCTCTTTTCATCATGCTGTCCAGTTACACAGATGATTATTTTTTTTTAACGTTTATTTATTTATTTACTACAAAATTTTTTTTTTCAGTGTGAATTTATTTTTGAGAGACAGAGAGACAAAGCATGAGCAGGGGAGGAGGAGAGAGAGAGGGAGACACAGAATCCGAGGCAAGCTCCAGGCCCTGGGCCATCAGCACAGAGCCTGATGCGGGGCTCGAACTCATCAACGGTGAGATCATGACCTGAGCCGAAGTCAGACTGAGCCACCCAGCTGTCCCGATGATTATTTTTAAATAGACTTTTAATTTTAGAACAGTTTTATTTATTCATTTTTAAAGTTATGTATCTTGAGAGAGGGAGGAGAGCGCACGAGTGGGGGGAGGGGCAGAAAGAGAGAGAGAGGGGGAGAGTGAGAATCTCAAGCAGGCTCCGAGCTGTCAGCACAGAGCCCCATGTGGGGCTCGAACTCACAAACCGTGAGATCATGATCTGAGCCGAAGTTGGACGCTCAACTGACTGAGACACCCAGGCGCCCCAATTTACTTACTGTTTTTAAAGTTTATTTACTTTGAGAGAGACAGAGCATGAGTAGGGAGGGGCAGAGAGAGAGGGAAACAAACAGAGAATCCCAAGCTGGCTCCGTGCTGGTCAGTGCGCAGAGCCCGATGTGGGGCTCGAACTCATGAACTGTGAGATCATGACCTGAGCCGAAATCAAGCGTCAGACGCTCAACCGACTGAGCCACCCAGGCGTCCCTAGACTAGTTTTAGATGAACAGATAATTGTGAATGGAGGGTTGCCATATATCCCATGCCCGCTTTCTCATAATATTCCATCATGTTGATATAGTACCTTTCTTGTAGTCCATGAACCATTACGGGTGTATCATCATCACTGAGGTCCACACTTTATTCAGATTCACTGATTTTCCCTAACGCCCATGTCCTGTCCCAGGGTCAACTCCGGGGCAACACATTACATTTAGTTGTCATGTCTCCCTAGGCCCATTGACAGTCTTCCACACTTCTCTTCTTTTGGATGACCCTGATGGTTTTAAAGGAGGGCTGGTCCATCGTTTCTCGGCCTTTTGGCCAAGATCAAACGTAGTATCTGTTCTTATCAGTTTAAGGGATCGCTAGTCAGGGAGTTTGTAGACTCTCCCTCATTTGGGGTTTGGAGGATATCTCTCAGTTGAGAATCTCAAATGATTTTCTCATGATTAGACTGAGGTTATGGGTTTGGGGCAGAAAGGCCACATAAGAGGCTAGTTCCGTGCTCATTACACCCCATCAAGGCTATGTATTTATTGCTGTTGATGTTAACCCTTGTCACGTGACTTTGGTGGTGTTTTTCAGGAGCCGATTATCTCTGCATTTATTTTTCTATCATGACACAGTCTAGCCCCATAGAGAATGCTGCGCTTTAGTTGCTCTGTTGATGCGTGTTTTAAACTTCATGAGGATGTGGTTCGGAATGTTTCTCTTCTGCCCATAGTTCTGTGCTCACTGAGTACCTAGAAAAGTAGGACATGGATCTTGTTTTTTTTTTTTTTAAAAAAAACTTGAACGAAGATAGATGGTCCATATTAACATAGGAAACGTGGTATCTGAGGAGGAGTGTATGTATCAGTGTTGGATGGATGGAGGAATAAATGAATGGTGTCTCCAGCACGCCTAGAAGAATGACAAGCCAACTGGCTGGGTCATTCAAGTGCACGTAGCATATTTCTCCCTGTGGTGGAGGGAGCTGCCAAGTGCCATCGATTTTTCACCCAACCTGCACCTCCTCGCTTTACCTCCTGTGCACCCAGTGCCTTCCTGGTTATAATTCCTTAAGGGAAGGGAATGGGTTGATTGGTTAGCATACACCTGCTAGTTTTCTTGGATGCTCTACTCCTTACATTAATGAAGACAGTGACACTAGACGCGTTCCTTTGTCCCCGGAGAATTTGGACTTTGCATGCATGACTCTAATTCCCCTCAACAAATATTGGTGGAGTGCCTCCACCAATGTGACAGGCACCGTACTCGAACCTGTTTGCTTAGGGGCGCCTGGGTGGCTCAGTCGGCGAAGCGTTCGATTTCGTCTCAGATCACGTTCTTGCGGTTCGTGAGTTCAAGCCCCATGTCGGCTCGGTGATGACGGCTCGGAGCCTGGAGCCTGCTTCGGATTCTGTGTCTCTTCCTCTCCATCCCCGCTCCCCCCACCCCAACGCATGCGCTGTCTCTCTTCTCTCTCTCTCTCTGAAAAGTAAACACTGACAAAAATGAAAAAATATTGAAAAAAAGAACGTGTTTGCTAAGTAAGACCGAGATGGCCGCATCCCCAGGGAGCTCACAGTCTCCCCAGAGAAGGTTGTCATGGCCGCCTTTGGATGCACGATTTGCTGAACAGTTACAATGTCATCAGGAGACGCCTTCCCTGCTCTTCACTGGCACGCCGTGCTGGAGTGAACAGGAAGCCCCTTGTGTCATTTACAGTCTTGGGGTCCTTTAATAGTGACAGAGGAAAAGAGGCCCACCTATGAAAGATGGTAGGCATCTTAGATAAAGGGGCCATCATCACTGACTCCTATCGGAGGAGAGACAAAATTAGAAACACAACTGGTTTCCGATTCAGCTCGTGACTTCATCTGCCCTCCTGCCTTACTTGACAGTGTAACACGCCTCTGTCTACCACGGTTCACTCCATCAGACTTGCTGTCTTTCTGGTATAACTGAAGTTTTACTTTCATGCTCCCATGAAAACCCACTCCGGTATCTTCATCCATCCGGCTATTTCATTAGCCAGCTCAGAGGTCATTGGTGGAGATGCTTTGCTTCTGGATGAGGATTTGCAAAGCCTTTCACCCGATCAGGACGCTGGAGGGATTTTCCCTGGAGCTGGAAACACCGGCTCAGGAAGGATGCTGCAAAGTGTGAAAGTGCTCCAGGCACGCTGGATCCAGACCTTAGTTCTGTGATGTGGCCTGGTGCCCAAGTCTTTCTTCAGCTATCAGAGAGGAATACCCCCCCTCCATTTCATGGAATCTATAAAAGATAATGTATTTGTAAACTGCAAAGTTCTCCAGTAATGGAGAAGAAAGTGGTTTGGAGAGTCACCAGATGGGTGATGAGGACCTTGTCTTGGTCGTGGTTTGAATCCCCAACACTTTGCGCAGTGCCTGTGCCTGGCAGGATGTCAATTAATGCATGCTAAATGAATAAATAAATGAACGGAGATGGATGGATGAATGGAGGAGTGAATGGATGGATAGAAGGATGGATGGATGGATGAATGAATGAATGAATGGAGATGGATGGATGGATGAGTGAATGGATGGATAGAAGGATGGATGGATGGATGAATGAATGAATGAATGGAGATGGATGGATGGATGGATGGACGGACAGATGAATAATGAATGACTGAATAAATGAATGAATGAGTAAGAGTAATCATCAGAGCCCTCCTGCAAATGAATCTTTTCTCTCCAGCTCCTTGTGATTAGAGGAGGGCAATCATCCCAAATTTGGCTTCTGCCTTACAACTGTTTTGTGGCTTTGAACCAGCCAACTAACCTGTCAGTTGCCTTGCTCATAAAGGAATGATAATGACCTCTGCTTTGGGGGCTGGTGGTGTAGTGGGTGTTGAGAGAATTAATTGGGTGGTGGTAAACGGCTTTGAGATCTCCAGATGAAAGGTGCCGTCGCGGTGAGCTGTTATTAACCTTCTTACGTTGGGTTTCCTCTCCCTGCTTCTGCCTCCTCAAGAGTGACTCCTCTCAGCCTCCAGGGGACTCATGGTGCCCCAGAAGCAAGTTTTACTTGGAGAAGGAACCTGTCTTTCATTGGACTGACTCTTCCCTGGGGTCATTTGGCAGAAGGCTCCCAGGTGCGAGGGATATAATCCTAGGAACTTGGCTGTCCTGCCTCATTTCCCTCCAGAAGGATTGATCTTCCCAAATGCCAGCCAGGTGCTGCAGTACACAGCAGCCTGAACACAGCCTCTCTTTTTCCTCTTCCTGGCGTGATAAAAGGGGGGACCCCTCTAGATCCTATTTTCAGGGATCTCACCTGTTGGTAAGGCCAGGCCTTAGAACTAGGGACCAGGTGTTTACCATCTGGTGGCCCAAGAGATGTGGGATTCATTTACAGCCGGGACCAGATCATAGCCTCCCTCCTTTCCATATGTGGTACCCCAGGAGGAAGGCATGAGATACGTGTGTCTTTCCATTTATGCCTTTCTGAAAGAGGACAAATGTCAGAGGCAGTGCTGACCGTGCAGGATTTGGGGGGAAGATTTCATTCATTGGTGCTTTTCCCCTCCTCCTCCTCCTCCTTTTAATTTGAGAGAGAGAAAGAGAGACAGAGAGGGAGAGTCTTAAGCAGGTTCCATGCTTAGTGCAGAGCCTGATGTGGGACCTGATCCTGCAACCCTGGGATCATGACCTGAGCCGAAATCGAGAGTCGGACGCTCAACCGACTGGGCCACCCAGGCGCCTCGTGAATTGGTGCATCTTAAAGTGTCGTCCTCTACATCCGAGGCTGCTCCTGGGATTCCTTTTGCTTCTAAAGAGTCCGGCTTTGTTCCTTGCACTTCCCATCCCAGCAGACATCAAGTTCCCAGATCTAGAAGCACGGACACAAGCCCGACCTCATTTTTGACCCCCGTGGCCCGTCACTGTCCAAGGATAGACTTTCTCGTGCTTCCTGGATTCTGTCCCCTCTCTTCTATCTCCATCTGCCTTGCCCTGGATGAACCCACCGTCTTTCTCTCAGGACGATGGCAACAGCTCCCTGGGTGTTCTCGCTTGGCCATGTTCTGCCTCCTTCTCTGGAGAAGACAGAGAGGTCTTATGAGACAAGTCAGATCAACCTGCGGTCCCACTTAATGCTCTCCAGGGCCTTCCCAAAGGGAGTAGATGACTTCCCAAAGCAGCAGCATTCTGCACAGCGCTTCCTCTCTCTCCACTCGGGGTTCCCCTCTGATCTCCCTCTCCCCCTTCCTCTTTTCCTGTCCCCTCCTCTTTGTCTATTCTTCTTCTTCCCCTTTGGTTCTGCCAATCTGCTTATCTCCCTCTCTTTACCCCTCACTCATCTTTCTCACGGAGGCCTCTTGGACTGACATGGCAGAGAATCCCATATCTGTCACCACCACCTCTTGGTGTGGGGCGTCGGGACACCAGGAGAAGAGGCTCTATAATGCATCCTTCACCATTGCCATGGCCACGCTTTAGGGGGAGCCACTGAAGTTACCAACATCTGGTTTGCCCAGGTAGTTCTGATCGGAGAGTGACCTTGGATTGCCCCCACTTTCCTCTGTCTGTCTCCATTCTTTTTGCCAGGAACATGGCACCTTCAAAGGGTGTCTTGTCTCTTCAGAAAGTTTCATAACTAGGCTTTCTCTATCGTTGTAGAACCTTATTCTCTGAGAATGAAAACTGGTCCTGTTGTTCCTTGACTGTACATTTCTCATGGGGAGAGACCATATTTCGTACATGTTTGCATCTTCCACAGGGACAGTCCAGTGGCTGGGACATCATTGGAGCTCAGCACCTGTTTGTTGAATTGGATGGAGTGGGGAAATGATCTCCTCCCAACTGGGGTATTTTAGGCTAAATTCCCTCTGGTTTTTACCCCCCTCTAAATGGGTCTGATTAGTCCAGAGCCAAAAGGGAGCTTGAGACCTCCTTTGCTCGGGGTAGGACAATCCTAGGCTGCTTGATCAATTGCTTGATCGTCCTGCTCAAGATGTCTCGAGAGGGAGTGTTCACAGATTTGCTCAGCTGCCCTTTGATGTGTTTTCTCTTTGGCCCTGAGTATGTTTTCCCTAAATGTCTGTTCATACCTGTCTTGTCTTCAACTTTAAATCTGCTTCTTGTTTGCATGTGGGGAGTGACTTCTTAGAATCTTTCCCTTAAAATGATTCCTGGGGTTGAAGACAGCAGCTGAGGTTTTCTTCTCCTTTTATTTCTTCCGACTACCAGCCTCTCGACGTAAAAGGGAGAGCTGGCTTCTGTTTTTGGCCCAGCCCCCAGTGCACCTTGAGCGCATCACTCCTCCTCTAGGGTTTATTTTCTCGTGTTAACTTAAAGGCTGGGTGAGAGTAGGGTCCCATGAGCTATGGCCCACAGCTTGTGTGTGCAAATAAAGTTTTATTAGCACATAGCCACAGCCATTGGCTTCCTGATCGTCTGTGGTTGCTTTGGCATTGCAAGGGCAGAGTTGAGAACTGCTTCATTTGCTATCTGGTCCTTTATAGAAAAAGTCCTTTATAGAAAAAGTCTTTTAGTCAGAACGTTCATACCATGATGTTTATTTAGCTAGTGCTACTAAGCTTGTCCCATAGGCAGGCATGGCCCCATCTTGTGCCGTAAGTGCTGCTGACGTTCCTGGACGTGACCGAGATGGTCCCTCCCCGGCATCAAACAGCATCGAAGTCCATCCTGAGCAAGTTCCTGGCTTTCTGTTTCTGTCTCACCGCTTCCGGGTACATCTGGAAGACAGGCACTGGTTGGTTCTAGAATGTTCTAACATGCTCATCCCTGGCTCATTTCTTTAGACGTGGCCAGCTGGACCGCAGTCCTACTGCTTTGCCCCCACTTTACAGGTTTATAATCCCTTATGTGAAATTCCAAAATCCATAATTCTCTGAGACTAGATTGTTTTTTCATACATCATGTGATGGCCATAATGAACCCAAGCAGCCATGAGATTATTGATAGCCTTTTTTAAACCCAAATTAATGTGAGTGTTAAGCTGCAGAAGTATGAATGCGTTTAATCCTGGGTGCAGTCCTGGGGGGGGGGGGTGTGTGTGTGTGTACCGCGTTCCGTTTCCAAAGTCTGGAAGTTTCTGAATTCTGAAACACGTCTGGCCCTGGGCTGTTGGATTACGGATTGTGGACCCGTAGAGATTTTTATGGTTGCCCCTTATTTACAGCAAGCGTTTAAAAGTGTTCCCAGTGAGTTAATTTCAACAAGCAAATGAACAAAAGGGGCACCAAGTAAATAGGAATGGGGAGCACTGAGATCTGGCTTAAGCGTAGCGTGGTACCAAAGGGATAAAAGTTTAGGAAACCCTGTCCTGCAGGGTATTTTCCATCCCTTTAATGGCCCCTCAACTCTTTCTTCTCCTTCTTTTGCTACTCTGCTCTGCCGTCACCAAGCCGTTCTTTTAGTGTCTCCAAACCCAGAGCATCTCTGCGTGATGGTTAGTTAATGAGCAATCCCGTCCTACCCATAAAACAATATGTGGCACCAAGAGCTCGTTTGACATTCCCGACACTTGCGGAGACCAATCTCGGGGTCACCCAGGACCCTGGCGGGACCGAGTTTCGCTGCAGAACCGGACTGGGGGCAGGAATCGGGAATCTCAGAGGTCAGGGTCCTGGGGGTGGGTTGCGGGGAGGGACGGTGGCTTTGGGGCCAGACTCACCCGAGGGCTGTGTTCTGAAAGGGGCTGGTTCGACCCTTTCCAAGGGCAGTATCCCTGGCCTTAAGTAGTTCTTAAAACACCGAACAACATTAGCTCCCACAAATGAGGGAGGTTTAAATGTAAACCCGGTTATAACCGAGAGTGACTAGGCGGCCAAGGTGCTATAAAGAAATGATGTTATTATGTCCAAGGGATGCCATTAAAACTCTGTTTACAAACCAAATGTGCCAGAGAATGGGTCAGGGAAAGAATTATTAGCAAGAAGCTATTTGATCTCTTTTATGATCCAGTGAGTCATAACGTCAGCTCCATGCTCTAGAAGAGGAATAGTGAAAACCTCAAGCCTGTTGATTTATAAACAGGCCCAGAATTCCCTGTTCTTTAACCTCAGATGCCCTCTTAAGTGTGACTTACCCTAAATCAAACGTGACATCAGATGCCACTGGGCCTCTCCCTCCTCCCGAGAGGTAATTGAGGAGTTGATTGGCGTACAGGGTGCATAAAATCCCCGTTCAAGATGACGGATAGCTGTGGGAAGGGTCAATGGCCAAGACTCGGAGACACAGCCTTGTTTCTACATGCCCCTTATCTGCAAGGCTGGAGGCTCCAAGGCTCTCTTTGTTTGAGGGCCTCGGATTCTCAGCAGACCAAGGAGAGGGAGTCTCAGAGGTGGACGCACCACTTTGCCCTAAGGGCCGCGGTTTGGGCCCCTCTCTTTCCCCCTATAAAGAGGTCATGAGGGGCAGGACCAATCCGGGTTTTTCATTCGAACTCCACCCATTACTGGATACAACCCCAGGGCAAGTGATTTCAGCCTTCCGAGCCTCAGTTTCCACATCTGATAGATGACACAGCCGTGGCTTATTCTGTGCCCTCGACACCGTGCTGAGCTGCCTCATACGTGCCGTGTGCCAGCCCATGTCAGGCCTCGTGACAGTCAAACCGGTCTTATCACGACCTGACTGTGCGGAAGATGCCGTCCTAAGAACTTTACATCGATTCATTCATTTGATCCTTATATTAACTCTCCGGGGTGCGCAGTGGCCGTGATGGATCCCACAGGAGCGAACGCTGGATGGAGTCGGGGTGTAAGTGGTTCATCTGTGAGGCATCTGGAAGGATCACCAGGAAGTGAGAAAGCAACACTGGAAAGGAAGCAAACTGGTCGAGCCACAGCCCTGGCCCCATAATATCCGGATCCCTACCGTGGGCAACTGGAGGGAAGTCCCCAGAGGCATCTTCAGGAAGAATGCATAGAATGTGCCCCAGCGTTGTCTCACCAGAGGGGGAGGAAGTTGGGGCCCTTATGTGTCAGCCCTAGTCCATCATGAGGGGGCTCCTCCAGGAGCCTTACCCTAACCTAGCATTCCCAGCCTGGCCCGTGAGCCGGCCAAGTAGATCCTGAGGGCCAAAGACATCCCTCAGGCGAAGAACCATAGGTGTTCAGTTGGAAGCCATTGGGTTAGCCTGCATGGGAATGGTGCCCAAAGGCACGGGCTTGACCCCACAGTGTCCACTACGGTCTATGCTAGGGATGAGAAGACTGAGCCACAGACAGGTTGGGGTCTTCCCAAAGGGCTCCCCACCTGGCAAGTGAGCTACCCAGAGTCTGTATCTACTCGTCATCTGACTTCGGGATGCACAGTAAAGCTTTTGGTCTACACGTCCCAACGCCTCCCAGAAGGTATCGCTCACCCATTTCGCAGACAAAGAATCGGGCGTTCAGAGGGGTGAACCGACTCTGTCCCCCGGCAAATTAGCGACTGAGCCAGGATGGAAAGTTGGCTCCCCTTGGCTTCAAAGTCAAGGCCAGCCTCAGCGTGCTGTATTCCTTTGGCCTGCCGGGGCTCCCCCGAGTTGGCCCGGATTGGAGCAGTGCCCCGATGCCTCGAACCAGGCGACAGGGGCAGGCCCGAGGTTCATGCTGTCTCCTTAGGTCGGCATTGTGGCTGGAGGCCAGGGGAGCCGTTGTGGGCACTTCGCCGGTGAGCCCACGCCCCAGCAAGGCTCTCTCCGAGGGGCTGACTCATGGCTCTTGTCCCGTCCACGCTGGTTCCGGTCCCTAGCTGCTGCCTGACTCAGCTCTGATTGCTTCTGCCTCCTGTTGTCACCCAGGTTGTCCGGATGCTCTTGGGGCACCATCAAAAAGGATGCACCTTTGAAGCACAGCTGGCATGAAAGGCCGTAATTATGTGTCCTAAAATGGAATCTTTGAGGCCGTTAAGCAGAAACCCTACCTCCCCTTCAAGGAATGGTACGGATGCTTAGAAAGTCCCCCCGGACCCACAAGCACCCCGGCGGAGAGGGCGGATCGCTGCATTAGGAAACCACACGGTGCTTACAGGCGCCCCCGACGCGCTGTGGTTTTCTGGTCCGCTTGGCTAGACCCTGCCCAGGCCATTCCCGGAGCAGTTTGTCACTGTACTTACTACTCACATCACACCCCCCAGTCTGCCTGTGACCCCCGCAGAGCCAACAGCCTGGCCCTTTTCATGCAAAGCCAGCAAACACAGACTGCCGGCCGAGCTGGAAACCGCGCAGGCTCCCGAGCCTCTCCCTTCCTGCAGAAATAATAAATGATAATGGCACTGAGATGGACGGGGGCCTGGTGACGACAAGAAAAAGCCAGCATCCTCCAAGCCCCGGGCTGGGAGATGAGGCCAGGCGTGGGCACGCGTAGCCTTGGTGACCTTGGGTGCGTGCCTTCCTTTCTCTGGGCCTCCTCTGTGTTCTCCTGCACAGAATGGCAATGCTGGGCTAGAAGTGAACCTGAAGTTCCTTTTCAGAGTTCGGGGCTCGTGTTAGTTTTCTGGGGCTGCCGTGACACAGAACCACAACCTAGGGGGGTTCGAACAACTGAAATGTATTGTCCCGGGTCTGGAGGCCGCAGGCTGACATCACGGCGTCTGCAGGACCATCCTTCCTTGCCTCTTCCAGCCTCTTGCCTCCGGCCTGGCACGGTCTTCTCCCCCGAGTCTGTCTGTCTGTCTTTCAGTCCTATTGCATCAGAGCTGATCCCGCCCCCGCACGGCCTCGTGTTAACTTGACCACGCCGGCGAAGACCGTGCCTCCAAATGAGGTCGTCCTGACAGCGACTAGACCCTTCCATATCCTTTTCGTGGGAGGCCATCACTCAACCCCTAGCAGGTCTCAGCGAGTGCCTTCCTAGTAAATGGATTTAGGGAGGTGCCTCTTTGGAGATGTCAGTCCTGGCGGCTGTGGTCATAATCAGTGCCGCCAGGCCACGAGCTAGTGGCTTCGGCGCCTGCTCTGGGGAACTCTCAACTTGGTAAGTGGGGAGACCGGCAAGCAGACATTTACACTATAGCCTGAAGCAGGGTATCGGCCTGTGCAGGTTGTATGGGAGGCAAAGGCCTGCGCGGTCACAGAGTGCTGGGGACCGTCTACCGCCGGCTTTGTCGGCCTCGGTTCTGGCTTTAGCTACTCTGCCGGGCTGATGCCTGTCCCTTCTTCTGACCTCAGGACCCCCTTCCCTGTGGGGCCCCTCCCTCCTCCGGGCTTTCCTGGAGTGTCCTCCCACCCATCTTCTCCACCAGGATCGCCTTCTCTCTTCTTTCTGTTCTGGATGGCGGTCCCCTGGGGAAATGTTTCCATAAGTTAATTCAGATATTCACCCTTAGAGATTGTTTTAAATGTCTACCTGTGGGAAACACCTTGGCTTCCCAGAGGAGGTGGCTGGAAGGCGGGCCCTGAGAACATGGCACCGGAGCGGTCTGGACTAGGAGAACGGGGCTCTCCGGGGAGTTGGGCGGTGGAGGGGGGGTACTTGGCTTGGCTCGCAGCGGCTGGTCCGTGCTGAGGGTTAGAGTGGCCAGCGTGACCAGCTTGGGAATATTCGACTAACTTCTTATGGGACCCTGGATAAGTCCCTCCCTCCCTCAGCCTCTTCCTGTCTGGACTCCGGCACGTTGGTCCCTACTAGTCTCCCCTGTACTGACTTCAACAACGGTGGGAAAGGGCTCCAGGACCCCATCCTCACGTCAAGCAGAGGACCCTCCGGTTAGGGAGGTGATTTGAAATCCTCTAGAGGACTTCAGACTTGCATGCTGGGTCACATCTTTTCGCTTTCACGTACGACGAGAGAGCGCACGGCGTCTAAGAAAAGAGAGAAGCGGGCCAAAGTCAGCGGTGGACCAACGCGGCACATTGAGGAGAAGCTTGGTTCCTAGTGGGTGGTCTTCCGGCCAGCACCTCCCTCGGGGCAAAGTCCCGTGCCTGTGTGTGCCAGCTTTGCAGGCAGGTGGCCCCGGGGGACCTTGCGCCCAGTTGGGAAGAATGTGTGTGTGTGTGTGTGTGTGTGTGTGTGTGTGTGATCTTTTTTACCCCACGCACTGGGGATAAGTATGAAACGTCCTACCAGTTACAGCAGCCGTCGCTTACAGAGCACCTGTCATGGGCTAAGTGCTGTGCTTAGTGCTTCCCCCGGGCTACCTCAGTCGCGTCCCCCTGCAGTCCCGGGAGTGAGTAGCCTTACTGTTCCCCTGCTGGGGACGTGAAAACTGGGTTTGGTGAAGCTGGTGACTTGGCCGAGGTCAGCCTGCTTCTCAGCGGCTGAACCCAGATTTGAACCCACGTCTGTCTGGTTCCTAAGCTTGTTCTTCTAACCACGATGCACCCTGTGTGGAACCAAAAGAAGCCCCGAAAGACCGAGTCAGGGAGCTTCCAACTTGTCATGTTGTTGTCCTGCTGTTTATTTGTTTCTTGGAGGAAATTTTTGTTCTCCAATAATATGATTTGCATGGATTTGAATGCATTAGTCAGAGGAAAAGGGGGGAAGCTCTGGTTAAAGCAATGGTCGGGGGGGGGGGGGGGCGGGCCGGGGTGGCCTGACCCTTTCTTGAATGTTTCAGGGTCAACACAGTTTGTAGATCAACCTTTCCTTCCTCCCTCCTCGGCCCCTCCCTCCCTCTCTCCCTCCCTCCCCTACCCCCTCCCTTTTCCTTATCTCCCTCCTCACCCCTGCCTCTCTCCCTTCCCTTCCCCTCCCTCCCTCCTTTGGCTTCTCTCCCTCATTTTCTTCTACCCTTCCTCCCTTCTCTTTTCCTCCTTCTTCTTCCTCCTCTCCCCTTCTTCCTTTCTCCTCTTACTTCTTTTAACAGTCTCTCAGTTAAGGAAACTCGCAGAGGAAAGAAAACTTACCCAAGGCCTTTGACTCTCCATCCAGTGCCCCTTCTCGGGCACCATCAGCCCAGAAATGGCTTTTCTATGGTTGTTAGGAGGGGGAAGGAGGAAGCCCAGGGTCTGAGGGAAGCGGCTAGGGGACTGTGATGCTCCATTTCCTTGCAGATTTTCACTCTGTGTCTGTTTTGAAGCAGCCCCCAAAGCCTCCAGGGGGTGGGTTGCTCCTTTCCTCTCCTGGCTTCTTTTCATCTTTTTATTCCATGTGGTTTCCTTTTGTCTCCTTTTCTCCCCATTCACAGAAAATCTTCACCTATGGACAAGTTTAGTTTCACGTGGTGGACGGGGGTAAATAACAGCAACGTGTTCTTATAGGGGGCTCCTCGGGCAGACATGCCCATTTCGTCTTCAGAGCCACCCTGGGGGGGGTGGTGTGTGTTCTGCTTTGTCCCCATTTTACAGATCAGTAAGCTGAGGCTCAGAGGTAAGTAACTTGCCCAAGGCATACTGGGGCTATTGGGAGAGCTGGGATGGGAACCTCGATCATGTGATCTCTTAAGGGCTCTCTTCAGCAGCCCCTCCGGATATTCGGAATTGAGCGAGATGAATCTAGGATGTGGAGACCGCTAGGCTCTGGGGAGAACAGGGTCAGACTCTCACCCAAGAAGAGCTTTGCTGGAATGTTAATCTGGAGAAAACTCCCAGGTGGAGGCATTTCTTGGATTTGGCATCACCATCGGAGTCACTGGAGCGCCCTCCCCTCCGTCTGCCCCCGCAGCCCCTGCCCCACATCATCTTGGTGGCTGGCAAGTTCTTTCAAAATTTTTGTCTCGTGCAACGAGACATGTTTGGGAGAGCAGGACGGCACCCACGAATTCATGGCGCGCATAGTTGGTATTCAGGGAGGATGTGTCGCTGCATCGACGACACACGGAGAATGCTTCTGGCTCCTTCGGTGCTGTTTCCGGGAGCTCCTGCACCATCTTGCAGGTCCTGTCCTTCGCGGCTACACCTGCAGAGCCTGGCCTTTGGGCTCATAACTGCCCCTTACCCTGTCCAGGGTAAAGACAACTCTTGGACAGCCCAGTCTTTCCCCCGTGGTTGTCAAACAACCCTGCTCTCGCCCCACTTACAACTGAGACGTCGGTCCCGAACCAACTGAAACCTAACTCCATTGCGCCGCTGCGTCGTGACTTTGGGCAAGTCGCTTACCCTCCCTTCGCCCCAGTCTCCCCATCTGTAAAAGGGGAGCCATTACGGTTCCTACCTTGTAGCCCCAAGGACAGGACAGGGTTGGTGCCGCGTTCGACATGGGAAGCGCTTTATAAATATCGCATGGGTTACCATTGCTATTGTTTTTATTATGTAGGTGCTAAATCATACCTCCTCTGCCCCAAAGATTCAGTTCTCGTGGGAAAGATGGCTCCGTGAAGGATGACTCTCGGTCTTTCTTCCCGCACATACCGTACAGGGTGCTGACTTGAACTTCAAAGAGAAGTCGCCGCCAGGAAGTCCTACTGTGTGAAGCGGGTGCAGCAGGCCGAGGGTTGGCCTGCAGAAGGGGGCTCTGGGCAGCTGTTTGATATCACACGGGGGTGGCTGAGACTCCAGGGATGGGCCTGTTTACTCCTTGCAGATAATGTCTCCAGCGGACTTGGGGAGGGATGGGAAGGAGGCTCAGGGTCAACCTTCACTTTTGCAGTTGTTTAAATATCTCTTATCAGGCCACCGAGGCAGACTGGGGCGAGGGCGAGGAGCTAGAGATGTGTCTCGGAAGATATGCCGTATAGCCCCACTTGCGAACTTCCTTTAGAAAAGCTTAAATCTCTTCCCAAAGCGGGTAATTCGCCACCCCCCGTTTTTCCGGTTAAGAAAGCGTTAAGGAGCTCTTCGTTAAGCATTCCCATTGTTGAAAACTCTTTCTGAGATGCTGGAGGCTTTCTCTGTCTTAATCACATCTTCCAGGGAGTATTAATAGGAGACCGAGCTTTCTCGGCGATCAGAATGGGGCCAGGATGCTAATCGGATCTCAGGAAATAAGGATTCTGTGGACAGAGACGTTTGGGAGACACCCTGTTAAAAAAAATGCAGTGGTTTTTGTAACTGCAGGACTTCCCAGGGTCTATCATGCCCTTATGTGCATTTTGATTTTTTTCTTCTCCCTGAGAAGGATCCAGAAGTCCACATTTCTGCAAATTCTTTGGGATCATAGACTTTGTAACTCATGGAGGGTATTGTGGGGTTAACATTCTGGGCAACACTGTGGACAAGGCCACCATATGAAATAAAAAAGGGTAAAGTCCTTAGAACAGTGCACGTGATACCTAGTAAGTGCTTGGTACACAGCAAACGTTATTGTTACAGAGGCGGTTGAAACTGAAATTCACCTCCAAGGCTAACAATCTCTGATTCGAGTTATAACGTCCTCACGAAAAGCGATACGGGCTTCTTGGCTTGGAAGAAATGGAAAAAAAAAAAAAAAAAAAGAAATCAAGCAATTAATAAGGCAAGTCAAACAGCCTCCAGTGTAGGTTTCAGGGTACACATCTCAGTACTTGGAGAAAATGTGTTGTCTTGAGAAGGTGGCATACTTCAGTGGAACATGGGTTGGACCCATGTCCTACCTTGGACGTGTGTTAGTTATGACCATATGGAAACCCCCTTACTGCCTGGGCCTTGGGCTGCTTCTTTTTTTTTTTTTTTTTTTAATTTTTAAAATGTTATTTGAGAGAGAGTGGTGGGGGAGGGACAGAGAGAGAGAGAGAGAGAGAGAGAGAGAGAGTGATTCCCAACCAGGTCTACACTCAGCACTGAGCTCAATGTGGGGCTCGATCCCACGACCCTGGGATCATGACCTGAGCTGAAGTCGAGAGTACGATGCTTAACCGACCGAGCCACCCAGGTGCCCCATGGGTCCTGGGTTTCTGAGCTGTCAAACACAACCTAGATGAAAACACCGCCTCACCGCTCAAATTGTGGTCCATAGAGGTCGGTAGCCTTGACATTGCCGGGGAATCCTTCTTTTTCTTGGAGAGCGTCAGGTCCCTTCCCACCTACTTACCACTTCCTGGTTTTGTTTGGCGACCTGCTAAAGCGGCCACTTGCTTAGCCCAATGCGCCTAAAGAATTTGGAACCCCAGGTCAAAACGGCAGCTCCTGTTCTAGGCAGAAAGCTGCTGCTAACTTTAATTTTCCTTTCTAGTTCTGGTTCAGTGACAAACCCCCCCTCAACCGGGAAGGCTAACTTTCCTGCTTTCCATCCCGAGTCCCCTGTCACCTTTCTAAACCCCTTGCTCACTCTTTCTCTCTTCTTTTCCATAAGAAAACAGCAATGTGATCAGACCCTGGAATGTGCCTTGGCACGAGGAATAAACTCAGGCAGCTTGGCTTATTAGCTGTTTCCATGGGAGAGAACTCTTGGACCAAACAGATATTTACAAACATTGAAAGCACTGTGCTGATCCCTAGCAGCGCCCCGGCTGTCCCGAGATAGGTGGCTGCTTAGAGGAGTTGCGTTTTTGTCTGTGCTCTCTGTTCTTCTGTCCTCCTCGTCTGTCCTGCTCTCAGCTGGATCGTCTATAACAGGAAGGTCTCTAGAAGAAATTCTTCATTGCCTTTGGGGAGTTCAGGATCTGAGGGCTTGGGGTTCACTACTTTGGGGGACCAGACTAAAGATGGGGTTTTGAAAGATGAACGTGTTGGTATATCTGGTGGTTCAGCCAGCTGCGAGCCTTTGTGAGCAGAGGCAAGTACCCCATAAGAAGCAGGTTCAGCCTTACGGGTCTTCAGAGCGGGCAGAGGACAGAGCTCAGGGGAATTACGTTAGCGTCTTGCCCGTGGAAGCTTCCGTTCATTCCACAAACGTGCATTGAGTACCCCGCACATACAAGGTAGTGTAATTGGCACTGAAGTTGCCATGTCAAATCTGTCAAGGTCTGGACTGAAAGCAGACATCATTAAAGGTCCTTCAAGCAGAGAGAATTTCATGCAGGGGGATGAATCCATAGGTGACGGAGGAGGCGAGGAGGCAAACAGCTCAGAGATTACCAACAGCAAGAGATCAGTACTATCCTTAGCGGAAAGGGACAAAAAGAGGAGCTTAGATTTCCAGAGCCCAGGTGCCAGGAGCTCCAAGTGCAACCAACGTCATGGAGGGGCTGCCAAAGTCGGGGGTGTGTGTGGAGCGTGAGATCCCCCAGCAGCTTCCACTTCCCTCCCTCTGGTCTTCCACCAGTGCCTCCCATTGGCTGAGCTTACCAGGAAGCCATAAGGCAAAGGAGCTTGGGAAATGTAGTTCCCTGCGATTTGAAGCAGGTGCCTGCTGGCCCAAGTGGACCCCTGCACAGTCCCTTGCTCTCTTGGAAAGATGTGGATGCTGACTATTGCCTGGCACTACACGTGCCCTCCACACCCATCTCCCAAACCCAAACTGAATAAGAGATCATGGTCTTCCAATGTGTTTTTTTTTTTTTTTCCATATTAGAACTTGCCAAAGGGAAAGCAAGTCCACATTTCAGAAGGAAATCCACATAGTGGATGAGAAAAACTTTGGATGAGTGAATTCCCAGTGGCGTTGCTTTAGCTTTAGATCCCCAAACCGAACTTAGCACTGGGGCCTCTTCCAGCCCTGAAAGCCCTTTTCCCTGTAATAATAAAAAGAATAGCATTTACTGAACGCTAGGTTGTTACCGTGGTGACAGTGCTACTCTCACGTGTTCTGCCATGAAAGCCCAATACCAGGAAACCTTGCATCGGTCCCCTGGGGTGGCTACTCTTCGTATACTCACTTTATGCATTAACAATCCAAGGCTTAGATAACACTGGATTATATTCACTTATCACATCCGTCAGAAGGCGTTAGAGCTGGATTCGATGCAAGTTAATCCGACTTCAGCATCCCTAGGTTTAGCCTCTCCTGGATATGGCCTCCAGTTTACGTCTCCTGCCCGTGGGGGTTGCGTAAGGAGAGCATGTTCAGTTGCGTGGCAGGTAAGAGAAGAATGACACTATCGTAGATACGATCCAGTTGGGCGCTGGAGAAGCAACTCTGAATAGCGGCAGCTTCGACGAGGTCCACGTTTACCCCTCTTGCCCATAAGACGCCGTGCTGGCTGCTTGTTTTGTTTTGTTTTCTTTTCTTTTGTCATGTTTCCCCATCATGCTTAGGGTGTTTCGAGTGTTTGACACTTTTGTAGGCGTTTCGCCACACGGTCTCGGTCCCTGGCAAGTCTGTAGTCCCGCTGGTGGAGAAAAGAAAAAGAAGAGGAAGGAAGGAAATGCCCCTTCACTCTAAGGGCGTGGCCTGGGAATTGCGCGTAGGTTTCCCGGCCCCGGGGGCCAGGACACAATCACCACGCCAACCTAGCTGCAAGGGAAGCTGTTCTCGGCAGCCCTGCCGAGATGTGATACGATCGCCCTATCGATGCGGCAGAAGAGAACTGCTATTGGGGGGGGGCAGCCGTCTGATTCTGCTCGCAGGTGCCTTTCTTCCTACCTCCGTTGTGGTCGCGACCCATGTGCAAATCTTGCATTTGCCCCGATTTTGTCTTCAGTTTACGTGGGAGGCAACTGAGGAGAGGAGACGTGATACGATTTGCTCCAGACCACCGAACGGGTCCGTTGTGTGCGGAAGGGGGGCTTGACTGGGGATTGAAGTTAACTTATAAGTGGCCATCCACTTACGAATTCTTTTATATTAAAAGTGGCATTTTGCTTCCAGATACAACCTCATGACCGCGTTGGCGTTGGCTAACAAATTTTTATGTAATGAGGACGCTGTGTGCCTGTAAATGCCCTTTGTTTCATGGTCTGTGCCGTATTAGAAGTTGTTACTGAGAACATTACCAAACCTGCTTTTTTTGACATTTACGCAATTCCAGCAAGTCTGAACTAAATAATTCATGTGAAACAATGCAAAATTAGTGGGAGAGCTTAAGTGTCTGGAGGATTTAGCCAAGAAAGATTTGGTTTTGTGGATGGAAACTCACCCCATGCAGCTCAGGCCGTGCACACTGGATAGGATCTTGTGCGTTCCAGGGCTAGGAACAGAATTTGGGGGATCCTAATAATTGGGAAGTCATGGCCTGAGCCTATGTGTTGTACAGAGCTGTGTAGATGAGCAATGGTTGCCATGATATAAAAATAATGACCCACGGGGGTGCCTGGGTGGCTCAGTCAGTTAGGTGTCTGCCTCTTGATTTCAGCTCAGGTCATGATCTTACGATTCGTGGGATCGAACCCCCTGTCAGTCTCTGGGCTAACAGTGCGGAGCCTGCTTTGGGATTCTCTCCCTCCCTCTCTCTCTGCCTCTAAATAAATAAATAAACAAACGTTAAAACCCGAAACAATGACCGATCCACTCATCGTGTATTCACATGTTCCCTCCCCAGACATCCTGCCCCACTTCCCACAAGCACCACGATCCACCCGCTGGTTGGACGCTCCCTGCGTCGGTCGCCAGATGCGGTGGGCTGTCGACAGGATGATGCAAATACGATGCCAAAGGATTGCAAAGTGGAACTGCAGATCTTGCAAAAGATGCAGGATTTCATAACGTGGCTGAACATTTTGCTGGAGAGCGGCTCTAATTACAGGCGAAGCGTTTGATGGATGGGAACGCGGTAGTCAGGCCAGTCAACAAGACAGGTGCCTCAAGCAAGAATGATTTGTGTATCAAAGGATTAAGAGAGGCCCTTAGGAAAACTGATGAAGGCCTCCAGTATTTCTGAAAAATTACCCTCTTTATGATCCTGGTGCAAAAAGTCAAATGTGAAGGGAATGTGGCGTGCTGTGGGATCATCCTTTCCATCTACGTGTCTACACCGTGGTGGGATCGTCTTATCTATGTGTCTCTGCGTCTCTATAGAGCGGTTCAGAAAACCTGCAAAAACTTGATTCAAGCTTTGTTCTTTCCAAGAACTAGGACATCACCGCCGGACGGTTGCTAGATAGGAGAGAATAGCTTGTTTTTATGATTTTCAGTTTGAAGAGTATTCAAACCCCTAGGGTCCCTTGAATGTTTTATTAGATCGTGAAGTTTATTGACTGTTCCTTCTTCCAAAGCGGGTCACGTCGGCCGTTTGGCGTGAGCTGGCTGGAGGGGGCTGCGGGGCCGGGGGAGGAAGGGATACTTAGCAGCCTATCTGGGCACCGGAGTCAAAGCACGATACCACTGACAATCGAAACAAAAACAACCAATGCAATTGGTATGTGTTAGTAGTTGTATTTGTATTTGTTATTGTTGCCAATTGTATTGTATTTGTATTGTTACTAATACAATTAGTATTTGTTAGTACGTTCGTATGTTCCGTATGTTCCCGCCGTTCGTATGTTCCAGGCACTATGCCAAATACTTTGGGTTCCGTCATTCAATTCTCAGATAACACTACAAGGTAACTACTCTTTTATACCCACGTAGCAGTTGAAGGTATTAGGATTTGGCAAGGTTAAATGTTTTGTCAGGAAGCTTCAACCTTTAGTCTTTTGGGAGCCCGAATTCTCCCTTTGTTTTAAATTCTGGGAAGAACATCTAGCATGACATTTAACAAATTTTGTTTTGGGACATTTAACAAAATTTTAAGTGTATGATATGATATGGCTATGACTCTAGGCACGATGTTGTACCCCGGGTCCCTAGAACGTATTCATCTCGTATAACTGAAGCTTTATGCCCATTGAACAGCAACCCCAACTTTCTCCCTCCCATCCCCCAACCCCAGGCAACCATCATTCTACTTCTGGCTTCTATGAGTTTGGCTATTATATGTATGTATGTATGTATGAACGTATGTACGTATAGACAGTCAATGGGGGAGAGGGGTGGCGGGAGAGAGAAAGAATCCCACGCAGGCTCCAAACCTGGCGTGGAACCCGATGTGGAGCCCAACGTGGGGCTGAATCCCTTGACCCGTGACCTGAGCCGAAATCAAGAGCTGGACGCTCAACTGACTGAGCCACCCGGGTGCCCCAGAGTTCGGCTCTTGTAAATACCTCATGTAAATACTCATGCAGGATTTGTCCTTCTGTGACTTGTTCATTTCACTTAACCTAGTGTTCTCCAGGTTCATCCAGGTGGTCACGTGTGGCAGGATATCTGTTTTTTTT
>NW_024412422.1:8589503-8616311 GCF_014898765.1 Herpailurus yagouaroundi | reverse complement strand
TTTTTTTTTTTTTTTTTATTGGGCTTGGTGAGGGCACGTCACGGACACCCCTCGATGAGCTCAGTTCCTGGTCCTTGTTACTTTGGGGCCCCAGCTGAAACAAGGACAAGGAGACAGGGCCAGGTTGGCACCTCTGTCCCCTCAGCGATGCTTCCCCAGTGCAGATAAACCCCTTTGGGTATTAAGGAGAAATACCTGAAATTCATGTTCATGTCAGAAGGTGCTGGTGATTGAGCCACCGATGACAGATGCAGTTTATTGACGATCCCTGTTTCGCCAAATTTCAGGCAAGGCATTGGCCCCTACTCGTGCGATCCTACTTGACAGTTATCCCAAGCAGAGGAGGTAGAAACTATTATGCCTACTTCGTAGATATGGAGCGGAGAGTCAAGAGAGTAAGGCACCTGCCGAGGACCACACGGGGAGTCAGTGGTCGAGGTGGAGTTTGAACGTAGGCTCTCATCTTGGGGCCTTTGTTGGGATGACCGGGTGAGGCCCACGCTCAGAGCAGGCCTGGGGCTGCTGGGTTGTTATCAGGAAGTGTCTGCATTTATTTCTCTGGTGATTTATTCCCTCAAAGACCTGGCTGTCAGAAATGAGGCCCGGGCTTTCCTCCTCTTCCTTCTTTGTGGAAGGAATTCAGTCTGTGTCTGCGTCTGTGCCTGCCTATATCCGTGCTCGTATCCATAACCACACCTGCCCCTGTGCCTGGACCTATACATACACCCACACCTGCACCTGGCACGTCCGTCTACACCTCCGTCCCTATATCTATATGTGCGTCTGCATCGATATTTGAACTTACCCTAGACCACCGGGCTTTCTCAACTTTGCTACTGTGGATATTTGGGGCGGGGTGATTCTTTGTGGTTAGGGACTGTATTGGGCATTATAGGATGTTTAGCCACAGCCCCTGACAGTTGGGACAACCAAATATGTCTGTAGACATTTTTAGCCAAGCATCCCCTGGAGAGTAAAGTTATCTCCCTACCTGGCCCCTCCCCTCCCCCCCCCCCCAACTCCCATGACTCTCAGTGAGGAGTGAAATGAGATGAGAAACCAGGCACTGGCTCAGTTTTGGCAAAGGCCCTGAGACCACAGATTTCAAAGGACCTTATGTCTCAGGGCTAAGTGCTCCGGAGCAAGCCCAAGCAAGACTTTCAAAGGAAGTGGCTGGAAACCAGATGGTCGTCCCCCATGACCTCTACCAAAGAGGCAACTCAGAGAAGTCACCTGCCAAGCAAAGCCGCAGGGCAAGCCCCCTTCGCCCCCCCCCCCCCACCCCCCACCCCCACCTTTTAGTCCGAAGCATCACCTTCTTCCTTGATTTCTTCTGTCCATTTATTCGTGGCCTGGCCAGGAAGGAGATGGTCAGCAGCGTCCACGGTCCACCCATTTGTCATTTGAGTCATTTTGTTTTTACTCCATAAGCAGCCCCGTCTCTATCTAATCAGGGGGCTGCTTCCTGTGTTTGTTCACTGCTATTTGTCCCGCTGGAGCGATTTTTATCATCAAACAGTATGAAAATAGAATGTTAGGAATTGGCACCCCTCTCGTCTTGAGAGGCCATGGGGCCGGCCAGTTGGCTTGGGCAGAAGATACGGAAGCAGCATAAGACCCGGGCATGTATTGTCTGCAGGACAAACCCAAAGCATGCCCCTCACTGCCTTCACATGGACTCCCCTCACAAAATAGAAACCATGATGCAAATTGTTTAAACCTCACGACGTGTATTTACAAGCACTTTGTGGTCACTCTTCCTGGCGAGCGGGGGGAGTTTTCATAGTTTGATGAATGGGTTCCTTCTGCCATGCGGAATGAGCACAGAGGTGGGCATTCCCATTAGGAGTGGCTCTTGACTTCCTCCCTCGTCATCGTCTACAGCCCGGAAGGAGCCATGGTTCTTGGAGTTGCGGCCGAATGGCGGTGTGTGGCTGACGAGGCACCGATTTCAGATCTCCGGGCAAGCAGGAAGTCTCAATGATGGGAGTGCCCCTAAAGGGCTTTCTCTGTAGGCCCCCCAGTTTAGCCAGCGCATGACCACAGGTTGTGTACCACCTGCCCGGCGGGGAGGAAGGGTGGCGATCCAAATCTGTTCTATTGCTGTGACTTCTGGTTCAAAGTGTTGGGTTAGTGCTCACGTGCGAAAGCACCTACTGGGTGCCCTGTCATCAGGAGAGCTGCTCTGGGGAAAGAGGAAGACACAGAAGACCAAGAAAGAGAAAGCACAGTCTCTGCGTAGTGAACAGTTGCCTCCTTTTCAAGGCTCAGCCACATTTCCATTTCTTCTGCCGCTTCATTGACAAGCCCCCTTTCCCCATCCCTTCTTTCTCATTAAGGAAAACAAAAAGGCAAATGGCCAGAGTTCAACACCCCAATTACACATCATTCTGAATGTGACCTGTGGTTGTAAATAAATACCTTCCTGGCGTAACTTCCTTCTCCGTCCTGGACCCACGGCAGACATTACTAGTCAATCATGACATCCTTTCCCGTAGTTACTGCTGGGGCTTTAGAATCCTGCCTCCTAATCTCCATCGGAAGCTCCCATTCCTTCAGAAACTATCGTCAGCTACACGCCAAACAAAGAGCGAGTGAGTAGAATTTATTCACACCGATGACGTACAAGCGGCTCTTAACCGCTTCCGTACTTTGGAGGTGCCAGAAAAAAATACAGGATGCCCAGTTACATTTGAATTTCAGCTACATAACCAAGAATTTTGAGTATCCGCATGCCCCCTAACTATGGCGTGGGACATACTTTTACCAAACAATGATCTCTTATTTGTCTGAAATTCGGATTTTACTAGGAATCCGATATGTTGACGTGTGTAATCTAACGCCAAGATCTAACGTCCCCTTTTAAAAACAGAGTTGGGAGGCTCTGGCCTATCTTAATCTGCAACGTGGATGTTTCGGGCCTGGGCCACAAAAGCGTGAGGCTTTTCCTAGCAAGCAGGTCGTGGGAGCGGGGTGTGTTTTGGGGCTTTGGCTGTGGTGCAGGACGAGAGCCTTTCTTTGTCTCGAAGTTACACCGCATCTTCCAGTCATCTTAGCCTAGAAGACAGGTTGCGGGAACGGAGGCACATCGGGCTCACCAAACTCAATGGCTTTTGGATGACCAGCCCCTTCAGCATCGTGCTGGGAACGGGGGCTGGTAAGACAACCTGTAACTAGCTGACCAGGTCTCTCTGTCACCCATCCTGTCTTTGAGGGCGTGGATTTTTTTTTTTTTTTTTTTTGCTCAAGAGCACAGTGGTAAGGACCAGGGAGGAGGGAGAGCGGCAGAGCCCCCAAGGGATCTTAAGATACTTGTGCACGATTTCCGATGCCGACATCCAAGATTAAAACGCTCCTCTGCACTTAACATTGGCTGTGTCCACATCACTTTCTCAGACACGGCTGGTCAGTACCCAGCCCATATGGGTACGACCCTCCTGATTCAGGTTCTCTGCCTCGGCCGGCCGTTCCCAAACTTCCCCGCCCGTCCGGGTCCTCTGGAGAAGTTTTATAAATCCCAATGCTTGGGCTGCTCTCCACACCAAGGCAACTCAGGATGTCTGGGTGTGGGGGCCAGGCGTTGGCCTTCTTTGAGGATTTCTAGGTGATTCCAACGTTTGTCCACACTTGGGAGCCACTGGTCTCTGGTAGACATGTTTCTTCTGCTTCAGAAAACACGTTCTCAGCTAGCTAGACACCCGGGGATGTGACGGGGGGAAAGTCGCCCTTCCTTGTCCGGCCAGGGGGAGGAAGAGGGAGGAGGGAGGGGTCCCCTCAGGATAGAGTGGCATTGTTTTGTATCAGTTTCTGGCTTTCTAGCTTGGCTGGGCTGGAGGAACAAAGAAGTCTTCATGCAGGACAAAAGCGCACTGTTTCACCTAATGAGGAACAGTTGAGAGGTCTGGAGACAGCACCCCATCAGTGAGGGACAGAGGGCGGCAGAAGAGAGGCTTGTGGGGCCCCCGCCTAATGAAGACCAGTTGAGAGGTGCCGGCCAGACACCAGACTCGCCTTTCTTTGTGAGCCCCCAACGCCACCCCCTCCCACCTCTCCTGTCTCAAGAGGCCTCGCCCTCCTTCCAGTGAGAGAGAGAGAGATGCTCGGATTCATCTGTCACAGTGACGGGTCCCGACCTCGTGACCTCTTGAGCCGTGCCCTCCGGCCTCTGGATCTGACCTTTGCAAAGAGCCCCCAGTCCTCGGCCAGAAGGTCCCTATTGACGACCTACTAGTGGCCACCTGCTGAAGCAGCCCCTGAGAAATTAAAGCCAGCAAATGGTTCACCGGGGACTCTTTGAGGCTTTGCTGGATGGAGTGCTGTGTCCGGGGCTGGCGAACCAATCTCTCTAATTGTCTGTCGCCAAGATGCCTTTCCGCTCCCTTGGAGGACTTGGAGCTTCGTTGAACTTGGGGGCTTGTAAAAAGCAGCCCTGTGTGACCGAGAGAGAGGAGGGGAATTGTGGGGAGGGTCTCTGACGTCCCTGGCTGGCCTCCAGGCCTGGCCGGCAAGAGGACAGCATGTGCAGGCAGCTGAGCTGGAAGGAGTGTTACTCTCGCGGCACATGAGCTTCCAGAAGCACAGCCGGCTTCTGCCGAAGGCCACATGTTTTGACTTGCACGGGACCAAGGCGCTCTACACTCAGGCCTGCATTTATGCGGACCGTTGAGTCCCTCCCTAGGTCAATGGAGAGGTCATCACCATGTGTGGGTCAACACGGTCACATGTTGGCGACTTCATATAGTTTAAACTAAGAACTGAATTTGCACGAATTGGAGCTTCTCTAAGAAAGAAGCGATGGTATGTCAGTTATCTATTGCTATATAACAGATTTTCCCGAAACTCAGAGGCTTAGAAAAGCAAACATGTATCATCTCACAGTTTCCATGAGTCCGGAATTTGGGAGCCGCTTAGCTGGGCGGGTCTGGCTCATGGTCTCTCCTGAGGGTATAGTCAAGATGGCAGCTGGGGCTGTGGTCTCATCTGAAGGCTTGGCTGGGGTTGGAGGATCCACTCCCAAGGTAGTTTGCTCACAGGGTTGTGGGTGGGAGGCTTCAGGTCCTCGCCAAATGAGTCTTTCCACAGGGTTGCTTCAAGTGTCGCCACAACATGGTGGCTGGTTTCTCTTGAAATGAAGGATTCAGGAAAAGAGTGAGAAGGAAGCTGCATTAACTTTTGTGACCTATCCTTGGAAGTCATACTCTGACGTTTCCGAAACATCCTATTGGTTGCACAGGTCAGTCCTGTTCAACACGGGAGGGGGACATACAAGTATGTGAGTACCCGAAGACGAGGGTCTTTGGGGCCATCTTGGAGGCTGGCTATCACCACCGAGCGTCAATGCAATGTAATGGCTTACTGGTCCCCTGCAACTTGATATTCTTTGAAGGCTGAGTCTCTTTGTCACCTCTCTCCTCTGCCTCCATTTTACTAGACAGGAGTCGAGTTAGCCAGGAGCTCTTAAAAGTTTAGCTGGAGAATAGCAGGGGCAGACAGTGTTGGCAAAGCAAAGACGTCCTTTGCTGTCTGGCTTCCAGGATTTTGGTGCCCAAATCCCTAGTTAAGGGAATCTCAAATCTGGCAAGAGGAGCATGAGAATAGGATGTATTTTTGTGATTAATTTATTAGACACAATTAAACCTCCCAAGAAACTCTAGCTTATACATTTTTTTCCCACCAGCAGTCCTATAAATTACCTACTAAGCACAGAAGAAGTTAGCGATAGCTGCTCATATGGATCCGGTGAGTACTGTGCGTTGGGCCCTTGGCTGAGGGCGTTGCCTGCCTTGTCTCATTTGATTCTGATGATAACCCCGGACGGCAGGCATCGTGATTATCCGGGTTCCTAGACAAAAGAGATTCAGAACAGTTGAAACCTGCCTACGCTCACGTGGCTATCGAGAGTTGGGACTGGAAAGCAAATGTGTGACTTTGGAGTCTGAACTGATAACAATGGTAAGGAACCAATTTGAACGAAGGGGCAGGGAGGCTCTGACAGGGGGCCCCTAACATCCATCCCATGTTCTGAGGCAGTGATGCCAGCCTTGGCTCCCACATGTCATCGCAGGCTGGGCTCTCTGGAAGCTGACTCTGAGATGGAGATTAGGACACGGGAAGTTTATTAGGGATAGCTTGCACGCCTACATACAGACACAGATACGGTCCGTTCGCACACACGGTCCCCCGGGCGTGGGCAACATCCACGCACGTGCATGCCTGTGCACAACACACGTAGGCCCCTTCCTACACCACGCGTAGCTGCAGGACCCGACACGCCTTCATGCATACACAAACGTAGACAGCGGAGTTGGTCTGCAGTCAGTGAGGAAAATCTCCTAGAGGTGGAATTATCTTTGAAAACCTATTACACTGACACCTCACGGGGAGATACATGGGGAATGAGACGAGGTTGTGGGCACAACAGAGGTGACACCTTAGCATCCTTTGCCCTCCCTGGGGTGGAAGATGCTCGTTGGGGAGGATGTCAGGCAGAGTTCTGCTTGCGTTATTAACGTCATCCCTCTCGGTCTCGCTGTCTCGTTTCTCATCCTCTCAGTCGTTGAACGAGCGTCCGATAGGCAGGTGATGTTTCTGCACTGTCTCACATTACTTGAACACACACACACACACACACACACACACACACACACACACTGCAGCAGTGGAGGAGAATCCCGGGAAAGGTGCAGAAGGAAGGATTTCTGCCTTTCCCCTCTGATGTCTCTTCATCTGCGGTACGGCTGTCCTCACCGCACGGGGCACCCAGTCTGCGAGCCGAGTTGTCAGTAGGAGGAGAGTGTAGAGAAAGACCACGAGGTCCGGGGAAGGCCTCTGTAGTAATTGCCAGGGGGCCTCTTACCCCGGAGCAGATACTGTGTAAGTCTGAAGGAGCCCTATCAGGTCGAATAAGGCTGTCTCCTCCGCGTCACCCATTGTTGGAACGGTGCTTTCTTTTCCCTTTCTGGTCTTTTCCATAAGCAATGAGTTCTTTCTTGCCCGTTCCCGCTTCCCTGAGCCCTCTCACTTTGCCGGTTCAACATCCATTGTTTGGAACAGGTCACCTCCTGTCCCCCATACCCTAAGATCGCCCCTCTTCTCTCTCTGGAAGATCCCTCCTCACTGCGGGCGGCCCATCCGTGAGTTCACCCTTCATTTTTCATCCAGAGCTTCTTTCCGTCCCCAAGCCCAATTCAACAGTCTCCTCCTGCTTTCCTACAGCCCATAACTCTTAGGCCAGGGGATTAACATGGTGATTTATCTGCAGAGTTCCTTGAGTGAGGGATGCGGAGGGAGGAAAACCCAGAGAGACCCTTGTCCCTGAGTACTGAGTGGTTATTCTTTAGCGAATGATAAAACAAGCTCTAGGGGTCCGGGATGCAGGGGGGCGGGGGGAGGTGACTGTCTGGTTTGGGTTCAGTTAGGGGATAGTGTCATTCTGGAAAGTTCTTAGATTTCCTCCCCATCCTCTATGCAACCCATGCATATAGTCTGGCCCCCTTTTGTAGGCAATCTAATTCTCATGGACCCTGTGCTGCCCCACCTTGACCTTCTTTCAAGACCCCCTGACCCATATGGCAACGAACAGCATTGGACAAAGCACTTCTATTTATTTATTTATTTATTTATTTATTTATTTAAAAAAATTTTTTTAACGTTTATTTATTTTTGAGACAGAGAGAGACAGAGCATGAACGGGGGAGGGGCAGAGAGAGAGGGAGACACAGAATCGGAAACAGGCTCCAGGCTCTGAGCCATCAGCCCAGAGCCCGACGCGGGGCTCGAACTCACGGACCGCGAGATCGTGACCTGAGCTGAAGTCGGACGCTTAACCGACTGCGCCACCCAGGCGCCCGGACAAAGCATTTCTAAAGAAGCCATCTTCCTGTACCCCTATCAAGGAAGAGGTCAGGAAGAAAATAGGACGAGGGATGGAAACCGCATGATCAGAGTCTCTCCTCAGCCTGCTTTGGCCGTGATAGTTACAATTTGAGATTAATACCCCTAAAGAGTTCCACACAGAGGACTCTATATATCACTACCGGAAGCTCCTTCTGTTGTAAATTCCCTTTCTACTAGTTGGGAAGCACTTACCCAACGACACTCGCTCTCTCCCGGGTGGCTCCGAAGCCCGCGGCATCTGGAAGCCAACCAGCCTAAACCAGAGGCACGGTGTGCTGATGTAACATATAGAAGGGCTGAAGGCACTTTTTCCCCCGTTCTCCTTAGCTTCTGCTTGATTTTGGCAGGTCGAGCGTTCCAGAACATCAGGGAAGAGGGAAGTGGCTTTTGGAAATGGTTCAGGTGCACAGGGAATGCCTGGAGGGAGATTGCGGCACCTGGATTGTGTGATCCCTAATCACAACTGAGACACAAGTTGGAGACCCCCCCCCCCGGCCCTCCCCCCAAGAAAAGGAAATGTGGAATTGGCCGCAGGAGGACTGAGAACTTATCTGAGTAGCTTCTGGGACCTGAGTGGTGTAACTTCTGTTGATCTACGTAGAGGCCGGGGAAGCTGCGATAATGAAGGAATACAAATAAATATGTGAGAGTAGAGAAGGGGGCAAGGTGGTGATGGAGACAGCCCTCCCCCCACCCCCGCTGCCCCATCCCCACCGTTTTTCCTTCATTTCCGCTGTTGGCCCCGAAAGGCTTCAGTGTGACGTTCTCAGCGGCAGCCCAGAGTTCACCAAAAGAGTCCTTGGCCCAGAGTTGCAATCCCCCATGGTTGAACCTTCTCCACTTAAAGCACTCCCCCAATGCCTTTCATTGCCTCTGTTTCAGAGTGTCAACAACCCGTGGGAGATCAATACACATTAGTCCATCTGTTTTCACATCGAGACACACATTCAGCATATGTCTTGCAATTGATTAATTACTGCAAGCGCTGCGATTTTGATTTCAAGTTGGAGTTCCCTTGCCTTATCTCCAGGCACCATGTAAACTTGTAACCAACCGAGTTTTCCGTAACGGCTCCGGCGGAACATCGCTCCTCCCCCGCGTCAGCCCAACCCGGGAATAAGGTCGCGCGCTCCGGTCCCGAGGGATCAAACCAGAACTCTGTTCCCTGGTTCCCTGACTTGGCTCGTCCCTTTGGGCGCCACTGGCTACTCGACTTCTAGCCCCGTTGCAAATCCATGGATTCCTAAGGCGTTGGCGGAACCGTTCCCACTCTCGGCCAGACGCCAGTGCAACTGGTTGGCTTGGGAAGATGAGCTGGTGCATAACGAAATCAGGGAGAACCAATGCAGGGGTCGTCTCCCCCGAAGCCTGGAGGCAGACTCTGATCATCATCGGGGTTGATGATCAGACTGCGGAGGGCACCAGCAGCTATGCTCTGGTGAGCCATGCTGGATGTACAAAATATACTGGCATTATGTAATAGGGATCATCTCTCACTGCCCAGCCATTAATTCCTGACACGAGTTCCTGACGGTAATTCTGACGTGGGGTCAGATGACCAGGGTCTGGGATATTTCCATGGTTGAGTTTGTGGATGCAAAGTACAAATTACGGAAGGCTGACCAAAACCACGCCATGAAACCCTTAATTATCCGTGTCTGCCAAGAGGCATTTTAGCACGAATAATACAGAAATGAAATGTCATTTATCTTGGGTTTTGGATTGTGTGCTAGGACTGTTTCTTTTGTGCATCAGATTTTCCATATTCAGTATTCTTTTTATTACTGTTAATTTTACATAAAGTAACAGCATTGCAGAATTGTAAAACCAGAAGGCGGTCGAGGGGTTTATTAATCTCATGGTTTTCAGACTGTGTACAGGGAAGATCTGGGATTCCAGAGAGGAGCCCTGGGCAGGAGGTGGAGGACAAGTGGATGCAGGTCTCCCGTTGTACAGATAACAAAACCGAGTCCCAGGGAGGGGCCGAGAACTTCCAAGCTGGTTAGTACCAGAGCTAGAACTCTGATCTTCTGCTTCTTAGAGAAAACAAACATCTATGAGAAAGATGTAAGAAAATGACTAAAAAACTGTGCACTAGTCTCAAAAACTGACCAATATAACTTATATAGCCCTGAAAGGTGTGGTCCAAGAAAAGGTCCAAAAGGTTTGGTCCAAGACTTTAAGATACCGTAAAGATTTCGGATATAGAATGTTTAATAGAAATTTTAGGAAGTTTAGTTATCATCTACTGTACTTTATCAGGGTTGACCTACAGACTGGGGTCATAAAAATGCAGAGGACAGGTGTACCAGCCAGACTGCTGGTCAGTGCAGTGTGTGTGTGTGTGTGTGTGTGTGTGTGTGTGTGTGTGTAACAGTGAAAGCCAAAAGGACTGAGACACACATTGAGAGACATAGAAACAGATTGTCACAGGATAGATAGATTAAGACAGATTTGTAATAGAAGTTTCAAAAGGGGGAAAAAGAAAGTCAGCCTCTTGGGGACTCTGAACTCCCCAGGATAAGAGCTCAGGGTCTGCAGTGAGAAGGATCTAGATTGTCACCCTGTTTCTTCGACTGCCTACCAGAAACTGATTTAGAGAGACACATGCTACCTTTTCAAAGTACACTTTCCTCTTCAGTAAAATGCATTCATAACAGTAACTTTCTCAGGGGCTTGCACTGAGAATTGCACGAGATTGTATATATATAACGTGTTTAGTAGAATGTTCAGCACCTACTTCGTATTTAAGAAGTGGGAGTTAATCTTATTTTGGTTATTTCTACTTGGATTGCTAATATTGCCCAGTTATATGCCAGCTGTGCAAAACTGAAAATTTCCCATAAGGTGGAAATTTCTCTCTCTGCCCCTAGTTTTCAGGCCCCTTTTTGTTTCCAGGATTCCTAGACTTTCTGTAAATGTCTCCAGATAGTCCGGGAATGATTTTCAAATACAGCAGTTTCTCAAAGATACGATGGCATTGCTGTTATTGCTTTGAATATTGAGAGAAGGAAAATGTGCCCCAAATTATTCAAGAATGAGAATGATAGCTCAGTTCCCACATCTACGGTCTTCACCCACTGCAAAGAAAAAAAAAAAATTCTTTCGTGGTTTCAGATGCAGCTGATTAAAACTATTTTCACCAGGTTGCTCCTGGTCGTTAAGAAAGGATTTGGAGTTGGGGAGGGGACAGAAGAAAGGAGAAGGAAGCTGATATTTGCTTCCCTTGCATCAGACCCTGCGCATGATTTAGCTCATTAACTCTTTAGCATATTCCTCTGATTCTCATCTCCATGTCACAGACCCAAGACTTTAAGAGATGACAGTTGTCTTGCCTAACGCGGCACAAGCCGTAAGTGTCAGGGACGGTTTGCCATGTTCTCTGTGGCGACTGAGACTCCAGTCTTCCCAGGAAGGAACATTCAGAGTACAGACCAACAAAGCACCCCAGCAGAGATAAAGCTCAAAAACGTACAAACCCCAAATTTGCCCAGCCAAGGAGCACCCAAAAGACCAACAACTTCCCGTCTCCCTAATTTGGCTGAGAATCCTTTTCTTAGGGAATCACTCCCAATATTCCCCCCCCCCCATTTTTCTTTTTCTCGCATGTAGCCCTTGGCATGGTTCCACACCAGCACGGGCCCCCGCAATACAAAGGATATGAGATTTCCCCCAAAAGCCAAATTCCTTGGGTGTTAAAGCTGCGTTTTCTTGAAAAGGCTGGTGGTGGCTTTGCCACAGGAGAATGAATACGAGCTTGCCCTCCGTGCTGGGAAGGCGCCTGTGGGATGGTGTCACCTGTCACTTGGAGACACAGAAAGTCGTGTTCTGTCACTCTTTGAATGGCAACTCTGTTGGAGCTGCTGACCTTGTTTGTTCAAATCCTGACTCTTGTCTGAGAGGGTGCAGGCGTTTGTTTTGTTTTTTTTTTTGTTTTGTTTTTGGCCCTTTTTGAGATTTCTTTGGTGAACACTTACCCTCACAACAGAGATTTGGGGCTTTAGGATAGCTGCTTCTAGAAGCTTCCAGGATTTCATCTTTCTGCCTGTTGCTCCTGAGAAAATGGACTGAACACAATAGAGAGATTTATGACTCTACCCAGAAGCTTTCATAGAGTTAGCAGACTCTATGAGGGAGAAGACATCTTTTTCTCTTACACCTGTACCAGAATTTTAGGATGTGAAGGAACCAGACCTGTCTTTCCTTATCTGTTTACCTTCCATCAGCCCGCAGATAAATGAGAACTAGCTTTATTTTTAAAGGAAGCAAACAGTTTAATTCGGAGAAACATGATAAAGTGAAAAAAATGAATGGCTCACAAAAAGACCAATACTAACATGCGGAGAAATTTCTAGAAGAAAAATTCTAGAATCTAGAATCCTAGGAGAAAAGTCTAGAATCTAGAATCCTAAGAGAAAAGTCCAGAATCTAGACTCCTAAGAGAAAAGTCTAGAATTCTAGGAGAAAATTCTAGAATCTAGAATTCTGGAAGAAATTTCTAGAATCCTCCTTGGTGACACCCTTCACGTGTAATCCGAAGCAGTGTTGGTATTGCATAGTACACGTATTTATTGACTACCTACTATACCTTCGGCACTGTGACAGGCAGTAGATGTACAAGTGCAAATCAGACAGATATGGTTTCTCAGGGCGCTGATAACCCATTGGGGAGGACAGACATCCAGACAGGATTTGATAAATATGAGTCCGATGAAGAAAGGTGTATAGTGGGAAGAGAACTTGTAAGAGGAGGTCTTAACTTTGGGGATGAGTGGAATGTCCTATATGAAGTGATCTTGGGATCTCCCTGAACCACATTTGCTTTCTCCATTCTGCTAGACTCAAATTTATACGGTACCATATGAAAACTTAATTCTCCCTAACCCAGAATTCTGTGACCATGACACGGATGATGAGCCTCGTTAGCCCCAAGTGTCACAGGAGCAAACATCAGTATCAAATATTCATGTGCTGTTGGGAAAGCTGACTTCTTTTTATACCTTATTTTATAATTTGTGAAACCAGAAGGTTGAGCTAGGTAATCTCAAAGTTCACTTCTACTCCTGATATGTCATGCTGATGCCTTAGACCTTAAAGCATTGCATGACATTAGGATATTCTAATGGATTTCGATGTACAATACCAGCTAAGGCAACTGGGCGAATTTCGAAATATGACCTTATGTAGAGCTGCAGAGAAAACCCGTAAACGGTTCCATCTCTGAGGTACCATCTTGTTTCGGAAGACTAAGGGAGTCTCTTACAATTGAAAGTTGAAAATATTATGGGGGCAGTTTGCGAGACAGACGGGGCAATGTAGACGACCTGCCAGAGGAGGTACACAATGAATGCGCAGTGATTGATTGTGTGGATGATTCAGTGGGTAGATGGATGGATGGATGGATGGATGGATGGATGGGATGGATGAGGAAGTCTTCTTCTCTGAGCTGGGAAGTAGTTTACTCATACGCGGACCTTAATAAGGGAATCCATCTCGACTAAGATCAAATGAATGCTGTAAGTGGTGTTCAAAGCTCCAGGTTGAAATCCTGCCCCCTCCTGCCATGTATACTTAACTTGCTATATGGACTTGATGGGCTTAAGTAACCTCTGTGACCTTCAAGTTATTCAGTTTTTTTATGAGGACGCATGAGATCCTGTGTCTAAGAGTTACGGCTCCTAGCGTGTGCTCAGTAAGAGTGTTGACTCTGATTAGAACAATGATTTCTTCACTCAATCCCATGGAAAGCAGTTGGCCAATTTGATTGTAAAGGTAATCAAAATTGGGGGTGACCAGTTCACTTTTTTGTAGACAGGCTGCACTTTAGAGAGAGAACATTTTTGTCTCACCTCACCCCAGTGTCCTGGCGTTTTGTTTACTCCAATGTGCCCTTTGTCTGTCTTTAGAGCTTTTACACATGCTGTTCCCTCCACCCGAGACACTTTTGCCTTACTTTGTTTACCTCGTGAGCTCTTACTTTTCTTCCCCAGGCCTTGGTTTAAATACCTCCATCTTTCAGGAGCCTGGGTGGCCTAGTCGGTTGGGCATCTGACTTCGGCTCAGGTCATGATCTCATGGTTTGCGAGTTTGAACTCTGCATCGGGCTCTGTGCTGATGGCTCGGAGCCTGGAGCCTGCTTCAGATTCTGTGTCTTGCTCTTTATCTTCCCCCTCCCCCCTCTCTCAAATAAATAAACATTAAAATTAAAAAAAAAATATCTCCATCTTTCTCTAGGGTTCCTCTCCTGCCCTTCTCCACCAAGCCCAGGTTACCTCCCTCATTGTGGTCTCCTGCACCGTGTACTTATCCACCTCAGAAGACTTAGTCTGTCCTGTTGCAACTGTCTTTTCTGTGCCTCTCTTTCCCACCAGACCTCAAGACCTGGAAGGAGAGACTGGGTGTTCTTCGCTGTCAGATATCCAGCATCTGGCTCGGTTTGGGAACAGACCAGACTTTCAGCACAATTTGCTGGTGGAGTGAAGAATGCCTAGATAAACAGACAGTGAAAGAGTCTAGGGAAATGATTACAAAATGGCGGCCACAGATGAGTCAGGAGGGAGACCGAGACGCCGGGGCCTGCTAACTTTGTGCCCTGTCCAGTGGACGCTCCAGGGAGGGTCCTGTTTCAAGTCCTCGTACCATCAGATAATGAATGGCCTGATGGAGGCTCCCCATTAAAAGCAGAGAAAGCCCCCTGGCTGGCCCATAGGAGGCCTGCTTTTCCCTGAGACTCAGGCGTCCCTTCTTGCCTGGGGTCTTTCTTCCACTTTCCAGTCTGGGGCCCTGTCTGCTTTTGGAGTCAGGAGGGGACTGTCTGCACCTTCTGCGGAGACAGCGAGGGAACATGACGTCTCACTCTGGCCCCAACCCCGAGCGTCATTGGTGTTGGCTGGGGATCAAAGCCGCTGTTCCATTTTTAACCTTCATCGGGCTCCACCTCACCCTGAACATGTGTTCCCGACATTTCATTGTGTGCCAGGGGATAAACAACCCCCATCCCCTGAGTCTAGGGAAGGATGCCTTCGGGGGAGAGCTCTGAACCCGGCTGAGGCAGATAAGTGTTTTTCCCACCCAGGGCCCCCCTTGAGCACTGTGGTTTTTCCTGAGCTTACATGACACCACCATAAGGGAGATGGATGGCTTTATTTTTGTGCAGAGCAAATCTACAGATGGTGACCCCCGACCAAACACAAAACAAAACAAAACAAAACAAAACAAAAAAAAACCCATGCGAAAAACAACAACAAAAAACCAGAACCTAGTGTGTGGGGGCGGAGAAGAGGGTGGGGGCCGGGGATTCTCTCTCAGGCTGTGCCGTCTGTCTCCTACCTTCCTTCTTCTCCCGAGTCGCCTTATAAATATCACCAGCGTCACCCCCCCCCATCGGGGGTTATTGGGGCTATTGACAGGAGACCGTTTTATTTTCAAATTCGCTGCAAATCCAGGTGCCTGTAAATCCATGCTTCTAGAATTCTCAAGCAATTAAACATAGGCTGAAGGAAGAGAGAGGGTGTCTGTTACAAAGTGGGAGCTCAGTACATATTCGTGGAAGGAAGGAAGGGAAACACAGATCCCCCAATGGTCCACCACTGTTGATGTGTTGATGGACATCCGTCTATGTTGTTTGGGTGTGTTTAAGCAACATGTACAAATAGGATCATACTATAGTCACACATAATATATTCATACTTCCTATATACGCATAATAAAAATGATACTATATACTATCACGGGCATACATAGTCCGTTCATGGTATTTTACAATTTGCTTTTTTTTCACCATGCCCTGGACGTCTTTCCGCATCTACGAATGTAGAACAAATTTATCACAGTTTACGGCTGCCAAGTAGCCATTTGTGAAGCTATCCTATCTCTGACTTCACCAGTTCAAGAGAGCTGCTTTTGAAATCCCCACCTTAAAGGAGGCTCATACTTTATTTTTTCTCTTGTGACTCTCTCTCTCTCTCTCTCTCTCAGCTGTCTTCAAGCCACACGGAGTTGAGGTCAGAGTTTTCTGCTTTCTCGATCGCCAGCTCGTCAGCCACGGGAGGATGGACGTTACATTTGCAGGGATCTTACGGATTTCTCTGTTATGCTGCAGCTTGGACCAAAGAGCCCTCTCTTCTTCGCCTCTATCGATCTAAATGTTTCCATATTTGTTTCCTTGTGGAGGCATTTACTGCATCAGACTTCCAAGAGATGGGGCCTGGAGATTTACAGAGCTCTTTGTGTGTTCCGATGTACAGTCGGAGCTCAGAGACATGGAAAGACATGGAAAGAAGTGCCCTCTGATGTCCGAAAGGGCCACAGCATCATTCTGCCTCTGACCTTGCAACACTGACTTACTGTGCATGAAACACAGCCTCCTCGTCAGCAAAACTGGGGAAGTTATCATCGAAGCAGGCTTCCTGGATTATTACGAGGACGGAAGTAAGTGCCTGGTACACAGGAGCTGCTTAAAAAATGTCAGCTTTTATTATTTTCTGAGAGGGGCTGGATGTAGCAGACGGTAGGCTCTGGAATTGGCCATTTCTGGGTTTGGATCTGAGCTCCAATGCTTCGCAGATGAGTGACTTAAATCCGAGTTTCTATGTGCTCATCTATAAGTTGGAGCTAAATACTTAGCAGAAATTTTATCGTCGTACAGCTTACAGATAATGCGTACAAAGCCAGATCGAGGGCACTCAAATGGCAGCCACTCTTAGGGTTTGCTAAACCCTGACCCTTTGTCTCCAAAGGGTTCTAGGAAAGCCTTGACTTGTCTACTGTTCCTGCATCTGTGGCCCTGTTTTCAAGGCTTTCGTGCCCTAAGACGGTGCCCATTTGTATGTAGAAAACATGGGGACAAGAGTCAGAAACTTCACTCGAATCCCGCCTTTCCTATTTACTTCCCGAATGACCTTGGACAAGGCACACACTCTCTCACTTTTCTTGTTTCTCGCTCCTTGATGTCATTTATTTTTTTTTTTTCAACGTTTATTTATTTTTGGGACAGAGAGAGACAGAGCATGAACGGGGGAGGGGCAGAGAGAGAGGGAGACACAGAATCGGAAACAGGCTCCAGGCTCCGAGCCATCAGCCCAGAGCCCGACGCGGGGCTCGAACTCACGGACCGCGAGATCGTGACCTGGCTGAAGTCGGACGCTTAACCGACTGCGCCACCCAGGCGCCCCCCTTGATGTCATTTAAAATGAAAACAACTCTGAGTATATTCTTGGTGCTTGGCAATTTACAAAGCCTCGTCCATGATCATTATTCAACCTGAACATCCCAGTCAATGGTCGGGGCTCATACACACGCATTTAACGCATCAACATTCCATCAAATCCGGAGTCCTTTTGGAATAGTTTTCTTTTTCATAACTTTTTTTCATGTTTATTTATTTTTTGAAGGAGAGAGCGACAGAGCGTGAGCGGGGGAGGGGCAGAGAGAGTGGGAGACGCAGAATCCAAAGCAGGCTCCAGGCCCTGAGCTGTCAGCACAGAGCCCGGCGTGGGGCTTGAACCCACGAACAGCGAAATCATGACCCGGGCCGAAGTCAGACGCCCAACCGACCGAGCCACCCAGGTGCCCCATGGAATATTTTTATTTTTCTTAATTAGGAAGTAAGCTGTGGGCAGAGGGGCGGAAATGGATGTTACTACTCACTGAGCTAGTAAGAGTACTCAGTTAGTGACGCATCCAGCGAGCCTCGTGGAATCCCTATAACGCGCCAGTCATTGTATTATGATCTAAGGATAAAATAAGGCACTATCACTGCTCTCGGAGTCTCGTTGTCTGATGGGAGAGATGTACACGGTGGGGAATGGTGTTCGCAAGACGTTGTGAGGCAGGAAAGCCTTTGAATTCATCCTCTGTGAGAAGAGTTCACTAGATCGAAATGAAGTTGACGGGCTGAAGTGCCCAGGGGTCGGCGCTTGGCAGATGGTACCCTGTGTTTAAAGGCCGAGAGGCAGGAACCATTATGGTGTTTTCAAGGTACTCCGAGTTGCCTAGAGAACGATACGCATAGGAGGGCAGGAGACGAAGCCAAAGCAGTCAGCGGGACCCCCAAACTACCCACTTGGGAATCCGCCTGTTCAGAGGGCAAGGGTGGTTTTTCCATGGAGGAATATGGTGGGCCAAATTGTGTTCCTGGATGACCAGACTCGGTGGTTTCTCTGTTTGAGCTCTCCAAAATGTAGATCCCCGAAGGCAAGGATTTGGGTTGAAGTGGTCTAGTTGGGATGCGACCCCAGGTAGTACGGGGAGGGAGTGAGGAAGTGAGGCAGGGCGCGGGGAGAAAGCCAGTGAAGACAGGGTAAGCTATGGGGCAAGCGGGGTTCCGTTCCTTCAGGCCTCTGGGCGACATTGTGGAAACATCAGGCTTCTTCCTCTGTGGCTGAGGAAGCTGGGGGATTTATCCATTGGATCCCCCCACCCCCGGTTGAAGGAGGCCCCTGGGGCATCCAGTCCCTGGTGCTCCCTGTATGTCCCTAGTGCTCCCAGCCAGAGAACCTCCTTGGACAGAGATGATGCGGTTGGGGTAGGAAGCCAGGCGCAGGGATCGTCACCGAAGTTTCAGGTGAGCTCTGGGGGGTACCGAGGGGAAGCGGGCAGGGCACTGACCGGAGCCGCGTGGAAGGCGGGGGGCGGGGGGGGGGGAAGGTGCCAAACCGGAGGGAGACATGATAAAAACCCAAATTAGGGCCGTTGAAGCAGAGACGGAGGTCAGAGGGTCACTGATGCTACTGAGTAGCACCCCTAACGGTCCCAAAGGTGACAGCGGCCGTTTAGAGTCACTAAGGAGGAGGCGTAGTGATTCCCCAGCCTGCAGGCCCACTCTAGAACTGCACTTGCTCCATTCCCACCCCCCCACCCCCTTTCTCCACTCTCTCTGCCTCCCTGTTTCCTGGACGTCGAGTATGCTGACTGCCCGCTGGCTCTTTTACCCCGTCCTTCTGGAAAATACAGGCTGCGTGATGGTCAATTTTCTGTCAACGAGGCTAGGCCAGAGTGTTCAGTGATGGGGTGAAACGCCAACCTGGAGGTTGCTATGCAGATACGTTGTAGATGGGATTGAGATTCATAATCAGTCGACTTTAAGTACGGGAGATTATCCCAGGGGATCTGGCCAGGCCTGACTTAATCAGACCAAAGCTCTTAAGAACAGAGTTGAGATTTTTTATTTTTTTAAGAAACTAACTTAAAAAAATTTTTTTAAATGTTTTAATATTTTATTTTTGAGAGAGAGAAAGAGCGTGAGCAGGGGAGAGGCAGAGAGAGAGAGAGGGAGACACAAAATCGGAAGCAGGCTCCAGGCTCTGAGTTGTCAGATGTGGGGCTCGAACTCACGAGTTGTGAGATCATGACCCGAGCCGAAGTCGGCCACTTAACGGACCGAGCCACCCAGGCGCCCCAAGGCTTTTCTGATGAAGAAACTCGCCCTGTGGCCAGCAGCTTCGGTTCATGCTGGAGAGTTCCAGCCTATCCTTCCTGCTGGCCCGCCCTTCCCTTCGGGATTTCAGAATTGCAAAGCCAGCACCCACAGTCTTGTAAGCCAGTTCCTTGCCACGAATCCCTTAATATGTATCTCTTACTGGTTGTGTTTCTCTGGTCAAACCTTGACGGATCCAGTGGCCTTCTAGGAAGCGTGAAGGTTAATTTTGTATGTTGGTGTCGCTGGCCATGCTGTGCCCAGAGAGTTGATCAAACGTTATTGTGGATGTTTCTGTGAGGCTGTTCTGGGATGAGATTAACTTTTAAATCGGTGGACTGGGTAAAGCGGGTTGACCGACCTCTTGAATGTAGGGGGAGGGGGGCCTCACCCAATCAGTTGAAGGCCTGAATAATAATAATAAAAAAACCCCCTGGGGTTGCCCCCCCCCCCCCCCCCCAGTAAGAGAGAATTCTTCTTGGGGCGCCTGGGTAGTTCAGTCGGTTGAGCCTCCGACTTAGGCTGGGGTCACGATCTCACGGTTGGTGAGTTCAAGCCCTACGTCCGGCTGGCTGCTGTTAGCCTGTCAGCGCAGAGCCTGCTTCGGATCCTCTGTCCCCCCCCCCCCCGCCCCTCCCCTGCTTGTGTGCTTTCTCTTTCTCTCTCTCAAATAAATAAATACATAAAAATAAAACATTAAAAAAAAGAGAGAGAGAGAATTCTTTTTGCCTGACCGCTGCATCAGCTTTTTTTCCTGCCTTTGGACCCAAATTGAGACATGGGCTCTTCCTGGGGGTTGAGGCTGCCAATCCTGCGAGAGGAATGACACCCTTAGCTCTTCTGGTTCTTAGGTCTTTGGACTCAGACCACAACTAAACTCTGGCAGCTCTCCTGGGTCTCCGGCTTGCCAACTCACCCTGTAGCCCTGCGGATGGGTCAGCCTCCCCGGTTCTGTGAGCCGATTCCCTATAATACATCTCATTATTAATCTCTTTATCAATACATTCCATTGGTCCTGACTCTCTTGAGAAGGTGACTAAGGGAGAAAGTCAGTCTGCTTGGTATGCAAATCTCCCTGGCGCGGAAGGGGTCACATGACCCAAGCCTGGCCAATCAGAATTCTGCTGTAGCCTAGCTCCTCTTTGGTTTCTTTCAGTCTCGTCTACCGTTGCCACTGGTGCCCTCTGACTGGGGTCTGGCTTTGCCACCGAATCAGGACCTGGGTTTGGCCAACCTGGCCCTCCCTCCAAAACCTTGCGTCCTCCACTGCTCTTTAGATTCTGGAACTGCCTTTGTGTTGAGTGAGAGTGATCCCGTAGGGGGTCAGGACCTGCTTTCCTCGGCTTTTTCCGTCTTAGGGATTGGAAGTTCCCCGCTGGGTGGACAGAGACACCGGTTGAACTTTGCTAGACGCCTGCTGAGTATCTGTAGTGTCACGTTATTACCAAAGTGTCAGGGGAGGTCAACCAACAGACAAGAGAAAGGTCATGCTCTCACTCTAAGCTTTTAGCTGTTGTCCCTCTCTGCCGATCTGCTGGACCGCCAGCCTTGCTTGGAGTAATGCCTGTCACCAGATACCCTTCCCATCTCAGCGTTTCTGTATACAATCTGATTTCCTGCCGCCATCGGAACCTCCATTATGAAGGCCATGACAAAGTCTGCCCCATAAAGAATATACACATAAACTCTCTGTCTCCTGAGTCTAGAAATCTAGACCATCAGGCATACTTATCCAAATAGCCCCGAAAGGTTGGAAACATTAATCCCGTTTGCTCCTAAATCCTGGGTCACTTCATGCACAAGGGGCAGGGGGGGTGGGGTGGGGGGCGTGGTGAGGGGAAGAGCCCTGGTCTTGTGGCTTTTTCGAGATGAAAGATTTTGGCAGAATTGAGTGGTGTCCAGCCATTATGGGTCCAGTGACCTTTTAATGGAGCTGCTGCACCGCCGATGCAGAGTTAAATACCAGAGCGGGGCCCAAATCAGTAGCTGCAATCAGAGATACTCAAGTCAGTCCAGTATTCACAAAAGAGAAAAAAAAAAAAAAAAAGAGAGAGAGAGAGAAAAAAGGCTCCCAGCCAACTCAGTGTTGATGGTCTGTTAATAGTTTTAATGGCTGCTTCTATAAATATGCAAAAATCCCCACTTCTGTTTCCCAGTGTGGTCTTATCGATTTTCTGAACAGCTGCTTGGGCAAGAAAAAGGATAGGGGGTGGGGGCGCACCTCTGGAAAAAGTGGGGGAAGTGATGGCTAGAGGCCCAGCAGGATACCACTGGATTTTCTGTGACAAAGCCAACCTGAGGGGGGGAAAAATAAGGTAGAGTGTAGAGAAGCCTGGGTTGGAGTCCCATCCGCGCCTCCGGTTGGCCTTGGACAAATCAGTTTCTTTCCTTGAGCCTCAGTTTCCCCACCGGTTGCAACTCAGCTGGATCGGTGACCCCAGAAGGCTACCGTAGAGCCTTTTGTTAAAATCATGTTAGCATCGCTTGTGGCAAAACATGTCAAAATGCAGATTCCCAGGCCCATCCGTATTGCATTAGAGCCTCCATCCCTCTAACCCCGGGCTGTGAATGTAGCTTTCAGAGTCCTCCCAAGGTGACTGTCAATCAAAGCCAGGTTTAGAAGTCACCAGGCTTGTTCAACCCCTGGTCCCTTCCAGCTTTAGCGTTCTTGGAGGACGGCCTGGGGACAGATTTCTGGGGTTTCCTCTTTTCTGTGGGAAGAGAGACAGTTCTCTCGCGGGCTTCTTGGCTCTTTGTGTCTTAGCTACTCCTGCCAAGCGCTCCCAGCTTCACCCCCTTTACACAGAAAACGTTATGGGCATCCTGACGGGAAATGAGAATAAAGAAACCCACCGTTGCTGGTTTCTAGACAGAACTGAGCCTCCGACTTTTCACACAGCGGTTGTTCTGGGGCCTGTAGCAAAATGACCCGCGCCGGCTTTCTCGAACCGACCCGGCCACGTGGAAAATCTGCCGGACAATCTGTAGACCTCGGTTGCTAGTTCAAAAAAGAACTAAATCAGAAACCCCAAGCCGCGTGTTACCGTTTATTGAGCACCTACTCCGGGCCAGGCACTTTACCTGAAAGGAATCAGCCTCTCTATCCTAGGAGATAGGTCCTATGATTACTGCCCGCATTTTACATTCGAGGAAATCGAGGTGCCCGGAGGCTGAGTCATTTCCCCAAAGTTCTCTGGCCAGTAAGCGGAAGAGGTATGATTATAAACACAAGTGGTCTGCTTCCTGATGCCAGGCTCTCTGTCCCTATTGCTGCTGTGAGCAGCTGCAGTTTATTTAGCGTCCCCTGTGTGCTTGGAATCTGGTAAAATCCTTATACTTACTGACGCTTCATGAAAACCGTGTAAAGTATATGTGTGTGTGTGTGTGTGTGTGTGTATACATATGTATATGTGTATATAGTTATATATACATGTATTATATACCTATATACATTTCCATTTTAGGGGTTAAAAAAATGGAGGCTGAGAGCTTTTCTCCATTTAGCGGAGTTACACAGTAGCTAGCCTCAAATATATGTGCTTGACAGGAGAGTCCCACACATAACACGAACTTCGTGTGTGTGTGTGTGTGTGTGTGTGTGTGTGTGCGCGCGCGCATAGCTGGACCACAAAACAACCCTTTTGTGTAGAAAGGGATGGATTGAGGGCATTGTCCAGAAACATCTAGAGGGTGCAGGCTCCGATCTTTAATTCCCTGTTTGTAAGAAGTGTCGTCCAGAGAAAATAAACAGACCCGGGGATCACACGTTGTGCTGCCAGCCTCAGCCACCTTGCACGTCCAGCATCCTGTTATCTCCTGTTATCCCTCTATCCCGTCTGGCACCTGCTCCCTTCACTAAAGGGAGCTGGGGACATTAGCAATGCCATATACATATATATGTATATGTATTGTATATGTATATGTATATGTATATATATGTATATATATATATATTTTTTTCTTTTTTTTGAGTTACTGATCTTGGGGCCGTAACATGGAATCACAGAGTGACAGGTTGAGAGCGATTTTCACCAGACCCAGAAAGGACTGATTTCACGACGATTTTCACGATTCTGCTTCCCCACCACGTTTCACATAATGCCGAGATTTATAGTGTAACGGGAACTAGGTGGGATTTGATCACTCTGGGCTTCAGTTTACCGCTGACCAGAGCACATGCCTCGTTTCCTCAGCAAAGTCTGACATGGTGGGGGGTGCGGAAGGGAGGGGAGTGTGCCGAGCTGAGGATGTGGACCTTTGTTCTCTGTGGGGGTGGGAACCACGGTTTCCCACTATGGGAACCTCAGTGTGTCCATCTATGCAATGGGATGGTTGGGTTGGAAGGTTCCCAAACCCCTTTATAACGCGAATGTTTATTCAGGTCTCACCTTCGTTCTTCTCAACCCACAGTCACAGAGTGGCTACTCCTTGCCAGGTTTTTTTGTTTTTTTTTTTGTTTTTTTTTTGTTTTTTTTTTGTTTTTTTGCTAGGGGCCTGGGGACCCAGAAAAGCAACAGCAACAGCCAGCGCACCTGCTTTGTGGGGCAGACGTTGTGTCGCAGCTTCTCTGCTGCCACCCGCCTGGGTGATCCTGAGCTGGTTCTTTGTGCCATGAGGTTTGCAGAAAGACGTTTCTCCAAGTGTGACCAGATGACCTTTTGGCTCAGCAAAGCCCGGGGTGCTTGTTAACAACTTGGATCCCTGGATCCCAGCCCAGATCTGCTGAATCAGAATCTTTTGTGGGAAGGAGAGGGGGAAATGCATTTCAGCAAGGACCCCAAGATGATTCTTAAACATACTGACATCAGATAATGTGTTAAAGTGCCTCACAGTTTGTTTGTGAGTGTGCTTGCTGACTTTTAGGGATCCGTGCTCTAGAAAACCCTGGACTTCAGCTACACTCGACTCCATTCAGCATTTTCTTTTTATTGCACCTGTAGGTTTCCCCTTTACTGAGAAATGTGTGTGTGTGTGTGTGTGTGTGTGTGTATGCATGCGTGTGTATGTACACACGCATATATACACATATCTATTAAACCTCTATTTATTGAAGACTTATTATGTGCCGGAGCTTTCCTTATGTAGCCCTATTTAATCTTCACATGTCCCTAGGAGCTGAGTTCTATTAAAAGTGAGGCACGCGAGCTTCGGAGAGGTTAGAAGCTTGCTCACCATCTGCCGTGGGTGAGGGGTGGAGCCAGGGTGCAAACCCGGGTCCGTCTGTCCCCAAGTCTCTTTCTTAACCTCCTGCTCTTTCTTAACCCTGGGGCAGCTGGAATGTACCTCTCTCAAGGGCACCATTCACGGGAAGACAGCATGAACAGTGCCCCCTGGAGTCTTGCCTTGAGGATGTCCTATAGCCACGCCCCCTCCTCTGCTTCTCTCTGGGCTGCAGCCTTCAGTCCTGGGCGATAATGCTTTTATTTTCTCCTGCCCTTCGTTCCTGCGCGGAACTGGAGTGCTTATGGGGGCCCAAATGCGAGGGACCCCCACCTCCTTCCCACCCCTCACCCTCCCAATTTATTTCTGGTTCCAATTCTTTCGTGCCACGTATCTATGGCTGTGGGCACACAGTGCCCAGAACTCAGTGACTTAAGGTCCGTTTTATTTTTTAATGATTTTTCCGGTTAGGGTTTTGGGCAGGGCTCAGCCAGGCGATTCTTCTGTTTCATGCGGCATTATCAGAGGTCACTTGGGCTGGTCTAGGGCAGGGGTCAGAAAGCTGTGGCCCACGAGGCACACCCAGCCTGGCACCTGTTTTCGTAAATAAGGTTTTGTGGGAACACGGCCATCCCCATTTTTGGGGCATACCGGTCTGTGGTTGTTTTCATGCTATAGCAGCAGTGTTGATTAGTTGTGGCAGAGACCCTATGGGCTGCAAGGCCACACACGCTTATTACCTGGCATTTTACAGAGAAAGTGTTCTGACCCCTTGTCTACGGGGTCCAGAATGGTTTTACTCACTTCTCGGTGCCTTGGAGGGCCTGGCGGGAGGACTGGCTCAGCTCGGACCATTACCAGACTGCCTACAAGAGGCATCTCTCTAGCACAGAAACCCCAGCATACTTGAACTTCTTTATGGCATCTGAAGGATCAAAGAAAGCAGGTAACAGGTGGCCTATGACCTAGCCTCAGAAGCTTGAGAATGTTCTTAGTGCCCTACTACATTGGTCAAAAAGTTCACGAGACTTGGTACAGATTCCAAGGAAGGGAGTGAGATTTTATCTCTCGGTGGGAGGGGTAGCAAGAATTTGTGGCCATCCTTAATATACCACAACTCATTTCTGAAAACCTTTTGAAACTCGTCTCCCTTCTTGCCTTGGCCAGTGATGATGACAACTGAAATCTTTCTTCGATGATTCAATATCTAGGAGATACTTGGCCGGGGAGGGGGTGTCCGCCTTGATTCAGTGAATACTCGCTGCCCTCCTACTGCGTGCTATGCACTTGGCTAGGTATTAAGGCTGCAGCAGTGGATAGAAAAATGTGGCCTCTGTCTACATGGGACGCACAGTCCAGTGAATGTAGATGCAAATGTTACCGAAGGCACTGGGAGTTAAGTCGAATGTGCTCTGAGCTCTCCTTTTGACTCAATTTCTTTCTTTCTTTCTTTCTTTCTTTCTTTCTTTCTTTCTTTCATTTATTAAATAAATAGTTTTCTTTATTTTTGAGAGGCAGAGAGAGAGAGAGAGAGAGACTGCGAGTAGGGGAGGGGCAAGGAGAGAGGGAGACACAGAATCCGAAGCAGGCTCCAGTCTCTGAGCTGGCAGCACAGAGCCCGATGCAGGGCCTGAGTGCACGGACCGTGAGATCATGACCTGAGCTGAAGTCGGACGCTCAACTGACTGAGCCACCCAGGGGTCCCTCAGTTTCTTTCTTTTTTTAAAAAAAAATTTCCAACAGGCACATGAAAAGATGCTCAGCATCGCTCCTCATCAGGGAAAAACCAGTCAAAACCACACTCAGATACCACCTCACGCTGGTCAGAGTGGCTAAAATGAACAAGTCAGGAGACTATAGATGCTGGCGAGGATGTGGAGAAATGGGAACCCTCTTGCACTGCTGGTGGGAATGCAAACTGGTGCAGCCGCTCTGGAAAACAGGGTGGAGGGTCCTCAAAAAATTAAAAATAGACCTACCCTATGACCCAGCAATGGCACTGCTAGGAATTTACCTAAGGGACACAGGAGTGCTGATGCATTGGGGCACTTGTACCCCGATGTTTACAGCAACACTTTCAACAATAGCCAAATTATGGAAAGAGCCCAAATGTCCATCAACTGATGAATGGATAAAGACATTGTGGTTTATATACACAATGGAATACTGCACGGCAATGAGAAAGAATGAAATCTGGCCTTTTGTAGCAACGTGGATGGAACTGGAGAGTGTTATGCTAAGCGAAATAAGTCATACAGAGAACGACAGATACCATATGTTTTCACTCTTATGTGGATCCTGAGAAACTTAACAGAAGACCATGGGGGAGGGGAAGG
>NW_024412422.1:8521579-8589403 GCF_014898765.1 Herpailurus yagouaroundi | reverse complement strand
CCCCCCCCCCCCCCCCCCCCCGGGGGGCTGATGGGCCTTGAGGAGGGCACCTGTTGGGATGAGCGCTGGGTGTTGTATGGAAACCAACTTGACAATCCATTTCATATTTAAAAAAAGACCTTGGAAAAAGATTTTTCTAATGTTTATTTATTTTTGAGAGAGAGAGAGAGAGGGAGACAGAGTGTGAGCAGGGGAGGAGCACAGAGAGAGGGAGACACAGAATCCGAAGCAGGCTCCAGGCTCTGAGCTGTGAGCATGGATCTCAATGCGGGGCTTGAACTCACAGACCGTGAGATCATGACCTGAATCAAAGTCGGATGCTTAACCGACTGAGCCATCCAGGTGCCCCTTGACTAAATTTCTGAATCCAGCTTCATTTATTTTTTGGATCCATTTTTCCCCCCGCAGAAGAAGAAGAAAGGAATTCTAGTTCATCGAAGGTTCCAAATAGTCAGAACTTTGGTTAGATGCTTTTTTGTTTTTCATAGTGTTCATGTGTAGATGATATTTCATCATTCATATACTTTACAATCTACCTTCATTTAATTGTTTTTTTGAATTCTGACAAATGGATTTGACATGGTCTCCATTTGTATTTTTTTTTTAAGTTTATTTATTGAGAGAGAGAGAGAGAGCGCGCAGTGGAGGGGCAGAGAGAGAGGGAGACAGAGAATCCCAAGCAGGCTCTGTGCTGTCAGCACAGAGCCTGATGTGGGGTTCGATCCCAAGAACCGTGAGATCATGACCTGAGCTGAAATCAAGAGTTGGGTGCTTAACATACTAAGCCACCCGGGCTGCACTTCTATTCTAAGTCCCACTGTGGGGATGATCACGTGCCTGCTCCCTACAGCCCGTAAGTTGGAACCTGACATGGTGGTTGAGTAAATGGTGTTGCACCCACGTGGCTGCAGGTGGAAATGCCTTCTGGGAACCTGGAATAAGAGGGATCGATAGATTCCAAAGCTCAACTCCATACGTCTCATTGACACTTGACAATTGTTCGTCGTCACGGTCTCATGTGGCAGGTTCTCCGTGTATCTGTTAGTTTGGCCCATGGGTATTTCTGACCGTCCTGACCTCGTGGGCCACTGGGGAGCTGATGTTCCCAGGTCACATCCTGATGCCTCGGTGGCCAAGGTCTCAGGAAGAATGGAGGCTTTATTGGCCTTTTCCCACATCTATCACATTTCCATCAAATCTCTCCCCTCCCTGGACCTTTCGGCGTTGCTTATCAATGGCTTCATTGTAGTGGTAAGCTCTCATTATCTGAAAATTCCTTGCTGCTCACCTTTGTTTTTCCTGTAGCTGTGGAGGAGGACGTGTGTGTGTGTGTGTGTGTGTGTGTGTGTGTGTGCGTTTTAATGAATCTACTCGTGTATCCATGAATGTGTTTTCGTGGAGTGTGTTATACCAGTCATGGCCAGTGGCAGGACGTTCCTCTTTTTTAAAGGCCGAATGACGTTCCATTGTGTGCGTATGCCACCTTTTCCTTATCCACTCACCCATCGGTGGACATTCAAATTGCTGCCGTATCTTGGCCACCGTGACTAGTGCTGCACTGAGTATGGGCGGGCAGATAGCTCTTAGAGATCCTGTGAAATACCCGGATGTGGAATTTGGGGAGCGTCTGGTGGTTCTATTTTTCATTATCTGAGGAAGCCCCATACTGTTTTCCACCCTGGCTACACCAATTTCCATTCCCACCAACGACGCACATCCTGGCTGGCATTCGTTATTTTTAGTTTTTGTCTTTTTGAGAATAGCCATTCTACCAGGTGCGAGGTGATAGCCCCTTGTGGTTTTGATTTGCATTTGCCTGATGATGAGTGATGTGGAGCGCCTTTTCCTGTATCTCTGGGGCATTCATGTGTCGCCCTTGGAGACATGTCTAGTTAGGTGTTTATATATTCTTTGGATATTAGCCTTCACCAGATACATGGCTTGCGCGTACTTCCCTTCGTTCCGTAGGGATGAATGTTCATTTTGTTGATTGTTGCTTTTCCCGTGAAGAAGCTTTTCAGTTTGATGTAATGCCACTTGTTTATTATTGCTATGTGTGCTTTTGGGGACTACTTCCCTTAGGAGGTGGCACTTGACTCGAGTCTTCTCACTGAATTCTCACACCAACTTTCTACGGTAGCCCCACGATGAGGATCTCGTTCTCCAGATCCCGACAACATAGGCATCCTTTTCTGGTTCTGCCATTTACTCCGTGATTCTGGACAGGTTGCATCATTTCTTTTCCTTTATTTATTTATTTATTTATTTTAAATTTTTTTTTTTCAACGTTTATTTATTTTTGGGACAGAGAGAGACAGAGCATGAACGGGGGAGGGGCAGAGAGAGAGAGGGAGACACAGAATCGGAAACAGGCTCCAGGCTCTGAGCCATCAGCCCAGAGCCCGACGCGGGGCTCGAACTCCCGGACCGCGAGATCGTGACCTGGCTGAAGTCGGACGCTTAACTGACTGCGCCACCCAGGCGCCCCTCTTTTCCTTTTTAAAAAAATGTTTATTTATTTTGAGAGAGACAGAGAAAGAGAACGTGAGGGAGGGGCAGAGAGAGGGGGAGAGAATCCTAAGCAGGCTCCGCACTGTCAGCGCAGAGTGTGATGCGGGGCTCAATCCCACGCACTCTGAGATCATGACCTGAGCCCAGACGAAGAGTCAGATGCTTAACCAGTGGAACCACCCAGACGCTCCAAGTTGTTTCATGTCTGAGCCTTGATTTTCTGCAAAATGGGGATGAGAGCTCAAAGATTTGTCTTGAGAATTAAGTGAGCTAATGGCACATGGTAAACATTCAACACACATAAGCTATACTGATAATAATAATAATTATTATTTTTAATGTTTATTTTTGAGAGAGAGAGAGACACACACACACACACACACACACACACACACACAGAGTGCAAGTGGGGGAGGGGCAGAGAGAGAGGGAGACACAGAATCGGAAACAGGCTCCAGGCTCTGGGCTGTCAGCACAGAGCCCCACTCAGGGCTCGAACTCAAGAATCGCAAGATCATGACCTGAGCCGAAGTCGGACGCTTAACCGACTCAGGTGCCCCAGCTATAATTATTATTTACCACACACTTCCTAATTTGCAGAAAAGGCCACCGAGTCTCAGAAAGGTGAAGTAACTCGCTTAAGGTCACACAGCTAATGAGAGCAGAGCCAGGAGTTTAGCGTAGCTCGGTCTGATTTTACTCTGTGCTCTTTCTCCGTGTTCCATGAATTCCTACCACCCAGTCACGCACACGTGGCCTCTGGTGATGTACAGAGCACGTCCCTGTAGGTGCCACGTCACCCGTGATTTATTTTATTTTCCTCTCATTGTATTTTCTGTCGGAGAAGCTTCTCTTTCCTCTAGATGACGTTTGTTCTCTTTGGTGGGTCTCCTAGATGGAGCAAAACACACACAAGCAAACTAAACGGGGTCTGTATTTGCAACCGAGAAAACACTCCACGGATGTCCGCAACTTGGGAAGAGTACAAAAGTCAAAACAGAGAAACAATTGCCCAAGACTTGGAAAATCAGTGCTTCCTTGGCTAATATTGCCCAAGACTTGGACAGGCCATGCTTCCTGGAGAACCAGAGTGGCCCAGCATCGTTCCTGTCCACGAGAGTAGCCCCTCGAGAAGTTGCTGCTGGGCCTGGAAAGCCTCTTCCGAATCTCCACATTAGGTGGGTGGGAACTGGTAGCATCCCTCCGGTGATCCCAAAGTATGGGGAACATCACCCATCCTTACAGATGGTCTTTGCTGTGCACCTGAATCTCAGCCAGTAACCATCTCACTCTCCACTCTGGGTCACCTAAAGGGGGGGTCCCCAAACTTTGCTCCACGGTAGAGCACTACTCCCAAGAGGTGGTCCTTGACCAACAAGGTCCTGAGGTCAGAAATGACTAGAAACCCCACCTACCGCTCCTCTGACTTTGAGTTGCTCGCTCGTCTGGAACCCAGGTGCCTTCTAATTCCCTGCTCTGTGAATCTTACTTAGCACATCACTTGCGTTCGGGAGAACAGCGAGGGAGAGGAAGGCGGAAGAGAAACCCCCTTCCCTCTAAGGGAATTTCCTGGAAATAACACACAGCCCTTCTGTCGAAACTTTATTGATCTAAACTTAATCCCACGGCTTCTCTTGGCTGTAAGAAGCCGGAGAGAAGTGGCTTTTAGCTGGGACGTAACCCCCCTGTGAAAAGTGAGGGTGCTGACATTGAGGAAGAGGAGAGATGTCGGAACAGACATCTAGCGCCCCGCGGCCGGCCACAGTCCACTTCTTACCAAACACTGGACACAGGAATGACCGACACTTAACATATTTATTATTTACCAGGCACTGTGGTATACACTGCATCTCATTAGTCCTCGGATCAACCTGTTGAAATCAGTACTGCCATGTTACAGATGAGGAAACCAAGGCTAAGAGAGGTTACGTGCTTTTCCCAAGGATGCACAGCTAGAAAGTAGCACAGAAACCGTTGGATTCCACCTTGGTTTTGCAAAACAAGTGAACAAAACATCATGCCGTTAACATATTAGATCCATTTATAACCCAGGCTCTAGTTTCCAGGCTCTTCCTCCGTCTTTACCTTAGTTGCCTGAAGGACTGCTATTCACCTGTGAAGACCTATCACAAATGTCCCTTCTCCTGTGAAATTTTCTTTAAGGCCGCCAACCTCTATGATGCGACACACCACCGTTCATTCATTTTTCCGACAATCGTTTCCTGACATCGCTCGTGTATTAATCCTGGCTCTAGGGGACACAAGAAAGGGCAAAAACACATACCTGTCCTCTACATTTGTTAATCTCTTAGAACGCTGAGAGTAACACTTCACCCAACAGAACCTTCTGGAGTGTTGGAAATGTTCTATGTCTGTGCCATCCAATATGGAAGCCCCCAGCCTGCGAAACTACCCAGCGCCGGAAGAGCGGCTAGTGAAAGAACTGAGTTTTCAATTTTACTTAATGTTGATTGAATTCACACTAAAAACCGACAAAACCCGGCAACTGGAAGGTTTTGCGGTACGTTTGGAACACCTTTCGCTGGCGAAGCTACCCCTTTCACCTGTAAATTTATGAATTCCAAATAAAGATCAAGAACGTTTCGATGCAAAGTTAGCATCGAAATCAGGTGCCCTGTTAGTTTTAAAATACACATCCTTGTGAAGGCCTAAGGCTGAGGAAAGAATATAAACTAGCTCATTATGTTTATGCTGATCACGTGATGAAATGGTATTTTAAATACATTAGGTTAAAGATTTATTAAAATTAACTTCACCGATTTTTCCTTTTTTATTGTTTTATTTTTATCATTAAACATTTTTTTTAATTTTATTTTTCATTTTTTTAAAATTTACATCCAAATTAGTTAGCATATAGTGCAACAATGATTTCAGGAGCAGCTTCCTTAGAGCCCCTTCCCCATTTAGCCCATCCCCCCTCCCACAGCCTCTCCAGTAACCCTCAGTTTGTCCTCCATATTTATGAGTCTCTTCTGTTTTGTCCCCCTCCCTGTTTTTATATGATTTTTGTTTCCCTTCCTTTATGTTCGTCTGTTTTGTCTCTTAAAGTCCTCCTGTGAGTGAAGTCATATGATTTTTGTCTTTCTCTGACTGACTAATTTCACTCAGCTTATTACCCTCCAGTTCCATCCACGCAGTTGCAAATGGCAGGATTTCATTCTTTTTGATTGCCGAGTAATACTCCTTTGTATATACATACCACATCTTCTTTATCCATTCATCCATCGATGGACATTCGGGCTCTTTCCATCCTTTGGCTATTGTCGATAGTGCTACTATAAACATGGGGGTGCACGTGTCCCTTCGAAACAGCACACCTGTATCCCTTGGATAAATACCTCATAGTGCAATTGCTGGGTCGAAAAGTAGTTCTGTTTTTAGTTTTTTGAGGAACCTCCATACTGTTTTCCAGAGTGGCTGCACCAGCTTGCATTCCCATTATTTAAAAAAATTTTAAGTTATTTTTTAAGTTTATTTCTTTTGAGAGAGACTGAGAGAGGGTGAGTGGAGGATGGGCAGAGAGAGAGAGGGAGACAGAGACTCCCAAGCAGGCTCTGCACTGACAGTGGGGTTCAAACCCATGAAACCGTGAGATCACGACCTGAGCCGAAACCAAGAGCGATGCTGAACTGACTGCTGTAACCGACTGAGCCACCCAGCCACCCCATGGGGCTACTGGAACTTTGAAAATGACAGATGTGGCCTGCCTCGGACACAGCTGGGCTACACTGTCGTGAATTACTGCAGCATATGCACGAGCCCGCGTGGCCACGTCTGACCAAAGACCATTTTATAGTCCGTCCTTTCTGCTGATGAACAGATACCTCTTTTTACTCACCTCTGCTCTTCTACACCAGGCCCTCATTTCACAGCCAGTGGAAGAACGAAGGAAGATCTCTGCACAACCTGAATGAAGTGTGCTCCCCACTTCTGGGCTTCACCACTCCTGCCGGAAGCTTCCGTCTCACGTGGGAGGCTTCCCTAGCTGTTGCCCGCTTCGTCAGAGAGCCCATAGTTTCTGACCCAAGATATTTTTCTCATGTTCCGTCTCCAGCCAAGATCTCAGAGCTGACATCCACCTGGAGATATGGAAGTCAAGGATCCTCCACTTGACTTCATTCATTCATTCATTCATCTGGCCAATAGTAATGGAATGCCTACTGAGTGCCCTGCACTGCTCTAGGGGGGTGTGGATGCAACGGTTCAGGAGCCCCCAACACTGTCCACATCCTAACCGGGCGAGGAAAAACCCAAATCACAAGAAACCTGTTGATCCTTTAATGAAGGATTTCCTTCCCTATGATCTTTCACTTGTTATTCTCCTGGAGAGAGAGAATGCATTCTCCTTTTGTTGTTTGCCCTTTCCCTCCGAGGCAAGGTTAGGGAGAGCCAAGATTTGTAAGATTTGTGATGAAGTCCTTGTTGTCACAGGGACAGGCTCCGGGATGTCGGGGGGTGGGGAGGTGGGAGGAAAGAACGCTGCAAGCCGGGCCCCAGAAATTAGCCAATCCGCCCAACGCTCTTAACGACCTTCCCCGTCTCCAGTTCTTGACAGATAATCAAGATTAGTCAGCAGGAGAATTGACTGTGGTTCTTTAAAGTAGCATATAATTATAATGGTTAGTACTTAAGGGGTATCTTTTCTTTCACGCTCTTTCAGCACCATTATGAGCCCTAAGTCCATAATCTTGGCAGTTTTCACTACATTCCTATTATTTTTTAAAATTAAATTGTATAATGACCTACTTGAACAAAACTTAACAAAAATTTTTAATGTTTATTTATTTTTGAGAGAGAGGGAGAGACAGAGTGCCAGCGGGAGTGGGGCAGAGAGAGAGGGAGACACAGAATCCGAAGCAGAGTCCAGGCTCTGAGCTGTCAGCACAGAGCCCGACGCGGGGCTCCGAACCCACAAACTGTGAGATCGTGACCTGAGCCGAAGTCGGACCTTAACTGACTGAGCCACCCAGGCACCCGTTGAACAACAGTTTTAAAGAGGCTTTTTATTAAAACAAAACAAAACAAAACAAAACAAAACAAAACAAAACAAAACAAAACTCTAATCTTCTACTCAATGTTCTTCTCTGTCCCCTCTGTTTCAGTTTGCTAAAACTTTATGACCCTACTGTGTGCTGCTTGAAGGCTGCTTGAAGTGCCATATAAATGCTTTTCTTTTTCTTTTTTTGCTTTGGTTTAAGAGATAAGGCTGTTCCATTCCCCTATCCATTCATTGCTCCATTCACAGTGTGTTGAGTTAGCCAAGGAATTTTTAGTTTTTGAGAGTAAGGTTTACCATAAATCATGCAAAGAAAAGGTCATGTTTTGGAGGCCATTGAAGGATGTGGAATGTAGCAAGGGCTGTGCCAGGTGTCACAAGGTCTTGGAACCAGGGTCTCCGAAACTCAGGACCCAAGATGACTTCGTCCATCTCTTCTGATTCACGTGGCTTCTCACCTCGGTCTCTCTCTCTCTGTATATCAACTTGTTCTCTTTTCTCTGACTCTTCTGTTTCCTTGTGTAATGGCCAGACATGGCCCCAATACTGAGATCTCGAGAAGGAAACACTGATTGGTTCCATTGGGGTCATGTGCTCCCCTTTGGCCCAATCAGCTGTGGACATTGATAAAGGTGTGTCCGGCCCATAAATTCCTTAGGAAAAGGAATCAATGGCTCAGCCACTTTGGGAAACAGTTCCGCAGGTTCTCAGAAAGTTAAACAAGGACTTGGCTTGTGACCCAGCAATTCCGCTCATGTATTTACCCAAGGAAAATGAAACGTGCATCCACATATAACTTGCACAAGAATGCTTGTAGCAGTCAATAAATGCAAGTGACTCAAATGTCCATCAGCTGGTGAACAGAAAAGCCACGTAGTTTTGCCAGGCAATGGGATGCTCTTGGGTAATATACAAAGACATGAGGCATGGATGTATGCTACAACCCAGGTGAACCTCAGAGGCACTAGGTTAAGTCAGAGAAGCTAGATGCAAAAGGCCATACGTTGCGTGAGTCCATTTACATGAATGTCCTGAAAAGGCAAATTTATAGAGACAGAGGGTAGACTCCCGGTGGCCTGGAGCTGGCAGTGGGAATAAGGAGTAACTACAAATAGAGATTCGGTTTCTTTTTGGGTGGAGGGCAGTTTCAAAATTAGATTGTGGTGATGGTTGCACAACACGGTAAATACACTAAAAGTATTTAATTGTTTACTGTCAGTGGGTAAATTTTACGATACGGAAATTATTTCTCAATAAACCACCTGGGGGGGCCCCCTCCGTCTGCATCCCTGGTAGATGGGGTTCCCTCCAGATGCGCCAAGCTGCAGGGTGAAATCCTGCCTCTGTGTCATTGTTTCTATCATTCCTTCCTCCTACCACACCGTCCCTGCCCACATTTGAATGATGGGCTTTTGTGCCACACTGCGTCGGTCATTAGCAACTTTCGGCATCAGGAATTTCTCTTTTCTATGAACTGCTTGCTCTTCAGGACCGCCGTTGCCTGGACTCATGCTGCTTCTTTTTAAAATAGTGTCTCAGAGGGGCGCCTGGGTGGCGCCGTCGGTTAAGCGTCCGACTTCAGCCAGGTCACGATCTCGCGGTCCGGGAGTTCGAGTCCCGCGTCAGGCTCTGGGCTGATGGCTCGGAGCCTGGAGCCTGTTTCCGATTCTGTGTCTCCCTCTCTCTCTCTGCCCCTCCCCCGTTCATGCTCTGTCTCTCTCTGTCCCAAAAATAAATAAAACGTTGAAAAAAAAATTAAAAAAAAATAAATAAATAAAATAGTGTCTCAGTCGCAAATATCTTCTGTTTCCCCCCTTTCCCCCCAGAACCCAATCTACCCTTCCCACCCTGTTCTCAGCCCCTGGAGTCTGATATATGTGGACAGCATCAATGGGCTCCCTTGCCTTCTGGCTTCTGTTGGGTTTGGCCAACGGGCTTCTGTTGGGTTTGGCCCTGGTTGGGGTCAGAGGGAAGGAACTGAATGAGGCTAGACTATTTAGCCCCTGGATCCAAAGTGGTACGATGGCCTGTCCTGGATGTCGTGCTCTTCAGCCGAAGACCACTGTTCTTCTCGAGGGTTCCAGCTCCACAGGATCTCCTCGGCCCCATCCAGCCCTCCCCTGAGACCTTCTAGGCACAGATGTGGTACCAGCTCTTTGCAGCCCTGCGTTACTGCACTATTCTTTATGGTTCCCAACCATACAAGCCTTTGTAAATAGTCTCTTTGTAAGTAAATCTTCTTCACGTAGTCATATTTCAAGGGTGCCATTTCCTGTGGAGATTTTGACTGCCACAGCCTTCCTCTCCTTCTCTCCACCCCCTCCCTACTTTCCTTTTCTTCCTGGCTTCATATGTTTATGTCCTTGTTGTCGGTTTCTCCCTACGAGTCAGAACAACTGCTTCTGGTTGCCACAAGAGAAAACCCCCGAAACTCCGTGCCTCGCTCCATAAACCTTTATTTCTCTTTCATGTCGCAGTCCTCTGTGTATGGGAAGCCCTTCTCCATCTTCTTGCTCATCCACGGGAGCATGTGGCCTCCAAAAGCCGGCCATTTTGGCCCATGTTCCCATTGAGTAGAACCGAGTCATGTGACCCCAACCTAATCGCAAGGGTGGCTGGGAAACACGGAAGCGCACACGGAAGTCTGCTAAGCACCATTGCCTCCGCCATCCTCCCCTATTAGAAGGTAAGCTCCCTGAGGGAAGGGACTTGGTCATCCTTGTCACCACAGTCTCCCAGCAACTGCCACGTGTTGAACACCTGCGAGGCTTGGATGCATGAATAAATGAAGACGGGCATGAATGACGCCTTCCTCTCTGAAATTTTCGTCTAATTCTCAGCAAGATGCTCTGATGTAAAGTTCATCATGAGGGCTAGAACCCTATCTCGCTAATGGCGTTTTCGGTCTTATTAGCATAGGGACTAATCTTGACGTGCTTTGGATTCACACTTTAACCCACCCCCAATCCCTTGCGGATGTCCTTCTCTTTGACCCTGTATTTGGGATAATGACTCCCGTATTTCCCATAGTTCCCCAGAAGAAACACTGATCACAAGACCCTAATTTATTCTGTGTGGTTTCTGTTCTTTCATTATTTTAATGATGTTACAAATACTTCTTTATTTAATGCCCTTACCATGTGCCAGGAATTAGATTCCTTGTTTCTCTGCCATGCTTTCTCTTCCTAGTTCCCTTCTTCAATCTTCTGAAACTTTTAGGGCCTCGAGGCAATGACCCCCGATGACCCTAACATCCATAGATAATGGCTTCTAAGTACATCTGAGAAACTCCCACAAGTTACTTTTTCTGGGATGATTTGTGAGGAGTCTGTGAAACTACGGCTTTGTGGCCAAAAATCCAGTTTCTTGGTCCCGGACTCTGTCTCTAGATTTGGCCTTGGTCCCAAGAGGATTTGGGGATAGAGTGTGGACGCCTCCATAAGGGCTCAATACCCCTAGTGGAGACACAGCTCAAACCACAGATCCTCGGCCCTCATTTTGCATGCTGTGTTCAGAGAGAGTTCTATACGAGGTCAAAAAGTGTTCTATCAGAAAGGTATTCCTGGTGAAAGAAATTTGGGAAAAACTGCTTGGTCCACCTCCCTTTTGCGAACTCACAACTTAAAGTAAAGGCTCTGAAAAGGCCTGGAAATAAAGCAAAAAAGCAAGCAAACCTATTCGCTTTTGTTTGGCCTAGTTTATCCCACACGTATTCAACCATGGGTCCCATTTTCATGCGATGTGTGTTAACATCTTGTGGACTTACAATCCTTCTGAGCAGTTTTGGAAACTCTGTCTCTACCTCTGTGATTTCCGGTTCTTAGTTCCATCCTGCAACCTTTTCCATATGTCAGAATTAAGGCTCCGAGATGTAAAGTAGCTTTTGTACGGTAACTTAAGCTCGTGAGTAGCACAGCTAGAACTTGAACCCCTGCCCAATGGGTTGAAAGCCCATATATTTTTGCCTCTGTCCTGTACTCTTTCCCCTGCATGGTGAGCTGCCTGGGATCCATGTTAATTATTCGATAAAAATAATTCGTAATTAATCGTTGATCGCCTGTCAGCGAATACTATTCTGAAGAACTCGAAGACGGTTTCTTCGCAGCTCCAACAGTCTGCTTTGCATTATCAATTTGTTAAGAAACTCTCTTTTTGGTCGAGCTGTGCAAAAGGAAACTTCCATCCAGACTGTCTGAATTATCCCCAAATTCTGAACTGATGGCATCCAAATGAATAAGACTTTACAGAACTGCACTTGGAGAGTTGATTGGATTTGTCAGTTTTCCTGTGGATATAAAGCCCTGGGTGGCTTGACTGCAAGTATGCTAGAACATAAATAATCACCAGATTTTCAGGTGAATTCCACAGAGTCCATAGGAAAAAGAAAACTCAGGCTATTTGTTTGGGAATCTACAGGCTATCTGAGAAAACCCTGCACGTAGTCCCGAAGTCTGAGCTCAACGATGAGCGTGTTTGCAAAAAAACAAAACAAAACAAAAGAAACCAGATTGATCTCTTTCTTTTCTTTTTTTTGTTTCTTTTCTTTTTTTTGAAGCCAAAGTACTTTGCAGCAACCAGTGTTAAGATTTAACAGCCAAGAAGGTCAAGGTGATGAACTTCCAAGTGCTCTTGGACACCAGGCAACTTAGTCAACTCCCCAAACCCCAAAATGCGAGAGGGTCAGAAAGCAAGGAAAACATGTTTTCATAACTAAAACGATTACATCTTGGATCGGTCCATTTATTTATTTATTTCCCGCAAAGGGGTTGCTAGAATGTCACGCCTCTTGGCTTCCTGATGGCTTCTTCCTATGTTTCGAGGCGGGTGAGATATGGGGCAAGGCCTCGCAGCACTAGACTTGGACTTCTCTCGTTTATGTTTTCCAGAGGCTCCGTGCTCTGACGTGATGAAAGATCTGACCCGGGAATTTCAAGTTCATGAGTGGGGCGGGGAGGGGAAGGGGGGGCCCGGAGGCTTCCCAACCCCAGCTTCCGTCTGCCCCCATTGGCTGGACTCCAGCGACGTTCATTCTTGAAGGGTTAGGTCAGCACTGCAGTTCTCTAGTGGATCCATGTTCCCTTACAAAGAAACGGCTTGTGCTTCTTTCTGGAACTTGAGGTGTGCGCGGCGTTTATAGTTCATCCTCAGCAGAGCTCGCAGTGGGCGTCGGCACCTGCTCTTGCATTCGGTGGGCCCTAACTGAGCATCTACTCGTGCCAGGCACTGCCGAGCACTGAGGGTGTCGGGAACAGACGGCATCATCTCTATCCTCTTGAGAATCCCCGCATTGTTTCGAATTGTGTGACACCCGCTTCTGCCGTCGGTCACTTGGCCTCAGAGGCAAGGATTGTATTAGGAGTCGTCTCTTCCAGTCTTCTCATTTGATAGGTGGGAAGACAAAGGTCCAGACAGGAGGAAGGGGCTCGCTCAAGGTCACCCAGTGGATTAGTTACAAAACCTAGAGAAGGATCCGGTTTTCTGGCTTTCCAGCCCAAAGCTCTTTCCCTTGTACTCCGATGCCTCTCACAGTTCATTCAGTTGGGCTTTGCTGAGCTCTCTCTCACTAGGCACCACGAGCCGTGTTCGGCGCTCCATGAATCCCAAAGTTGTCACTCAAGAAACTGAAGACCCAAACTGGAGGTGATGGATCCTTGAGCCACTAGTTGGGAAACGTGGAGGAGAAAGGTTAGACGTGGGAATCCGATAGTCTTGGATTTAAATCCTCGCCTTCCGTTCACTCATCATGTTCTTTTGGGCAAGCAATTTGAGCTTTTATGAGGCTCAGTTTTCGCATCTTTGAAACAGGAGTGTTGATAGTAACTCCCGCCTATGAGTGTTGGGCAAAGAAGCAGTCCTATATGGAAAATGTTCTGCAAAGTTCCTGGCACAAAACAGGGAACCCTGCGTGGTTGTCATGAATCATAAGTACTGTGATAAATGCTATAGACGGTTATACGTAGTGTTCTGGAAATATATAGAAAGGAACAGCTAATTATGTCCCCAGGCTGGGATAAGATAAAGGGACTCTTTTTTTTTTTTTTCTATTGGGTTTTTCTGCCTGATTGATGTGCGGGGAGGGTGTATATTTTACGGCTGAAGTCTCTGTGTAGACATTTCTACACTGAGAAGTTCATTTTCCTGTAAGAAGCGACAAAGCTAAAAACGGACGTTGAGTGCACAACAGGACACTTCCGTTGCTGACTAGCCAGATAACAGGCTTTTTTAATGGCTCTGTCCACTTGCTCTAAGTACGTGGACAGCCCATGTCCAGAGGATGATCTAAGACATAGAAGTTCTTAAAAAGGTTTATGAATCATCAGAGATCAAATGGGTTGAGTCATCCAGCATTATATACTTTTTTTGTGTGTTGGAATTGCTTTGAAAATGGGTAATGCTATCAAGGTCATTCTCTGGTGTTGCTCAAGCAGTTGGTATTGACAAACATTTCCCAAAGCCTGCTTTGTGGAACATTAGACCCGTGATGTGCTCGGGAACTTTGGGCACAACGCATATCCGGATTGTCCCAGGGTATCTGAGAGGGAATGCACCATATGATCCATGAAGAAAGAATCCAATTTGTGTTTTTAAACCCAGGAGAATTGTCTTTAATCCCCAGATTATGAGGTCTGTGAGTACAGGAATTATACCTCCCTTTTTCTCGATTGTAACCCAGCAACTAGCACAATTTGGGATGTAGCACAAATGGGATGTAGTGTCCACTTAATACATATTTGTTAAAAATAAGTACATGTTTCCCAAACTTGCTTGACCACTGAAGCCCCCTTTTTGTCCACGGTATACGTAACAGCATTTTGCTGAAGGAAAGGAAAGTTTCCTTCAAACCCAAATAGCAAAATTGGCTCCACGAAGATGTCTTAGGGTGGAATTGGTGGGAGGGTTGTATTGGTGGAGCTCTGGACCCCCAACCCTGATCTCAACCGGCGCATCCTCGCCATCATGGTAACCGCTTTATACCTTAGGATTTCTTCTGAATTAAGAGTTAGGTGTTTCTCGTACACTTGAAATACACTATTCCAGAAGGAATTGGATTCTTGGGGGATGTTAATATAACCGAAGGGAACGATCAAGGTTGGGCTTGACAGATTTAGCTAGATGTGTTTTAAGAAAAAGTGTGCCTCTAAAACTCATTTGATTATAGATTCACTCGTTTGTCTGTACTTATTGAATGTGTCTAGGGCCAGACACTCTTCTAGATCTTGAAGATACAGGGAAGTCTGGTAGATAAGGTCTCTGACCTCGAGGAGCTGGCAGTTGGCGGGACAGGGGGATACTGGTTAGTATACCAGTGGGCAGTCACGTAACAAGCATGCTTTCCCAAAGACACACACGATGTGAGGGTGGTATAATGGTGAGATCAGAGTGAGGGCGCTAACAGGAGGTTAGCGGTGTGTATAGAAAGACCTGTACCGGAAGGAGCCCCTGGAGTTCAAACCCAGACGACATCTGAAGACCAAAAAGGAGGGCATCCTCCAGCGCAAAGACATTGAGGCGGAAACAAAATTGGCGCACTCAGAGAAGGTAAAGCAAAGCAGTGTGGCCAGAGGACAGCAAGCTAGGGGGCGAAATGAAATCGAAAATATTCACAGCACCTTACCAGTGCCAAGCACGGTACCGTGGATACCTGGTGAATGTGCACGTCTATATAACGAGTTAATTGCACTCTTCCATTCCTGTTCTCCATAATCTTTGGTTCCCTTGTTTGTTCATGTTTTAGAAGATAAGGCTATTTTTTTTTTTTTTTAAGAGCTAGATACCGTTTTTGCTATTCTGGTGAGTCTGACCATATCCCATGTGATATCAGGTGATAAATATTGCTGGTTAACTTCCTCGCGAGGCGTCTATTACAGAAGGAAGAGGCCCATGAAGGACCCATGACGTGGCCAACCTCGCGCAGGGCACTTCTCAGAAACCAGGGGTGGGGACCCACCTTCTCACCTTGCGATTGAGCTCCTGGCTGGAAGGATTAACTGATCCACTTAACTCCATTTACTTTGACATGCTCACACTTGAACTTTCCCCAGTATGACGTGCTCAGTTCCCCAAATGTGGGATTTTAAGTGAAACCCTGACATTTAGCTCTAGGGCTCAACAGCAGTGCTTAAATCCCCCAATTAGAAGCAGAAATGGAGATGAAATGGTCCCAAGGAATCTGGAGACACAACAGTTTCAAAAGGCAGCAACAGGCTGGGGCAGAGAGAGAGAGAGAGAGAGAGAGAGAGAGAAGTTTTCGATCTCACACCAGGAATGTGGAGCTAACTGAGAGCCATTGGAAGGCTCTGGGGGTTGTAAAATGGAATTCTCTCTTGCACAGTACGCAAGAGTTATTAAGTGTGTATACGAGACTCCTGTTTTACTTCACGTACATGATTATTTTATACTGGCGAGTTTGGAAAGAGTTATAGGCTGAGAACTGGCCAAGACACAAGATGAGCAGTGGGGAGCGGGGTGAGAGCTGCAGGGTTGCTGTTGGGGGCTTGGGCTACTTGGGGAAAGCCAACGCGAGGTCCATCGTGGGTCGGGGGGTTGGGGAGAAGTGGAGTGCGGCACCGGGCTTTGTATAGGCTCATCTCCAAAAAGGCATCCCGGGCTTGGTCTTCGTGGGACAGTGCCAGGTGTGAGAATTGGGAGAACAGAATCTGGACCCAAGCCCAGCCAACTGGGTTTGGCCCACCAAGGTCTAGAGACCAGGAATATAAAGAATTTGGATTGGACTTGCTTGGCTTTAAGACACGAGAGGGACCATGAGCCGTTCTCAACACACTCGGTGACTTCCAAAGTGAGAAATACATTATGTTTCTGAACGAAGTCCAGGAGGCAGGGAGCTGGGGAGAGAGAGCTGCTTTGGGAGAGGCCCAATTACCAACAGCTTGGGCTGGTTGCATCTTTCGCGGGTTACATTCCTTTTTAAAGGAGACAGGGCTCTGGCATCAGAACAATTTGGATCCCTAGTTTTGCTTCTAAATTCCGTGACCTTGAGAATGTTAATTAATCTCTCTGGCCTCAGTTTTGCCGATTGTGAAATGGGGGTTAGAACGTCTCCTGGAGCGCCTGGCCTGGGTGGCTCAGTCGCTTGAGCGTCCGACTCTTGATTTTGGCTCAGGTCATGATCCCGGGGACGTGGGATCAAGCCCCATGTCGGGCTCCTCGCTGGGCATTGGAGCCTGCTTAGGATTCTCTCTCTCTGCCCCTCTCCCCTGCTCTCTTTCTCTCTCTAAAATAAAAGCAAAAAATCCCCCACATCTACTTATACTGAAGATACAATATGGCAGAGGATACACAAAGTTGAGCCATCACTCAATAATAATGATTTATGTTAATAGTAATGTGAATGAAGGACAATCGATTGGGCTGGGTGGGAGGCCTGAATGGCAGTGTGTATGAAATCTCTTGTTTGTTGAGCAGGGCTCTCTTCCTCTCTGTTCTTTGTGCCCTAGGCTCACTGTGGCGCAGCTACAAAAGCCTTACAAAACCTTGTTGAGTTGACAAAGTGGTTTTTATAGCTTGGGAAGGGGCCTGCCTCCCACTCCTGGGTGACTTAGGTGCTGTGGACTTCAGACTGGCTGAACACCAATCATATCCGGCCCAAAGCTTGCTAAGATACGCTTCCATTTAAGATACACTTGTAGCCCTAATCCTTCGAAGTGACAACTTTCCTCAAGGGGAAAAAAAATCCTAACTATGTGTTCCGGAGACACGGAATCCACCTCTTGATGGAGCTTAAACGAGATGGATGTTTATTTCTCTCTCACGGCAAGGTGGTTTCCACTTCGTAAGGGCCGTGCAGAGACACAGACGCCTTCTGTCTTGCCCCTCATCCCACGACCCAGGATGGTACGTGACCACCTGCATATTCTAGGCGGAGGAAAGAAGACAAGAAGGCAGAGGCATGACCCCTCCTTTTAAGGGCATAACCGTTGGTCAGATTGGAGTCGTGGGACGGGTCCGACTGCAAGGGAAAGTGGGTAACGAATGTAGTCTTTGTTCTCTGTCCACGTGCCTTGCTAACCATCAGGGATTCTTAAGAGGAAAGGGGCAATAGATTTTGCCAGGCAATGGGCCATCCAGGCCTTAGTTTCCTTCTTGACCAAGCTGGGTTGTAAAGCAGGTATAATACTGTAATAATTCCAACTTCACAGGGCCGTCGGGCGCTGGGGGGGATACATGCAGAATACCTATTCCAGAATCTGTGGCTCGTATCCAACCTTTGGCCCCCTCCTCTCCCTCCTTATCTCATTGTGCTCTACCTAGACGGTAGCAGGTCCTGGAATGTTTCTTGTCCTTAGCTTGCTACATGCCTGTTCCTCCCAGACTGTGAGGTCTTCAGAATAGGGACCATGCTCAAAGAAACACTTGGCATTTTGAGTAGATTGCATTGTGTCTGGCACAGACTAGGTTCTTGGTAATGTTTGCTCTATTAAATACATACACACATGCATAAATGGAAAACCACTGTCGATGAAGCCAGACATGACCATGAAGGGTACATGTATGCTGGTCCAAGAAGGCACCCTGCATTCCGGATTCTGCACTAAAGTTTCTTACATGGGTTAACGTATTCATTCATCATTAGCAGATACTGTTGTTACTTTGCTTTTCAGGCAAGGTCTTCTCAGGTTTTCCAGTCACCTCTACAAGGGTCCCTTGGAACAAGGTCCAGCATTTTATGCGACATACTTTGTAAACCACCAGTTTAATTTCCCTCCTTCCAGTACAGGGGGAAAACCAAGGCCAGCGCTGGAAGGGATCTGTTCGAGTTTCGATCGGAAGTGTAGAAAGTGTCCCAGTGCCCAGTTTAAGACTATATGCCACGAATCTCCGAGAAAACCATCAGACACATTCAACCAGGTCACCCAAACTCAAGAGTAGGAGGTCACAGTTCAGTTATTGTGAATTACAGCTTCAGATAACTAAAGAGAACATATTGATTATTTAAGACTGTTGTGGTTAGGCAAAAATATATGTGGCCAGTATTTGGAGTCAGAACTTTTGTTGTGATCTGTGCTTTGAAAGGCAGACGTGTTTATTTATCCTAAGAGCTTGCAAAGTGCCAGCTCCCCAGCAGCGAATAATTCAATGACTCAGATGCAAACCCCAAACTCCAAACTGGCTCAGGAGAGGTGGCGATTATGGAAAATCCTGCTTCATCTAGCCCACGGAACTGACCACCCGGGAGCTGGCAAACAGACCTCAAAGCAGGAAAGAAATAGAAGTGTCCAAAGAAGAAATGGAAAACACAACCTAGAAACAAACCGAGCCTTGAGCAAGACCATGAGTGAGCTGAGTCGGGGGTAATATTCCAGGGTGGTTTCTCAAAGGCTGCTGGGCCCGGGCGTTCTCTGTGGGGATGCATTGTGAAGACAAACATGTCTATTGTAAAGGACTTCAGAGAATTTGTATCCCAGAAACGTTGGACGATTGTCTTAAATCTGATTGCAAAGCCCATGTCCACTTTGGCCGGGCGGGGAATGTAGGTGAATAAGTGAGCTGGGCGTAAGATGATAAAATGCAGCTGGTCATAAGGCCCAGGGTTGATGGGGAGCTGCGGGGAGCGTGGTAGCCACAGCAAGCATGCCTCAATTAGAGACAGCAGCTGCCCGCCCCTAGCCAATTGTTGCCACATGGAAATGTGGGTCCAGTGTTGATAGATCCTGCACCTTGTCAAAAGAATCTAAAAACCTTAGATTTTCATGAGCAATCTGCTTTTTAAAAGCTTGTCAGCTCATGCACAATTCAAAAGCCATCTGGAAGCTCTCTCCTCCTGTGCATCCACATGACCACTAATGGTGGCCGTGGACCGTCTGTTGTGACTCCCTATTTAAGACCCTTGGAGTAGACGCAGGACCTCTAATTCTACCCCTACATTCTATACAGGTGACAAATGGACCTTGGGATTCATCTTAAGTCCCACGACCGTGGCAGTGGCAGGGCTGGGCTCTGCTTTTCTTTCCCTTGCGGTGCAGATACTGGACCTGTCCGTCTTCCAGAATGGAACAACTGTAGGTTCCGACTAAACACAAGCTAAGCCTCCTGCCCTTCATGGAGAAAAGCAAATCCCACTCTAGTCCTTAATGATAGTGATGCTGGTGGTGACAATGATAATAAATACCCGGTAGAACGCTCTGGGTGGCAAGTAACAGGAAACCCTGATTCAAGTTGACTTAATACATGAAATTCTTATCTGTCGTACCTGGAAGATCAGAGGAAGGACGGGTGCTGGGTTCAGTGTGATCAATGACATTGTCAAGACTCTGGGTCCTTTCTGTTTTTCTGCTTTGCGGGCCTCATTTTGCTTCATCCCCAGACTCCCTCCCTCCCACCCATCCATCCTTCCCTTCTCTTCCTCCTCCTCCCCCTTCTTCTTCTTCTTCTTCTCTCTCTCTCTCTCTCTCTCTCTTTCTCTCAATAAGGCTGCCAATACCAAGTGACTCTGTATGCTTTATTGTTCTATCTGGAAAAAGAGAACAAAAAAAATCTTTTCAATGTTTATTTATTTTTGGGACAGAGAGAGACAGAGCATGAACGGGGGAGGGGCAGAGAGAGAGGGAGACACAGAATCGGAAACAGGCTCCAGGCTCCGAGCCATCAGCCCAGAGCCCGACGCGGGGCTCGAACTCCCGGACCGCGAGATCGCGACCTGGCTGAAGTCGGACACTTAACCGACTGCGCCACCCAGGCGCCCCGAGAACAAAAAAAATCTTAAAACTTCTCCCTCAGACATGGACTATAGATCTTCTCTTCCATCTAGTTGAGCCAACTGTCCATTCCTGGACCGATACCAGTAGACAAGGAGAGATGTGTGCTGACTGGATGAACGGTGCAGTCTCCTTTAGGAACTGCGATGGCACCAGTGGGAGAAGGGTTGGTATGTCTGTGGCTACCTTCCTCTTCAGCTAGACACCTTGGCTCTTCTCAGAGGCCAGTGAGCCAACTTATGAATCTTCAGAATAGCCTCGTGGTGGGCTGGACCCTGGGCTTTCCCACAAATATCCCAGAGGCCTGGCTCTCTGTTTTCCTAGCAAACCTACTTTAAGGCAGAATTTCTCAACCTTTAATAGTACCGGAAGCCCCAAGGAACGTGATAAAAAATGAACATTCCAGTTCCCCATCCCAGAGAAGTCTGGTTCAGGAGGTCAGAGAATCTGTATATTTCACAAGCTTTCCAGACCATTTTGATTTGGGTGGTCAGGTATCGTACTTTAAGAGATGCTCCCCTAGACTGTGAAAACTGGATGTCCCGCAACTCAGGAGTATAGAAGGAGTAGCCATCAGGGAAATGCTTAGGCTCGTGAAATTTCTTTCTTGTGATTCCCTTTGAATTCTTGGAATAAGAACACTTCATCGGAGTTTGCACGCGTGGTTTTTCTGGAGTGCATTGAAGGAACCTTTGGAAAAGAGTGAGGAAGTGCTGGAAGGAAGATGAGAGGAATGTCCTCTGTCCCTTCAGCTTCTGTGCGCGTCCGGAATCATCCTCGGTGCATGGGTCGCAAGATATTGGAAGCCGGGATGTCTCGATTGTAATTCATCAGTGGAACCCTATTTGTGGATGCTAGCCACTGCGTGAATTAGGTCGTCCTGCGAATACACAGAGCTGAATCCCCAGTGACAAAATGTTTTTATTTCCATTCTCTCGCTTCATTGTTCTGATAGCTGGAGGGAGTTTGGGGCTAGTATGTAACGCCTCTGCACAACCTGCTATCTCCCTTTTTGACGAAGAGACAGCAGAGCTTGGGCTCAGGGGCTTGAAATGTAATATCAGCATAATTCTATTAACTTTAATATAATTAAAAGCATTGAGCTATCATTTAATTACACTGCTTTGCTTCCATCAAGTGTCTGATAGGATAGATGCTAGATTAGGCAGACCTAAAAAAAAAAAAAAAAAAAAAAATCCCAGTGTCCTAAAACAACACAGCCTTATTTGATATTTAGACTACTGAACTAATCGCCCAGGGCCCCGGGTGGAAGGAGTGGCCACTGTCTCAAACATTGTCAGTTTTCATGGTACAGCAAGAGAAGTCTGAACGTTGTCCTACTGGCTGTGAAATACCGTGGCCTGAATATGACACCCCGGGGCTTCTGCTCACAGGCCATTGGCCAGAACTAGTCACGTGGCCCCACTCAGTGACAAGGGCTCATGTGACTAGGGTGATAGACGCGGAAACATTTGATCAAGAGCACAGATGCCTACCACCCAGTGTGGTTATTTGCTCTGTCTTTCAGCCACTTTTCTTCCACTATTGTTTTCTTCCGGATTCTCAGGGCGGGCACCTTGCCTGGGGATGCCTTAACACAGATGTTCATGCAGGACTGTAGTGGGACAGCCCAGGCCTTGCTTCTGGGTTCAGTCCCTTCCGGTCTATGTAACTTTGTTCAAGTCACTTCACCCCATTGGTCCTCAGTTTCCTCATGTAAAGCGGGATAATAATCATAACAACACCGACTTCAGCCATTCGCTGAGAGATTGGAAGTGTTAATATATGGAAAACACAACATTGTGGCCCATAGCACGTGCTCAGTAAATGCTCGTTATGGCTTGACGTGCCCTGCATCCAGGTAGTTCCATAAACCATTACAATGAAGTGTGATGGGGCTGTCGTATAGGGGTGCACAGGGTGCAGGGGTGCCTAGCACTGGGAAGGGATCCAGTTTCAGGCTCTGTGAGACACTGTTCTCCCTAAAGAAGCAGGGATTTAGGAGGAAGCATAGTTAGCCAGGTGAATAGTGTGGCAATATATGTTCTAGGCAGAGGGAGCGGCCAAGGTGTGGGGTTGTGGTGACCTTTCATGCACTTTCACCAGAAATTCCGGGTTGACAGCTCCTTTCCCCAGATGCGCTGATGCTTTTCCTTTGATGCCTTGTGAGCGATGCTGGGTTCGTGGCTCTTGGGAAGTCCTGATTCTCAAGAAGGGTCCTCGGCTTCCAGACCAGTCTATGCTTTTCCTGTTGGATGTTAATTTCCTGTGGCCCAAGACCGGTTCGCTGAGATCTTGGAACTACTCTCTCAGGGTAGCCGGGCTTGACTGCCACCCATGGTGTACTGGGCTTTTCTTAGAGGATTTTTGGAAACATGGGGACTAGAGAAATTAGGGATTGGATTACTCTAGCGAGTGAGGGATTTTCAGAGCCTAGAAAGCTGGGGTGTCTGTGTGCCTATCGTGGCCAGAAGCTAACTGAGGAAGATGCTAGAAGGCTGTACCCACAGGCAGTTCTTATAAAAGGCAAAAAATGGCCGAGCTCTGGTTAAGAACTAAGTCATGGCCTCGCTCATTTCATGCCTTTACCTTCCCCTGTCACTTTGGCTTGGATTTGCTCACCAGGAACCCTCCACTAGGCGTGTGGCTTTAAGAAAACTGCCTTGAACCCTGGTCTTGGCTGCCACAGCCGCCCCACTGAAACTCTGATGGGGCTGGTGGGTGGCATCATTTGGCTGGCAGCCCGGCTGGAATGTCATTCGCTGAACAACACTGACCTTCTGGGAGGAACGTCCACTTGACCGCCAGGCGAGAGCAAAGGACACTGTGGCGGGGCACATTGGAGGTTTCCTGCTCTCCAGGAATCACGAATCAAACACGCGTGAGGCGGACCAATTAACGAAAGCAACAATCAGAGCAGCGGGATTTGCCATCATGACTTGAATCCCTGCTGTGCGTCCGTCACTGCCACAGGGCCTGGCTGTAGATGATGTCACCCAATTCCCACAACAACCTGGAAAGGGAAGCATGATTTCAAGGATCCTCTGCTCTATCTGATTTGACACAGCTCGTTTGAGGGAATAGCCATGGCCAAATGCAAAAATCACGGTTTGTGTTGCTAAGAAACATGCATCGTATGTGCCCCAGACCTCCACCCTGTCCCTGGCTGTGTCACTCGTCTCCTCCCCCGAGAAACAGTTTAAGGAGTTAATATTTTTACCGTTTTGACCTTGTCCCTCCGAAAGGAAATGTCCTGTACGTTAGCACAGATGTCCCCATTTTGAGATGACGGAGCTGAGGCTGAGAGATGTCAAGTCACACAGAGTTCCCAAGAGGCAGAGCTGAGATCGTTTTCTTAATGTCACCCTTTTGTTTCGACATCATCTCAGACATGCCCAGAAGTTGGGAAGGATCCCTTTCTTACCCCTTCCCCGGTGGACCCAAATGTTAATGTTTTTTCACATTCCTTTTTCTTTCCCCGTCGTTTTTTTCCCCCCTTCTGAACCATTTGAGATTCAGTTGCAGATTGAATGCTCCCTTTTACCTCTAGGTATTTTGGTGTTTATTTCCTAAACACGAGAACAGTCTCTTCTGTAATCCCAGTGCCGCTGTTCAAATCAGGTAACGGATATTGACGCAGATACGGTATCATTATCTAGTCGACAGACTTTGTATTTCACCAATTGACAAATCGCCCCAATAATGTCCTTCGCCGCAACTGATAAGAAAGAAGAAAGAGCAGAGAGGGGCGGTGGGGGGGGGGGGGCGGTGGGGAGAAGAAAAGAACAAAGGCAAAAAGAAGCAAAAGAAAAAAATTCTCGAACCACGCGATGTATTTATGTGTCATTGCCTCTGGAGTCTCTCTGTTAATCTGGAAGAGTTTCCTTCGTCTTTCTTTGTGTTTTGTGGCAGAAACAGCTTTGAAAAAGGACAGGCCAGTTATTTCGTAGAAGGTCCATGGGTTTGGATTTGTGGCGTGAGATGTATGTTATGTGCTTTTCGCAGGAACACCATAGAAGTGTTGCCGTGTACTTCCCAGCACATCATGTGGGAGGCACATGACACAAAGACTTGTCCTAGGATTGGCGATGTTGGCTTTGGTCATTTGGTTAAGGTGGTGTCTATGATTTCCTTTGGGATCAGGAAGTATTTCGGAGCGAAATCGTTTGAAACCCTGTGAAGATCAGAGCCGGGACTTTCCACCCAGTAAGTCTGACTCCAGAACGGACAATTATCTGTGACGCTTACCATCTCCCTATACAGCTGGCATTTAGTCAGGATTTACCAGGCACTGTGCGAAGCAAATCCAATGCATTCTTTCTTTCTTTTTTACGTTTATTTATTTTTGAGACAGAGAGAGAGACAGAACATGAACGGGGGAGGGTCAGAGAGAGAGAGGGAGACACAGAATATGAAACAGGCTCCAGGCGCCGAGCTGTCAGCCCAGAGCCCGACGCGGGGCTCGACCTCATGGACCGCGAGATCACGACCTGAGCCGAAGTCGGATGCTTCATCGACTGAGCCACCCAGGAGCCCCAATGCATTCATTCTTTTTAAAGTTTGTTTATTTACGTTGAGAGAGAGAGAGAGAGAGAAAGAGAGAGGGAGAGCAAGCATGAGCACGGGAGGGGCAGAGAGAGAGGGAGAGACAGAATCCCAAGCAGGCTCTGCCCTATGAGTGCAGAGCCCAACTTGGGGCTCGAACTCACAGGCTATGAGATCATGACCTGATCTCAAGATCTGGACGCTTAACTGACAGAGCCGCCCAGGGGGCCCCGTGCATCCTTTCTTTTAACTCAGAATAATTTTCAGCGTGATAGGGACCCCATCTATCACACTCAGTCTTCATCGGCATTATACACTGTGTTCAGGATCCAGAAGACTTCATCAGCTCTCGCTAAAATAGACCCCAGTTTTATCCGCTGGCCAGAGAATCCAAACTGGGAGCTCAAATGGCACTCACAGATTTCCCAAGGAGCAGATGTCCCCAGAAGTCTTATCCAAACAAAACCCGGGCCAGAGATGTGAACTAATAGGGGAAAATCCTTGTGCGTGCGATGCCGAAAGTGTCTGGATGTACCAAAGGAATGGCTTTTTATGAGAGTTAATATTCCCCTCACTGGAGACACATTGCTATCAAATAATAAACAGCAGAGTCTACGGTGTTGATCTTTAAAGTAAACCCTATCCCTATTAGCTTATCTACCCAAGTATTAAAACTAATAAAATAATAAACTTTATGACATAGACACTTAGCTCAATTCCATTCTGCCCCCACTTCTAACTACAATTTTCTCCTTCTATGACTGTTGGTTGTTTCAGCCATTTCCTGCTTATCATTAAACTATCTGGAACATTTTCATGTGTTTGGATGACAGTTTTCAGTTGCCCTGGGATATTTTTATCTTTCTTTCTCTCTCTCTCTCTCTCACTATCCCCTCCCCTCTGTTCTCTGACTCTGTCTCTTTCTGTTTTGCTTTAAATTGAACCTTATTGTCTGTCTTTCCTTCGCCCCATGTTTGGCTTCTGCAGCCTGTCAATCCCAGCAGGCAAGAACGTCTCCTTATCAGGTTCAGGATCACCTGCATCTTGGGGGCCCTTGTGAGCTTACTAAAGGGAAAGGAGAAAGCGTAACTGAGGAGGAGCGTGGGAGACTCAATATTCATTCAGGCAACATTTGGTCTGAGGTCTCTGAAGGCCTGGCAACATCATGTTACAAGGTTGAGGCAGATCAGGGAGGAGAGGAGAGGAGAGGAGAGGAGAGGAGAGGAGAGGGGGGGAGAGGAGGGGAGAGGAGGGGAGAGGAAGGAAGAAAAAGAAAAGAAGAAAAGAGGAAGAAAGAAAGAGAGAAAAAGAGAAAGAAAGAAAGAAAAGAAAGAAAGAGAAAGAAAGAAAGAAAGAAAGAGAAAGAAAGAGAAAGAAGGAAAGAAAGAAAGAAAGAAAGAAGGAGGAGGAGAGGGGAAGGAAGGGAAGGGGAGGGCAGGGAAGGGGAAGGGAGGAAAGGGGAGGGGAGGGAAGGGAAGGGAAGGTCAGCAATGTACAGAAGGGTTGCTTCTTACATGGGTGGTTAACTCCATGAAGAGCGAGGGCGTAAGTCACGCGTGCGCAGAAGAAAATATCCTTGACTCTCCCTTAGGATGTAGCTTTGTTGGAGACCGGTGTCTCATCTCTCCATAACCAGATCCAGATTTGCTTCCACCATTAGATGGCTTTCTGTTATTGAGAACCAGCAAAAGTAGCTGGCTGTGTTTAAGAGGCATGTTGCATGGAAACACGTATCGAAGGCCCAGAAAGACACCAGCATGGGAGCTGCTCATACACTAGGGCAGCACTGGAGCTGGGCCTGAGTAAATGAGGACTAATGTTTTGGCCTCAGTCTTTAGAGCATCTCCAAGAGACAGGTAGACGTGGACGCCAGAGACCGATCTCGTGGCCCAGGCATCTTGTGTTCCATCTCCAGCCGTCCATACGAGCAGCGTTCTGCCAGTGGCCACAAAAGCATAGTATCGGGTAACAATCGACTGACTGAATGGTAATTTGACTCACTGCCAACAACCCACAGGTCTTACGCCTTCCCCCTTCTTTTTAACTTTGTGGATTTGTGTATGTCTGCGTCTGGATGAGGTGAGAAATATGTTATTCAGGCAAGAAGAAAGTCGTGCTCAGGAAGATTTTTAATTTAGCTTGAGTACTTCCGTGCTCTGAAAATGACTTTTCTCCACACCCTGCCCCCACCCGAGCGTAAAGGAAATATATATTCGTTCCAGAAAATATGGAAAAAACACTATCGGTCAGGGGACTTGATTGTTAAGAAACATAAACTCGCTATGACTGCCTTAAGCAAAACTTAATTTATTCGATGCAAAGTCTGGATCTCTCAGAATTGGCAGGAGGTTTTGCAAATTAGGTTTAGAAAGTGGGAATGAATCGTGGAAGCTGTAGGAGGTGGGAGGGGCAGGGACAACATCTACAGTGTCATGGTAGGAAGACTCAGGATAGCATACCAATGCTATCTGCCTTAAAAAAAATTTTTTTTTTTAATGTTTATTTCTGAGACAAGGAGAGACAGAGCATGAGTGGGGGAGGGGCAGAGAGAAAGGGAGACAAAGAATCCAAAGTGGGCTCCAGGCTCTGAGCTGTCAGCATAGAGCGCGACGCGGGGCTCAAACTCACAAACCGTGAGATCATGACCTAAGCTGAAGTCGGTTGCTCAACCAACTGAGCCACCCAGGTGCCCCTCTCCCTTTTTTTTTAATTACATCATTCAGTAAGTGTTAGGGGCTGGACTGTGCACCCTAAAGATTATGTGTCGAAGCCCAAATTCCCAGTACCATAGAATACGATTGTATTTGGAGATAGGCCCTTTAAAGAGGTAATTTAGTCAAAATGAGGTCACTAGGGTGGGCCCTAGTCCAAGCTGACTTGGTGTCCTTTTAAGAAGAGGAGATTTGGACACACAAACAGACACCAGGAACACACACACACACACACACACACACACACACACAGAAAAAGCCACATGAGAACATAGCAAGATGGCGTCCATCTCCAAGCTGAAGAGAGAAAAAACAACCCTGAGGGCACCTTGATCTTGGACTTCCAGCCTCCGGAAGGGTGAGAAAATAAGTTTCTGTTGTTTAAGCTCCCCAGTCTATGGTATCTCGTTCATGTAATCCCTAGCAAACCAATAAACTAAGGAAGCGAAGTTTTGGGAGAGGACGTCCTATTGACTGGGCCGAGATCACAGGACTGTTTCCCAGTTGTATCTCTTGACTTCTGTCATGGAAGGTGGACATCTGGAACTGCCTGGCCACTAACGCACAACAAGGCAAAGATCAGCCTTCAAAATAAGATCTGGACATGTGGCAGCTGGCCTTCTTGATGATCCCCAGTGAGCAACGATCCTCACTTCTGGCATTCACACCTGTGATAGGTCCCCCCTCTGTTGAATCAGATCTAGTTTGTGTGACCAACAGATCATGCCAGAGGAAACCATGTAGAGTTAGGTTATGACAGGTGTTATGCATCTTCCTTGACCACCCCCCCCCCCCCCCCCAGCTTGCTGACTCTGGTGGAGGTAGTGGCCATGTATTGAGAACACTCAGGCAGCAGGTGGAGAGGCCCCCATGGGGAGAAACTGAGGCCTCCTGCCAACAGCCAGCATCACATCACCAGTCATGTGAGTGCCCCACTTGGGAGGCACATCCTCCAGCCCCAGTCTAGCCTTCGGATGAGACCACAGCCCCAGCCAGTCAAAACCGCAACCTCACGAGAGACTCTGAGCCAGAACCACCCAATGAGCTGCTCCCAAATGATCGACCCACAAAAACCATGAGGCAAAGTAAATGTTTATTATTGCTTTCAGGAGCTGGGTTTTGGAATGAGTTGTGACACAGTGCTTGGTAACTAAAACAGCATCCCACCCACCTGGCTGTTGTGGGTTCATTTGCAATGCCTGGGAGTTATGTCTTTCCTCAGCAAGTAGGGCTTGATGCAAATATTGGACTGGTTCATGGGCACAAGGGCCCTTCTCCTTTTTTCAAAGAGGGACTGACTCCATGTTGCAGTTTCTCTTCCAGAACTCCGTACAGGCTCAAGCTGGGCCAAGACTGCATTTGAATTTTTTATTTTTAACATTTTTATTTATTTTTGAGAGACAGAGAGAGACAGAGCGTGAGCAGAGGAGGGGCAGAGAGAGAGGGGGAGACACAGAATCTGAAGCAGGCTCCAGGCTCTGAGCCATCAGCACAGAGCCTGTTGCGGGGCTCGAACCCATCAACTGTGAGATCATGACCTGAGCTGAAGTCGGACGCTTAATCCCAGGTGCCTCCCTACACTGCATTTGAAAGCAGCCTATCTTTGCTGTGTTTCTTCCTTCCTACGTTGCTTCTGTCCCTCATGTCACCTGCACAAGACTTCTGATGTCAGGTTCCGCTTCTAGGAAAACTGACCTCGGATGGACTGCAACCAGGAAGGAACAATGGATGTCAAGCAGTCAGAAACATGATATGACTAATACAGTCCATCCCTTCACTGGCCCGTCTTGTAATTTTTCCATACACCCACTTTTTAAGTGGATGTATGTTTCCATACACCCGCACATCCACACCTCCTTATACAAACAGACACAAATTTACCTTCTCCCTGAAGGGAGATAATTTGTGTCTGTCACTGGCTGCATGTGCCAGGAGTGTGTGCTTCCCGGATCACCGTATACTCTTCTGTTCTTTTGTGATTGGCTTTCGATATGTTGCAGCCTAGGAAATGGTCAATTTAATCACTGCCATATGCCGTAGGAGGGCAAGGGAGACGAAAGAGTAGTGGAGTTCTTTAAAATACATAAATACATATCTCACCCTTGAAAATATAACTGGCTTCTGTAACTACTCGTAATGTTGTGGATAATCTTTCTGACTCCTGTGCTTCCGGGCCTATCCTCCCTGCTTGAGGTTATTCCCCCAGCAAGGTGACCCAAACCCTTATTTCTCAGGGGGTTTAGTCCTCGGTGTCCTTACATGTAAGGATTTGCCGTGGCTTTGCACCAGCTTGGACCCCTGGGTGTGGCCACGTGGGCGTGGCCACATGGGCATGTCCCATACTCGAGACATCCCTTAAGTTCTATACGTACTCATGTGGCTCATGGTGGGAAGCAGAATTTCTATTTGCCTTTTGTAGGGTCATCACTGCCAGCCTGCCGGCACTAATAAGGGAGCCTCACCTCCCAATTCGGTGGGATCATAATTGAGTTCTTTCTTAGAAAAGTCACAGGTTAAGACTGAGAGGCAGAGTTGTTAAAAATCAGCCTGAGAAATGGTGCCCGGGGAGGGGGGCGGCGCGGTGCGGTGGAGTGGTCCATGGCTCGAATTCCAGATCTGAACTTCTGTTGAACATATGAAAAGTCATTTCTTGAGTCCCTTCTAGGTGGGAGGCGCTGTCTTAGTTACCACCAACAGGGTAGCATTTATACGCCTAGTCCTACATTTTCCTTGTTAGTCATAGAAGTCATAGAAGTTATTTCACTTCTGTGGGCCTCACTTTCCTGACCTGCAAAATGGGCTGTTAATACCTACCAGGGGAGGGAAATCACTTTGTTTTGTCACCAGGAAAATGGGGACACTAATACTTGGTTTTGCTGGGAGAATCGAATCAGACTAATGTATACAGATCCATTCATGCAACAAAGCGTTACTGAACATCTAACCATGTACCGGCGATGGCGGTAAGCTCTGGGAACACATCAAATGCATTTCCTGCCCCCTTGGACCCTACACTGAATGAAATTAGATGTCAAGCAAAAAACAACCACTGTGATTAGGGTTTCTAAAAATAGGCAACCAACCACGGGTACTGCTAGAATTCTTCCTTTGTCATTGCCCTGTTGGCCCTCGGGACCCACTTAGAGACCACCAGGCTTTGGAGAGCCTAGAATACCTACCCTGTTTCGCTCGCTGAGGCCTGAAAAGGAACGTGACATGTCAGTTCTGGAGCCGCAGGGACAGGTAAGAGTTAAAAGTGAAAAGTTCCTCGAGGAACAACCACCAATGTGTTTGCTGCCATGTTGGCTGAGCCTTGTCACTTCGCCATGACTTTAGGTTTATGGAAAAAAAATAAGCCCGACAGGGAGGAGGAGAGGAAGTCATTTTTCCTACAGCACAGCTGAAAATCCCATTGGTCCTTGGAATTTTTTTTTTTTTTTTTTTTTTGCCTTTAAAGTGCACAGTTTTTGGATGGATTTTGCTCCTCTGTCAGCTTCCTTTAGACATTTTATTGTAAGGTGTATTTATGGACTTTGAAACTCGCTATACATGGCCAAGCACTAATTCTGGGGTTCTCTGGCTCAAGCTGAGTGTGCCTAGCATAGTGGCCGGTGTGCACAACGTGTCCTATCTACTCGACAAATGTTTGCCGGATGAACCGTTGCCTGGAGACTCCAGGTCAGTCATAACTTTCTGGAAGTTGTGTCCTGTTGACTTCATCTTGCTTGCGGAAGAAAAAGGTGTCAGTCTGTTTTTCTGCATCCGGGAGTCTGGTTTTGATCTGTCAGGGTAGAAACCCATCAGGACTCTGAGGCAATTAATGTTTGAGGAGCACCTATTAGATGTAAGTCATTGCCTTGGTGTTTCGAATGTCAGATCCTCGAGATATTCAAGAAACAAGGAGGTGAAGGCATCACGCCCCTTCCCCCCCTCCCCTGAGAAGAAGTTATGAATTTGTTCAGCTTCGACCCTTAATTCATTTCCACGGGGATCATGCTTTCTGGTCGCTGCAAGTCTCTTGTATCCGCCGAGATGTGTCTGTCCTCTTGTTGGCTGATGGTTTTGCCATTAGTCTGATGAATAGACTCAGCCTAACATTCTTCAACTCCGGGGTAGGAAGAGATTCTCGGAGCCACCCTGCTGACCCTGTCATGTTACAACACAGAAAGCTTCCAGTGGGGGCTTTCTCGAAGAGGCAGACCGAGCAGGAAAAGGCTTTCCCTTTCTCTGGCCAGCTCCTTCCGGACGGAGGGAGGACAAACTTTGCATTGTAGTCTGAGGACTGTCCAAGAATGCAAGTTTCTGGTTTACTGCCATGGTTAGAATTGCTTGGCTAGGAGGACATCGTAAGTAACCAGCGCTTCGCCTGTGTGTCCCGCCTGTTGTAAACCCCAAGCCAGCCGGAGGTATATTTATTGAGTAAACAGTTACTGAATCGGTGGGAAGAATGAATGAAGAGAAAAGAATGCTTGAGGGTGGGCACATAGCAGATGCTCTATAAATACTGAGGCATGAAGCAAGAAAGGAATGAGTAAATAAAGCAAATGAAGACACGAATGAGGGTGATTTCCAGGAGGAAATAGCAGTAAACGGCCGAGTTTGAACGTGCGAGACCCTTGTGGGGCGGCTTCTCGTGGCGAATGGCGCCCTTGACTTCCCGCAATTCACAGGGATGGTTGCTCTGTCCCTGCCATTGTCCCCTGTGAGTCATCCTTTCTGACCAGGTGTCTGGACCAAGAGCGGCATCTAGGCCAAGGGGACAAATCACAGCGCCTTCTCCGGGAGGACGGGCCTGGGGCTGAGCCAGAGTCTCTCTGGCCGTGTTGTGAAGATGCTCCCGGGGCGACCGTGGGCGATCTCGCTTTCCCCTCACCAGGGCGGCAAGGAAGGAGGACAAGGTGGCCTGGCAAGAGGCGCAAGGGTCAAAGACAGAGGGGAGGGAGGCAGGGAAAGAGAAAGAGAAACGGAGGGGGAGAAAGGAAATGGGGGAGGAACGCCCGGATTCCGGAGATTCTTCCGGTTCCTGCAGAACTTCTAGCCCCCGTGGTTCCTCCCAGAGCCCGGAACCCGTATCCTTTCCCCAGCATTTTCCCGGAAGCAGCACCAACTCCTTGAGGCCGGCCCCCCGCCCCCGCCCCCGCCCCCCTTCCCCAACCACCAAACAACCTTACTGCGCATGCCCAGGGAGAAGACCCTCCTGGCCTCCTGGCCCGTGCGCGGGGGGCCACAGCCGGACCCCTCTGTTCTTTTCCTCGCTTCCTTTCCCACCTCTTCATCCCTTGGGATTTAAAGATGGGGGTGGGGGGTGGGGGTGGGGGGAGGAGCGGAAGAGGGAAGACCAACAATATGGGACACCTCTGCCCTAGTCCCTTCAAGCTGGTTGGGGGCGGGGGGGGGCGGGGGGGGAGCTGTCGTGGGGTGTGGTGTCCTTTCAGGGCTGAGGTCTGTCATCCCTGCTTTTAGCCCGGGGTCTCGGTGGCTGTATCCCGGCGTCTGGCCGCTCACGGGGACCGAAGGGTGTCCGGGGCAGGCTGCTGGGTAGCAGAGGGGCCTGGCCTCAGCCTTGCAGTGAGCGCACCGGGAGTTTCCTTCCCGGGGTGCCGGGTCCCGGGGATCGGGGCGGAACGCACCCACGGCTGAGTTTCAGGGCAGCCTGGCCGGAGTCCCCTAGCAGGCCTGCGTGTCGTGGGGCCGCCACAAGGGATCACGGGAAAGATGTGGTTCTTGTCTTCCCTCTTCTCCCCGGCGAGGGAGGCTGGTGGTTTTGGCTGCCCGGGTGGAAAAACAAATACCCTTCCGCAAATAAGTTCTTCTCACAGCCTTGAATTAGTGTTGGCAGAAAAACACCTCTGAGTGGGGATTCCACAGAGGCGCAAGCCAACCACACCTTTGAAGAGGGATGACCTCCGAGGGGTGGGCTGGACGGGCTGGGCGGAGCGGGGTGGGGGCCGAGGGGGCTGTAGGTGCCCCTGAGTGGCAGTGTCGTCGACGCCGAGAGCTGGGGAGGCACGGAGGGACGGGGCGCCCGGGCCCCTTTCTCCGGATCGGGCCGAAGGCGTTCATTTCCCCCAGTTTCCTCGATGTTGGCAGAGGGATCTGCGACTCCCAAGCAGCCAGCGAATTCATGGCTGTCTGGGAAAAGCACCACTGCAACAAAAAACGAGGAGCAAGGAACTTGCTTTGCAAATGAACTCGCAGACCCTGGAGACTGCACATAAGGGAAAGTTTAAAATCACGGCACTTTGATGGAATCTCTCTCTTCAGCCTGAAACACGCCTCTTTTTTTTTCTTCCCAGCATCCCTGAAAACCGGTCCATTTTCAGCATCACTTCCACCCTTTGGCATCCTGACCCCCTTGGCCGGCCGTTTCCTCCCCTTGCCCTCTCCGATGCACCGGGCCTGCCAGTCTGAAGGCTGGGGCATGATATCTCTGTGCCATGCGTAAACACCCCTCGCCATTAAGAGCTCCATCTAATGAGAAACAGAGCCACGGAGGGGAAGCTTCAAAGTGGTTAACGGAAGGAAGTGCCTGGAACGAAATCCGACTTGATGTCCCAATTAATACGTCCCCTAATTCTATTTCCTGCCCTTGTGGGCTTGCGGCTGCCTCCCTGTAATTTCTGTGGGCGACGGAGGCTTGGCTGATGGGGAGGAAGGAACCTGGAAATGGGGCGGCTTCACAGATGGCTTCATATGCAGGCAGTGGGCATATTAGGACAAATTAGGGAATTAAGGAGGAGGAAAAAAAAGAGACAATGACAGTCAGAGGAAATGTCATCCCAAGTAATAGTATTAATGGAGACGGGGGCTCTGCTGGAGAGGGTGGCTGGAGAAATTGAGAGCAAAGAACAGCTGAGCAGTCTTTTCGTCCAGCCTGGGAGTGGGGAGCTGTCACCGGTGTCCTTCCCCCCCTGCCCTCCCGGACCTTGGGGTGGAAGCAGCCGTGTGGGTCTGCTCAGGAGGATGAAGGACAGGTGTCCGGACCTCAGCCAGAAGCCTGTTGAATTTAGGTGAAGACTTTGGGTGCAACTAAGGTGACCTGGGAAGACGGGAGCCCGGGAAGAGTCCAGTTAGAATGCGTGGGGGGCTCTGGGAGGGTTGTAAGCTCTTGGACATGATCGGCCCAAGTGGGTCCACTTGTTGGGTCATTCTTGGCAGGTAAGCACATCGTCCACTACAAGGCAGATGCTTGCAGAGGGCAAGGCACATCCTCACTGATGCCCGGGACCAAGAGTCTATCAGAGGCATTGGGAACCCTGAGAGACATGGGGACCAGAAGAGCCTCAGCCAGTCCGCTGGGGGCAATTTGGGCAAAATCCCTGAATCGGCTTCCCTGATTCCAGTCTCTGCGGCACTCTGGTCTGTCCTCAGCCCACCTTGCGTGGACCCACCTGGCGATACTTCTAACATACAGAATCGGTCTCATCACCCCTTTTCTTAAATGTCTGCTGGGCGTCCCAGTGCCTGTGTGTGATCGAGTCTGGCCACAGCAACATGGCGTTCGTGGCCTGTGAAAACCCCGGTGAGCTTCCCCTGTGACCTTGCCACCCTTCACTCTCCTAGACCTCCACCCTGCCCCACCGTTGCCCCCAGCCTGGCAAGCTCTTGTCTCTTATGTGGCTTTGCACATGCAGTGCCTTCCTCCAGCTTTGCCCCTCTCCCTCTTCTTTGCTCCTGTGTAGCCATCAAATCCAAGTTAAAAAAATTTTTCTTTAGTCTATTTTTATCTATTTTGAGAGACAGATATAGAGCCAGTGGGGGAAGGGCAGAGAGAGAAAGAGGGAGACGGGATCCCAAGCGGGCTCTGAACTATCAGTGCCGAGCCCGGTGTGGGGCCCGAAGCCACGGACTGTGAGATCACGACCCGAGCTGAAATCAAGAGTCAGACAGACAGACAGACACTTCACCAACTCAGCCACCCAGGTGCCCCCATTAAGTCTATGTTTACGTGGCTTCCCCTTGCTGAAGCCTTTCCAGCCTGTGAGTTACCTTCTCTGTGTTCCTGGGGGACTGTCTTTGGATCTCTGAATCCTCACTCCATGGCGTTGTAATAATTTGCTTTTGTGTCTGGCTTTCCTCAGAGAATGTCTCTCCAGAGAGACCCAGAGGACAGGACCAATGGTATACGTTTCTCTACATTCACAGTGTCTGACATAACATAGGAGCTCAGTAAATGGGGACGCAGGAAGGGAGAGAAGCAAGAGGGTGTAGACAGAACAGGAGACATCTAGAGCTGTGCTACCCGGGACATAGGGATATTATCGGTATGGAATATAGATGTCCGAGTGGACATGAAATGAACCTGAGTTCACTTTAGAACTCGTTCAGCGTGATCACATGGACCAGACTGCTCGATGCACCTGGTGATTAAGAGCCTGTGCTGGAGCCCTGGGTTCAAATCCTTTTGCAATCTCTCAGTCATGGGGGAGGTCACAGCCCCTCTCAGAGCCTCTGTTCCATCGTCAGTGACATGGGGAAAAGGTGGTCATGAGGGTCAGACAAGGGAAAGCACTTAAAATGCTCTGCCCCGTGCCTGGTGTGTAGTAAGCAACGGACAAGATCTAATATCCGTGGAAGAGTCGAGCCTGGGAACTCCGTCATTCTTTTAGACTGTCTGTGGTTCTCTCTCCTCCTCTTACTGGTCTCTATCTGCACAGGCCCTGCCCCATAGTCTGAACCGTTCACTCTTTTCACCATCGGGATAGACAAGCCAGGGTGTGGCCCCAGCGTTCATGCCAATTCATTCATTCAGCTCCCGGCATCTTTGGTTACTGGGGGACAACGTCACTGCTGTGGCTTGGTTCCTGCAGGTCTGGAATCCGATGCCTGGTGCTTCTGTTCTTTTACTGTGGTTTGTCAGCCCGTGGGAGACATGACAAAGCTGCTGAGGTCACACCGGAGGGTCTTTTTCATCAAGATAAACCTCTACCCAGTCCACATTCCTTTCACGAAGTCCCTAGGATCTGGTGTTCTTGCCTGGAGCTGAAGCCATTAATCCCTGGTCAAATAGTACCTATGTAAATATTGGTGTAACGGCCACATCAGTCTGGGTTGTCATTTCTCCTTAGGAAATCACTGAAGATAAGGAGAATGGCTCGAGGTCCATGCAGGATGGTGTTAGGGCTTGCCAAGGCTTTATCCAAGTCATTCTCTAATGGGCTGAACACGGTGCCGGTGGCCTTGAGAACTTGCTTAAGACAAGACCGTTCCATCTGAATCATCCGTGGAGGTGATGTGGCCCCATGAGTTTCACTCTTGACAAACTTGGAGCAGGGCCCCAAGTCCCCCTCTTGATATTTCGGGACATCTGCCAAGTTTTCCTTCCTTCTCCTTCTTTTTCTTCGTCTTCTTCTCCTCCTTCTCCTTCCTCCTTCTCCTTCCTCCTTCTCCTTCTCCTTCTCCTTCTTCTTCTTTGAGCCATTTCATATCCAGGATTTATTTTGGGTCCTTCCTTGGGGTTTGAGAAGAGAGTGTCATCATCTCCATTCCACTGATGAAGAAAAGAGGCACAAAGATTAAGGCCAAGTGTCAAGGATGCATGATGTGCTACGGAGGTTCCTTTCAGAAGTGAAAGTCTTGTCCCACCCTGCCCCCCTCCCCCAGATTCTAGGAGTGTTGCCAGTTAAACGTCTTTAGCTCCCAGCCCTGGTGGGTCTGGTGCTGAGCTGAAGACATCCACCTTGCTTATGATTACATCCCTTTCCAGGGACAGCCTGCACATTAAGACTGGCAGTACGGGGGAATGATAGACCATCCTGTCTTCAGAGCTTAAGTCAGCCGAAGCCTCTGTTGAGACTGTCACAACTGGACGTTTCCCTTTACCCAACCCCCATTGCTTTCCTTCTTTTCCATCCCCAGTGAATGTCATGTTCATTAATCCTTACTCCCGCCTCCATTTCCTAGGGAACCTGCCACACCAAGGTCACACAGGGTGAAAGGGGAGAAGGTGAGGCTGAAATCTCACTGCCGAGACTCTTGCTGACTCAGAACGTGCTTGGCCAATTTCTGTGTACCTAGTAGGTACTAGGTCCTGAGCCAAGAGCTGGGGATGATGTGATGAACAAGGTTCACAGGATCCGTGCCCTCATGGGACCATGTCTGGAAAGACAGCAGACATTGAATTTACAGTTTTACAGGGGTGACGGGTTTTAAGAATGAGAGGTACCAGACGCTGGGGAAGTGCAGGACTTCCTAGAGACGGTCATGGCTGAGTTAGGAGGACAAAGACAAGTTGTCTAGACAAAGAACAATTTGCTCGGGGAGCTAGGTATTGAAGGGGGCATGGCATCATGGTGGAACTCACAGGACTGTGAGCATGAATGGATCCTGGAGGTGGGGGTGGGGCAGTGGCTTGGACCACTTGGGTGACCAAGAAAGCTCTGGACCCTCTTTGTGGTACACGGCTTCCAAAGGTGCCCGCGTGTAGGACTTCACCTCTAAACACATCTACTGCTCCATCCAAACTTTGAATCTGGGCTGGGCTGGTGGCTTGCCTTGGCCAACAAGAACACAGCAGAAGTGATGTTCTGCCAGCTCTGGGCTTAGGCCTGGAGAGGCTGGCAGTTTCAGGGTTCCCTCCGAAAACCCATCATTGGGCTGAAAAGAAGCTCACACTATTACGGAATGATGAGATGCCATGTGGAGAATGAGGGGCTGCATGGAGAAGCCTTGGGGAACCAGATGTCGGAAAACATCTTCCTGAACCTTCCAGAATAGCCCGAACACCAGCCGAATGCAGTGCGTGAACCCAGCCGATACCTTGTGGGGCTGAAGAGCTGTTCAGTTGTGCCTTACTTGGATTCTTGACCCACGGAATTATGAGAAATGCCAAATCATTTGGGTTTTTTTTTCAGTCTTTCAGTTTTGAATTAGTTTGTTACACAGCAACAGCTGACTGAAACATTTTTTCCCGGGGCGGGGGGCAGTATCCTAGATACACATATATCCCCCAAAGCTCACACTGAACATCAGTAATGTGCTAGGCTTTGTGCTATGGGTTTTCACAGCTTGTTTCATTTGAACCTCAACAGAAACCCGGTGAGGTAATCAGCATTTATGTCCATTTCACAGATGAGGATAGTGGAGACTCGGGACGAACAGGGCTTGCCCACCAGGCACAAGTTAGAAAAATGGTGGAACATGGACTTGAACTCGGGCAGTGTGGCCCTGACACCCACTCTCCATCACTATATGGATTGCTCTTGCATTGGGTCATTAAGATCTGCACTTCCATCTGGTGATGGCCAGTGGCACGGAGCCAAGACGCGTTGTCCAGACAGTAATCCCTGCATCTCAGACACTTCCGTGACCACCCAGTGCCTCTCTGGTGGCCTGGCTCCTCAGGCAATAGAGCTAGTCACACAGAAGTCAGGATAGGGGCAGACGGACCCCACACTGCAGCTAGGAGACCTGGCTGTTAGCCTCGGTTCTTGCCCGAGTGACATGGGGTCACGACTCCCCTCTCCTGTATGTCTGTTTCTCCATCTGTAGAAGGAGAACAGAGCTTTCCAGCCATTTCCAGATTTGTTATGTTGGCAAATGACCACATCTATTATCCACTTGCTTTGTAAATCATCTCACATTTGTCACTGAAAAATGCTTGTCCGGGCTATAAAATTTGTTAACCAGAGGATTTCATGTGCTGGTTATAGATCTTTTGAAAACACTTGAGAACAAGTATATACTTTTAAAAAACCCGCCTCCGTTGCCACCTAGAATTATGCCCCGTGCTGCTGGGATGTGGGTGCTACTTTGGAGACCTGGGGTTGGCGGTCCACGTGGTCATTTGTTCTTGGCAAGGACTGAGGCCTGAGCAAACGAGTGGGTTTCAGGCTTGGGTCCCACTAGACTGGCTAACTGTCACCATGTGAACAAAGGTGCTCTCCAGGCCTTCTGTGCCTCATCTGGCCCCACCTTCTCGTGTGGGTGGGGTGGTCAGTGGGGGATTCTCCCGCCATCGCAACACCTCATTATGGAACAGGAGACTTCACATTAGGGTGCAAGTCTGGGCTTGGGAGAAAGACCTTGGGCAGGGAGGTGGAAACAAGTTGACAAGAGAGAGTTCAGCCCCTCCAACTGGTCTGTAGAAAATTTCTCTTAATCTTTACTTCTAGACAATTTCTGGATTTCCTTCTTTGAGTGTCCCTGGTCTGAGGCTTGGCTCCCAGAGATGGAGAAGGTCCAGCTTGAGATTGGTCTGCTGTTAATGGAGTACCATAGTTGGAGGACAAGGCTGCTGGGAGGGTTGTGTGGCATTCCCTCCATCTCTGGCTGAGGTCCTGGCATGTCTCAGAGCCAGTTGAATGGAGGAGAAAGAACATTGGATCCAGAGAGAATAAGAATGCCTAATAATTAATAATAACCGCCCCCCCCCCCACCATCACGACCATCATCACAGGTAACATTCACTAAGTGCCCATACTCTTGACTTAACTCATCTGACTGCTCCCCACCACAGCTCCGTAGGAGGTAGATCTACTCTTCTCTCCATTCTGTCGATGGGGAAACTAAGATTAAAGAGAGTACGTCACTTGTTCAAGATTTCACCCTTTGTGAGGGAGAGAGGAGATGCTCAAATCCCTTCCTCTCTCTGGACGTTTGGTGGTCCATTCTGTAAAATGAGGGCATTGGGCCAGATTGTTGGCAGTTTAGGGATTCTGGTTTTCAATCTCAGACTCATCCTTCCAGGGAGGCCAGTCAGAAAGCCTGATACATAAGAGAGAGGTAGGTGGGATTGCTGGGTTGTTGATGCAGAGTGGAGGGAAGGGAGCTCAAAGTCGTGCTAACAGAGCCAACCCTTGCTTTGCTGAGACACCCCCTGGGGAAACTTCCAGGATCCTGTGGACTTTGTCTGCAAACCAGGGCAACAAGAGCTTCTCCCAGGCTGCTTTCTGGCTTTGTTGGTATCTATTTCTGAGCTTCCGTTCTCTGGAAACCTCATAGCCCTGCGGACGGTTTAAGGTACGGTCCTTAGTGCTGCTGGTGGGGTTGGCAAACGTCCTTGATTGCAGACTTCTTCCAGCATTCCTTCCTTCAACATCTGGGGCCCCTGTCTGTGTGCCTACACTGATGCTGAGTAGAAGGAACGGAAGGAGAAGGGATGCTTTGGCCACTTTCTAAGATGCTGTATCTTTTGGGGAGAAGGGAGTGGGGAGACAGAGACAAGGTCACCGGCAGTTACAATGCTGAGGGATAGGGGTTTTAGCGGGAATGGGCACAGAGCTCTGAGGGATGGGGCTTTTAATTCAGACCCGGAGGTTCCGGAAGGCTTTTTGGTGGGACAAGATGGGCCATAGAAGGAGCAAAGGGGAGTGGGGGGGGGTGGGGGTCAAGAATGGCCATTCAGGCCAAGGGAGACCCTTGTGGAAGGCTGCAGAAGAGAGGCATCGAGGGCCATGCCCTGTGTGATGTGACTGGGAACGTGAGCAGGGCAGCTCTTTTTTTATGACCCCCTCCCCAGCTCAGCACCCCCCAACCCCCCGCCACCTGCAAAGCTTTATCTACCCCACCTGGGGCACAGTGAGAAGCAGAGGGGTGAAAGGTAGTAGTTTGGCAATTCCTTGGCTCTTGGTTGAATACGTTGCAAGAACCCACGAGTGATCACCGTTTCCAACAGGCTTGGCTCTTGGCCTCTTAATAAAAACAAGAAGCAGGAAACCGCCACCCGTATTCACTGCAACCTGGACATTTTCAGAGGGAGAAAATACGAAGAAGTGGCGAGGCGGGGGGAGAGTCAGGGCAGCAGGTACATTCCGTTGCTACAGAATTGCTCTGTCTCATTGCCTTGATTGGGGGGAGAGGCTGGCCCAGACCTCTCAAGCCTGTACCCACCCGCTTCTCTCTCCGTGTGTCCAGTCCTCAGGCTATGTCTGCGACTCACCCTTTACGAGGTGGGTCGCCTGCATCCCCCACCCCCCGTCTGGTGACACACCATGAATGGAAACTAGGTCTCAAAGGGCGGGATGGAAAGCCAGAAAGGCAAGGGGTACACGAGAATGTGATTACCCAAAGCGTGCCTCGTAAAAACTCAGCCATGAAACTTGAGTCCAGAGTCCCGCTTGCAAGGCTCCTGTGGGTCCGACCTGGCGGTCACACGGGCCTGGACACGTCATGAATGTGGGCAGTGAAAGCCCATGCCTGGGTGCCGGAGGGAGCCAGCTTGCCCCAAACTCTATTTTCTCTGATATCCCTATCACCACACCAGCTTTCTTTTCATTAGGGTTTGCTTAGAATATCTTTTCTCTTGGGGCGCCTGGGTGGCTCAGTCGGTTAAGCATCCGACTTCGGCTCAGGTCCGGATCTTGTGGTTCGTGGGTTTGGACCCCTGTGTCGGGCTCTGTGCTGACAGGTCAGCGCCTGGAGCCTGCTTGGGATTCTGTGTCCCTTCACCAGCTTGTGCTCTGTCTTTGTCTCTCTCAAAAAATAAATAAACCTTAAAAAAAATTTTTTTAAAGAGTATTTTGTTTCTAGGCTTTAATGTGCTACTGTTGGGTTCACGTATGTATGCCTTGGGAAAAAAAAGCACACAGCTGGTTTTTAAAAAAAAATAATCCATTCCCAAGGTCCCTGTCTTTTAACTGAAGAGTTTAGTCCCATTATGATTAATGTGATTACAGATTAGTAATCTAATGGATTTATCTCTATTACCTGATTGGAAGATTTCTACTTACTGGGGTGCCTGGGTGGCTCAGTCGGTTAAGCATGCGACCTCACCTCACTCAGGTCATGATGTCGCGGTTCATGGGTTCGAGCCCCGCGTCGGGCTCTGTGCTGACAGCTCAGAGCCTGGAGCCTGCTTCGGATTCCGTGTCTCGCTCTCTCTGCCCCTCTCCTGCTCGTGCTCTCTCTCTCTCTCAAAGAATAAACAAACATTTAAAAAAATTAAAAAAAAATATTTCTACTTTACCATATTCTAATATATATATTTTTCTTTTTGTCTCTGCTTCTGTCTTTCTTTATCTCTCTCAGATTATATAAGATTTTCTTGACCTCCTCTGTACCTATCTTTTTGCCTCTCCTTGTTTAGAAGCTGTATGTTTTGTTCCTATTCTTGAAATGTGTATATTAAATTCTTCCTCTGCATATGACTAACCACTGTAATCAATCCAATAATCCATCTGGCCTCCTCTTGAACAAAATGAAGCTTTCAGAACATGTAACCTCCGACGCGTTCTCCTTTCGGCATTCATATTGCTTTCGTGTAAGCCAGACTAAAGTCCCAACACTACCCCCACCCCTCTCTTTCTCTTTCTCTCTCTGTTACCTTGTCAGTCAGTTCATCTCCCCGATTCTCGGATTCTTCAACCGTAAAAAGGTGGGAGTCGAGTCATAAACCTTCCTGGAGCATCGTTGGATGGCCGGAAACCACCTAGGGGCGGTGGACACGTTCCGCCGGTATGTTGATCCCCACATCTAGAAGTTGGGGAAGGCTGGGAATTGTTGCAGTGGCCTTGAAGGGCGTTGGGTCCCTTCCCTTCGTTATTTGGCCATCTTTGGATGTGCTCTTTGTTTGAAAATCGGAGCGTGCTGGACTTAACCGTGCGTCGGGGCGGTGTCGTCTGCTGGGCTGACGGGAACCTCACTCCCTACCTGCGTGGAGATATGCCACCTCCTGTCTGCCTCCACTCTTCTCTCTCTGCTTCTTTGTCCCTGTCCGTTTCTTCAGTCTCCAGCCCTGTCTCCAGGGGTGTCTCTCCCACCTCCTGGTTCCTCCTGCTTGTAACGGCTAGAGGTTCTGCCTGACCCCCTCTTTCTTTCTCGGGGTCTCCGTGTCCTCCCTTCTGCCCTTCTCTGGCATCTTCCTGCCCGTCTCTGTGTTCGCCTCTCCGCTCTAGACTTCTCACTGCCCCCCACCCCCCGCTCCATTTCTCCAGGCCATACTGTCACCTCTGTTCCAGCCTGCGCATGAGGCCGGGCCCCCGCCTGGGGTCTCTGGGCTCCAGGAAGCCGGCCAGAGACTGTACAGGCTGCGCCATAACTCACGAACTCTGCCAGCAATCATTTCATTAGGCAGGAATGGTGTTCCCATTTACCAGATAGCGGGCCCACTCCTTCCCCACCAGGGCCCCCTCCCCGCCACAAAGCCCCGCAGAGCTTCCTGCCCCGTGCGGCCACACAAGGCCTCATTCTAATCCTCTGACTTGTCTGTTTAGTGTCTCTGCAGAGGGGAAAGGAGCAGAAAAGTAGCTTGTCTTTTATTTTTATTTTTATTCGCCCTCCTTTTTTTCCTTCCTCCAGATATCCCCCTGGGGCACCGGCCTAGAACAGAGCAACAAATATTTACTAATTCCATTAACAGAAGAGTTTTTTTTTTTTTTTCCTTTCCAACAGAATATCTGAGGCCCCAAGTTCATGGTGAGCCTCCTCCCCCGCGTGGCCCCCTCCCCCCTCCCCCCTCCCCACGCCCAGGACTTATATATAGTTCACTCAGTGCCATTTCCCCAATTTTTTCTGAAGTTCAAGACAAGTTGAAGGGTCAAAAAGGCAAAGGGTGTTTTAGAAGTTTAGCAGACAGCTTTTGGTACAAGAAAGGAAAGGGGAGCGGGAGAGAGGGAGAGAAGGCAAAGAGGCAGGAATCTGGCTCACATTAAGCTGGAAAGTTCCAACCATTGATTCGGTCTGGAATTATAGTTCTCCGCCCCCCCCCCCACCCCTTTTAAATCACAAACCATGGTTTATTCGTTTTTGTCTTTTTTTTTAAATAGCAACCGGCGCCTGGGTGGCGCAGTCGGTTAAGCGTCCGACTTCAGCCAGGTCATGATCTCGCGGTCCGTGAGTTCGAGCCCCGCGTCAGGCTCTGGGCTGATGGCTCGGAGCCTGGAGCCTGTTTCCGATTCTGTGTCTCCCTCTCTCTCTGCCCCTCCCCCGTTCATGCTCTGTCTCTCTCTGTCCCAAAAATAAATAAACGTTGAAAAAAAAATTAAAAAAAAAATAAATAGCAACCCAAAGTTACACTTTGGTTCACCAACATGGAAACCCATCCTTCTTCTTTTTTTTTTTTTTTTCCCTTCGCGTCTTTCAGGTAGGACGGAGAGAAAGGGGGAAGGGAGGATGATAGAATTCCAAGGCAGTGAGTCCTGCTGTCTTTACCCCAGGCCCGCCTGCCGGGGAAAACCAAGGACACGTCCTCGATGAGGAAAGAGTCTGTCTGAAATGGCGATTTCAGGGGAGAGGAGAGAAGTCTCGTGAGGTCGTGCTGACAGATGTCCCTCTGGGAACGGCTGTAGTGACTGTGTTAGTGTCCCAGGGCTGCTGCTACCAGTCCCCACAAACCGGGTGGCTAGAGACGACAGAGATGTATTCCTGCGTGGTTCTGGGGGCCCCAAGTCTAAGATCAAGGCGTCGGCAGAGCCGCACTCCCCACAGAGGCTCTTTGGGGGGACTCGCCTCTCCCAGCTTCTGGTGGCCCCAGGCGTCCTTGGCTTGTGGCTAGGAATTCCAGTCCGTCTCTTTCTTCACATGGCCTCCTGGCGTGTTATTCGGACGCTGGTCATGGGGTTTCGGGTGATCTCGTTCTGGGATGCTTACACCTGCAAAGATCCTACTTTAGATTTACATAAGGTCACATTCGCAGGCACGGGAGTTAGAACTTGGACACCTCTTTTTGGGGGGATGCCGTTAAACCCACCACAGTGATCACAGCGTGCGTCTCAACCCTGTGGCACAGGACCGCCAACCTGGACCGGCGGGGCTGGGGGAACGCCGTGCTCTGTTCGCCTGCACTTCCCTCTCGGTGCTGCCCAGCACAAGGGCAAGACCCCAGCTGGTGCTAGGGTGTCTTTGTCACCTTCTGTTACTTGCTGATCCTTGTCGTTGTTGTCGTTTTTAGTACTTATTTATTTTTGAGAAGGGGGCAGGCGGAGAGAGAGAGAGAGAGACAGGAAGATAGAGAATCCCAAGCAGGCTCTGAGCTGTCAGCGCAGAGCCCAACGTGGGGCTCGAACTCACGAACCGTGAGATCGTGACCTGAGCTGGAATCAAGAGTTGGACGCTTAACAAACCGAGCCTCGTCTTTCTGAGGAAGAAGGAGGGCGGCCCTCAGGCTCAGAACCTTTAATAAGCACCTGCACCCAGTGTTTGCTGCACGTCTGACCCATGGGACCATCTATTTATGAATATAGATGCTGGTCTTTTCTTTCTTTTTTTTTAAATTTTTTTTTTAACGTTTATTTATTTTTGAGACAGAGAGAGACAGAGCATGAACGGGGGAGGGTCAGAGAGAGAGAGGGAGACACAGAATCTGAAACAGGCTCCAGGCTCTGAGCTGTCAGCACAGAGCCCGACGCGGGGCTCGAACTCACGGACCGCGAGATCTTGACCTGAGCCGAAGTCGGACGCTTAACTGACTGAGCCACCCAGGCGCCCCTGGTCTTTTCTTTATGGACATAAAACTTGCTTTTGGATTGAACTGCAATTTGAGCCAACAGTAGGAGGCTGAGTTGGGGAAAATGTCACGTAAAGAAATAATACAAGAGATAACCAGACACGGGGTGCTGCACAGGTGAGGGGAGACTGGGAAATGCTGGTGTGGTGACTGGTTTCCTGCTGTTCAGGGGAGCCCAGCGCGCAGGAGGTTTACCAGGAAGAGGGCGGGTCATAGAGGTTCTAGAGTCCTGGGGTTTGTTGATTTCTCCTTGAGCACCAGATGCCATTTCCAATAGTTACGTGAGTTTTTGTTTGGAGAGAAAACCCAAACGGACCCTAGAGTTCAAAAGAAGAGTTAAAGAATCAACCATCCCTGCCACTCCACGTCTATTTTACAGATGAAGACATGAAGCCCCAGAAAGGAACAAAAAAAGGGTTGTCCAAGGTCACCCTGGCGTCTGGACTCCCCATATGTTGAGCGGCCACTATTTATGGGCCAGCTGCGAACACGGATTCTTTGGTACATGAGTTATTGTGTTAAGTCCTCACGGCGGCACTGTGAAATTGCTGGAATCTTACAGGGGAGGAAACTGAGGCTCAGGGAGGTTAGGAGCTTGTCCAAATGACGGAGCTGATGAGGGGAGGAGCTGGGATTCCCGCCCACATCTGGCCGACTCTCCATCTGGTGTTTTTACCAGAATAGCCCGCTGCCTTCCCCCTACTCGCAAATGTCCACGTGCCGTCACCTACACACACACACACACACACACACACGGCATTTATTTGGGTGAGAACATGCTGGGCCTTGGCTGTTTCTGCAGCCCTCTACCCTCACACACCTCATCCAACTGACATTTCCCTGCTGGATCGGCTTGCAAATCCTTGCAGGTGACAATGTGTTTCTGGCTCCCTCTGAAGGGAATGAGTGTGAGGGAGACGTTCCTCCTTGGGGAAAGAAAGAAAGGGGCTGTGTGCCGGGAGGGACCTTGAGCTCATGGGTGCCAGGTCATCTCTGTCTATTCTGGAGGTTCCTGGATATTGGAAGACCATTGGATGAGGCCAACTATTTGGCTTTTCGTCCCCCGCTACCCAAACGACCAGATGTCGGATGCCATCAAAGACTCTGACATCAAGACCCCAGGAGTGACCTCCCTCGGCTTCATTAGCTGTTGGGTGTCTCCGTTGCTAGATTCCTGGAGGGTCCCTTTTAAGAAACGTTGTCAACTATGAATTCCTTATCCCCATCAACTGGGCGCCCACACGGCATGCTTCTCATACCATTTCTTGGAGTTTGCATAGTCTCCAAAGCTCGTTGTGAGTTTCAGTTTAAGATTCCCCCCCCAACCCCAACCAGCAATCCAAAGAGGAACATCCCAGGATATTCCCATGAGTGATTCCCTCAGCTCGCAGACGGGGAAACTGAGACCCACGACCCACGAGCGGCAGGACTCAGAAGCCCCAGGGATGGTTAGGGCCAGAGCTGGGGTTTGGATGTTGTGCCTTTTCCGCTGTTTCTGCCTCTCTCTCAAAGCACCTCACCTTGCAGCACTTCCGAACAGACCTAAGCAATCCTGGGAGAACAGCTCATGGGAACCCAAGGCGCAGGGACTAAAGTATCCTCAGGTTCGAATCCCAGCTCAACCACGTATAGGCCATGAAGCCGTGGGTAACTTACCTTCTCGGAGCCGCAGTCTTCTCATCAGTAAAATGGGAAGAATACACAGCACACATTCAGTGAGCAGTTGGTGCCATTACCATCATTATTTTGATTCTTAGCAGGTACCGAGGGAAAGCCTCTTGCTGTGGTATAGACACAGTCCACAGGGACCACCCCACCCTCGCTCTGAGCCAGAAGACGTTCTACCCCGGGCTCGAATCCATTTTGGTGCTGGGATAGTAGAACTGAGAGGTGGTTAGAGGAGAAGGGGCCGGATCTTCCGATTTTTAGGCAAGGAAACGAACTCTCGGAGAAATTCAGCGATTTTTCCTGAAGGTCCCAGAGCTACTTAGAGCCAAGGCCAGGTCTGCATCCCTACTGACCTCCCACTGCTTGGGGGCACATCCCCCTGGGGATATGATTCTGAAGTGCAGACACTGGCCACCTCTGCTAATTCCCAGGCCTTTTTCCTAGTCGCTAAGATGCCGATTTTGGTCGGAAGCAGGCCTTCCCAAGACCCCTGAGTGCAATGGCGTTGTTGAACAACTGAGGACCGCTTCATGGCTGACAGAAGCTTCACGTGGCCACTCATTCATTCACTCACCAAATGCTCACCCACCTCAAGCCTTTAGCGGTGGATACAGACGCTCGTACCCTCCCAGCCCTTGAGGGGCGTGGACAGCATTCTTCTAGCAGGCTCAGACCTACTCCAAAAGAGAGGTCTGCATAGCTATTCTCAGAGAAGAGCTAGGAGCCTGGAGCCATCAGGGAAATAAATGCCGGTGCAAGGGGAACCCAGGAATCTTTCGGGCATGAGAGCTTTCCATGAGCTGAAAGTTTACCATGTGCCGGGTTTCACCCTAAGCAACTTTATAATTATTATCTCATGCTGGCCTCGCGACCCATCGACGTGGTGTTGTGGGTCATCCCTTTTTTCCAGGTAAGCAGCAAAGGGCAGCGAGGTAAGACCACCACATGGTCAGAGACTTTCACTGGTGAGCTGGAGAACAGGCTTGTCCCCAGACTAAGGGCCTCCAGATCTCAAGCTCTTCTCTTCTGCTTCATCCATGTCTTTCTTCCCATTGGGCACATGAAAGATGGGACCGGGGAAGACTCATGTCCACAGTGGATTTCCACAATATTTGGAGGAAGCCCAGATTCTGGGGTTACAGCCACTTTAAATTACTGTATGAATGCCCTTACGTGTCTGGGGCTTGGGAAGAAGGGGGCAAGAGAAACGCTGAGCATGCTTTCATTTATTCGGAGCAAATCGTGTCGTTTCCAGCTGTGGCCGATGCCGAGGATGACCTCAGTAGCGTGCATTTCCCCGGTTTTGCTCTCAGATTCTTGAATTAACCAACCCACAGTGGGACGTGCAATGTGAGAAAGAAATCTCTCGGTGATGGTTTAGGCCACAGAGAGTTGGAGGCAGACACAATGGGAGAGGAAGCATAAGCCGTGGTAGCCCTGACCCTCACCTCTCTGTCCCCAAGTTCCACCTCCTGGCCTCCTCAGAACTTTATCCTGGGTTTTTAGGGTGGAGCCTGATGTGGAGGGTTGAGTTCCTCAGGGAGAGAGGGGAACCTTGTGTTCCTTCCGTGGCACACTTAATTAAAGGCATCCACTGCAGAGGTCCTGGGGCAACCAATCTTGTAGCTCTTTGAATTCTCATCTGAGAGATCCCATGAGAGACATTTCCCCGGGTCACCCCCTAGATCAGAGGTTTCTAGATGCAACAGCCACAAGTACCCAGAGCCCATCCTCCTACTGACCCCGGCGTTGGGTTGAGTCTGGGGCAACTGGCCTGACCCCCTCCCCCTCCCCCTATGACGTGATCTCCTTTTGGACCCCGTTGCGCTTTTTTTTGCCACTTGACCTTGCTAGAGACCACCCCAGCCTGTGAGAACATACTCTTCTTATCTTTGCAACTCAGTAGGGGAAGAAAGCGCGTCTATGTCAGTTAGGTTGTAAGATGCACACAGAGGGGTCTCGGGGGGCTCAGTCGGTAGAGCATCCGGCTCTTGATTTCAGCTCAGGTCATGAGCTCACAGTTCGTGAGATCGAGCCCCGAGCTGGGCTCTGCGTTGACAGCTCGGAGCCTGCTGGGGATTCTCTCTCTCTCCCTCTCTCTCTGCCCCTCCCCCGCTCATGTGCGCGTGCTCTCTCTCGCTCGCTCTCAATAAATAAATAAACCTTAGAAACACTAAAAAATAATAAATAAATAAATAAAATAAATAATAAATTTAATAAAAAATTAATAAATTAATAAAATTAATAATAAATAAATAATAAATAATAAAATAAATAAATAAAAAATTAAATAAACCTTAGAAAACATTAAAAAAAAAGACGCGTATAGAAAATTCAGTGAGAACTGGCTTACGCTTAAGGAAGCTCATTCATAAGTGCGCCTGGAAGCCAGAAGCAGGTGGCTTCAGACCTGGGTCCACACAGTCTGGTTTTACTTTTCTGAGCTGCTTCCGTTGGGCCATCCTCCATGATTTTTCTCGGCCATCGTACAGCGGTGGCCCCAGGTCTGTTGACTGCCCATGATCTCACTCAGAGGAATAAGAGAGTAGGCTGCTTCTGGGCACTCTGCTAGAAGATCAAAGAACTTTCATAGGGACGCTCCCCTCTCCACACTTCGGCCAACCTTCTCTTGCATCTCGATGTACAGAAGAGATCGAGTGACCATTCCTGCGGCCATCACTCAGGGTACAATCAGGTTACTCTTAGATCTACTGGGTCGAGCACTGGAGCTGGGAATAGTGTTGCCTTGCCTGGAGGAACCCAGGCTGTGTGGAGGAGGGATGTGACACACGGATGACAGTGAGATTCTATTAGGAAGAAGGGCAGAGAGGCGGATGCTGGCGAGGCCACCAAAGGTGGTTGTCCCAAAGCCTTTCTGCTTCCGTCCCCGGGAGTCTTCTCATCCCAGTATGATTGTATGGTTGTGAATGGAAGGGGCAGCTTGGTAGCAATGTCCTCAAACCCAACACAGACCTAACACAGACGGTCATTTTAGGAGACGTACCTCTGACTCTGCCCACCAGCAGTATCCACCCAGGATCTGGTCACGGCGGGGCCATTTCGTTCTTGTCTTTTCTCAACCACAGCTTTATGTTTTCTTATGTGATCAAGGTCAATTTGATGAGCACCTTGCTTGTGCCCGTTGAGTCTTACCGGGGAAGCAGATGTGAAGAGGGATCGAGAAATGCAAGAGAGTCGTTAGGGGTGGATAACCCCCCGGGAAAGACAAAGGGGCAAAGAAACAGGATCGGGTAGGAAGAGCCTCAGACCCCAAAAGAGATCGGAGAAAGTCCCAGCATCTGACGTGTGGAGGGCCAGAGCAAAGACGGTCCACGAGGGGGGTCCTGGGCTCGGCAGAAGCGTCACACCCTCAGTGTTTGGCTGGAGCATCCCAGGAAGCACGTGGCTTTGACTTCAAAGCTGAGGTAGGTCCCCGAGGTGCTGCAGCAGGGGGCTGTCTACCAACTACACTTCTGACAGCTGAACAGTAAATTCTTGAAGAGAGATCTGAGCGTCACATCTTGGTGGCTATGTCGTCCTTCTGCACCTGCAGCGGCCTAGGCCACTAGGTCCTGGGAGGGGGAAGGGAAGACAATACCTGGCCCCTTCCTCACGCCTTCTGCGTGGCCTAGTGTTGTCGCTCCTCGATTTGCGAACAAAATCGGGTCTAACGTGTCCCTTTGCGGATAAAAAGTCCTCGGAAATAGCTGTTAATTCCCACTACAACCCCTGTAAAGTCCGCAGCATTCTTGTTAATGGAGAAGTCAGTTCAAGCAATAAGCGGGGAACACATAATATGGGTTATAGTTCCGTGCCGCAGTTAGCTGTAAAATCTGTTATTATAGTAATAATTTGTTAAAAAAAAACAAAACAAAACCCAACCCTGCAAGACCTTGTTAGCAGCTGCAGCCCCAAATGCTTACCATTGAATCGGCCATTTGCAAGCTCTGCAAATGTCTGAATATCGTAAACACCATTTGATATTTGCTCGAGAGTACTTATTTTCGGGTTTGACAGTATATCGCGGCGCAAACACTCGGTATATGAAAATGCGTCAGATGGATATCTCTACCAAATGGCGCCCGGAACAGAAAGCCGTGACGGTGATGATGTTTGGCATTTCGGCTCTCTATTGCTGCTTAGTAAGCCCCCCCAAGCCCGGTGTCTGAAGTTATGAACCATTGTATTATGCCCATGGGTTCTGTGGGTCAGGAAATGGATAGCATAGAGCTCTGATCTCTGACCATATTTCAGCGGGGAGATTCTTTTTTTTTTTTTTTTTAACCTTTTTTTTTTTTTTTACATTCATTTATTTATTTAATTTTGAGAGACAGAGAGAGACAGAGCACAAGTCGGGGATGGGCAGAGAGAGAAGGAGGCACAGAATCTGAAGCAGGCTCCAGGCTCCGAGCTGTCAGCACAGAGCCCCATGCGGGGCTCGAGCTCACAAGCCGCAAGAGCACAACCTGAGCCGAAGTTGGTCGTTCAACTGACTGAGCCACCCAGGCACCCCGCAGCGGGGAGATTCTTAAAGGCTGGGGGCTTGAAGCATTTGGAGGCTCCTCCAATCACGTGACTGATACCAGAGCTTGGCTGGGACTCTCCACCAGACAGATGGCTTACGCACAGCCTCACGTAGCTTGGGCTACCTCACAGCATGGTGGCCTCGGGACAGACCTATTCTTTCCGTTCCAGTGATCTCGCGAACAAGGCAGAGGCTGCATGGTCTTTTATGACCTAGCCTTGGAAGGCAGAGGGCATCATTTCTGCATTCACTTTTGCCGGAAGAAGTCAAGCCCACCCAGACTCAAGGGGGTGGGGCACAGACCCCGCCCCTTGATGGGAGAAGTGTCAAAAACACGCGACTCATTTAATGAACTGTCACAGTTGACAATGATCGTTATCAGTAGCTATGTGCCAGGCTTTGTGCTAAGCTACTGTACGTGTATTTTTCACAATGACCTTACAAATTGGATGTTCCAATCTTTGTTTTTTTTTTAAAGTTATTTATTTTGAGAGCGAGGGAAAGAGAGGGAGAGAGGGAGCAGGGGAGGGGGAGAGAGAGAGAGAGAGGGAGAGAGAGAGAAAGAGAGAGAGAGTCCCAAGCAGGCTTCCCACCCAGCTCGGAGCCTGACGTGGAGCTCGATCTCACGGTTGTAAAATCATGACCTGAGCTGAAACCAAGAGTCAGATGCTTGACTAACTGAGCCACCCAGGCGCCCCTCAATCTTTGTTTTATAGAGAAGTTAAATGACTTGCCCAGAGTCCCACAACTAGAAAGAGAGGTATCCGCGATGAATGCCCAGATCTGCCAGAAGCTGTAACTGTTCCTGCTAGTCATAATTTCGTGCCCGAACGTCACCTCATCCCTAACCCCTGTGCCTGGACTCTCTGGGGAGACAAGGCCATTGAGAGATGTTTAAAGGTGAATTAAAGGTATCTCCTTGCTTGTAATTTTGTTAGACGATGATTTCACTATCATTTCTCATTCGTATCCAAATTCCGGAGTTGCAAACTACAGTCAGGGGCCAAGTCAGAAGGTCCCACTGCTCCCTTGTGGGCGGTGCTGCCCATCTTCTGTGCTCAGCTCCTGAAGACGAACGGTAGTGCGGTTAAGGGGGCTCCCACTGGGTGAGAAAAGGGGCCGGCAGGCGAGGATACGAGCTTCAGCCCCCAGGGCGTTCTCCATGTGTCCACCTGCACAGGGTGGGCTGTGTGTCCTTGCGGTGGGCAGGACCCAGCAGACTGTGAAGTCCTGAGGGGCAGGGGGTCCCATCCAGAGAAGATGATGATGTCATCGAGAAAAGAGCCAATGCCCTGGTCTTGACAGGGGGTGTGAGTGAGTCCAGCAATGAGTAGAGACAGACGGGAGACAGGCAGACAGACAGAGGGAGGCGGGAATATCCCTCAGTCCAATCAGCCCGTCTCATCAACTGTCCACACCCTGGGAGGACCCAGGCATTTCACCGGGAAGTGTGAGATGTTCGTCATGCGTGGCTGCCACGGGCCCAGAGTTTGAGGTGACTTTGGACAGCACCTCTTGCTTGGTCCATTTCCTACCATCGTGGGGCCTCCCGAGACCCTAGTCAAACCCTCCTGCCCCCTCCCCACCCCGTTACCATACTCTCCCACCCTGGGCATCCTCCTGTTACCTGCCTGGCACACAGTAGGTGATCAACTGGTGTTGAAAAAAGGTCACTTTGCATTCTGTCCATTCCCAAGTGGGTTCTCTGACACACGTCTTTCTGCTTCCTTCCATCTTTGGTCCACAATGTCATGCTTGCTTGGGTCCTGTCCTCACTCTCCAGCTGCCCCCTAACCCTTCTCATTCCCAGAGAGAGATGTTTCAAGACTGACTTTAAGTCTTCTTTTCCTCCGTGAAGTCTTCCTGTAGCTAATCTCCCAAGTCTGGGTTATAAGCTCCTCCCACTTAACCCTCTATTTACTCAGATGGCGGCCCCTGTCCCCTCCACCCAGCTCCCCATGGTAATGAACTCATGTGCAGGGTTCAGTTTCACACTCCGGGATTCAGACGTGCCCAGAATTTAATACATGAAATACGGCTTTCTTCATTTTCTTGAACTGATTTCATTTTGCCCTCGAGTCTCCCTTTCCATTAATGGCAGAAAAAAAAAATTAAATTTGCCAATTAGAGGTAATGATGTCTTTAGTAACTATTCAGCCAACTCAGAATTCAAACTCTCTTTTCCCCAGATGTCTCCGCTCTCCTGCCTCATTTCTAGGGTGGCGTCTGGGTGTGGGGACAGCAGATGTGCCCTCACAGTGACAGGGGGACGCCCTTTCCTTGTTGTTCATTCTTCCCCGCTGTGCGGTGGCTGGCCTCGCCTGTCCCCGGGATGCCATGCTGCCATGGGTCCTTGGCCCTTGTGGTTACCACTTCTGATCCCAGGCTCTTTCTGCTTGCCTAGCTTCTTAGCGCTTCCCTCGGGAACACACGGAAACTTCTAGATTCCTTAGATGCCATGCTCAGGCCGTGGGTAACCAAACGCCCCCCTCTAAAGCCATCTAACCAGCACTGGCCTTCTCTGAGTGAGTGTAGCCCCATCTTAGTGAATTAGGGTCATCTAATCCCAGATGTGGTTAGATTCCCCCAAACCCATGTAGACGTTTCTACCTCCCCTGACCTCTACAGTGTGCAGAGGTACTGCTGGGGGAAGGGAGTGATCAAAGTCTCTTCTGTGACGGATCCCTGAATGAACTTTCTCTTTCCCTCTTCTTTTTTTTTTTTATTTTTAATTTTTTTTTAAGGTTTATTTATGTTTGAGAAGGAAACAGAGTGGGAGCACGGGAGGGGCAGACAGAGAGGGAGACACAGAATCCGAAGCAGGCTCCAGGCTCTGAGCCGTCAGCACAGAGCCCGACGCGGGGCTCGAACCCGTGAACCGCGGGAGATCGGTCGTGACCCGAGTTGAAGCTGGAGGCTTAACCGACTGAGCCGCCCAGGAGCCCCTCTCTTTCCCTCTTCTTAAGGACTCTTGGGTCCTTTTCTCCTCCGCTCTTCGAGTGCTTTATTCTAGGCGACAGCCACCTGCCCACACTCTGGGGCGGTCACGCCGTGACTTGGACAGAACAGGTGTAGCAGAATTTTAAAGAGAGAGAGAGGAGGCGGGGGGGGGGATGGGGGTGGGAGGGGGTAGGAAACATACATCAGTACACAGTTAATACACACACGTTTTCCTTATTAAGCCGAGTGCTCTCTGCCTCTCCTCCACCGTGACTCCTTGAGAACAGGGACTCTGTCTGACCCACTCCCAAAGCCCCAGGGCCTCGACTGGATCTTGACGCAAAGGAATGCTAAAGGAAGGTTTCTTGAATGCAACCTTGATTTCTCCGAGGTTGCCCTTGACTTGGGACTCCCCAGCGCCAAGCATGGGATGCTCGTACTGACCGCTGGCTTCATGTTTCACTGGGAAAAACGGAGGTGATAGAATACTCAGGATAGGTGCTAGATTTGGAGCGTTCAGTACGTATCACTGAAGCGATCTGTCAACTTCCTGCTACCCTGTTGCTTCGGCTTGATACACTTCCTGCAGAGGCAGAAACCGAAGTCCGGAGAGGTTAAATCTCTTCTCCGGATCTGCCGTACCAGTAAGAGAAGGGGCGAGGATTTGAACCCAGCAACCTGTGGCCGCAAAGCTGGGGGTCTTCTGACCAGGCCATGTGAGAACTAAGATGCCCGCATGCAAACCTTCCTTCTGAACCGAAGGTCTGAGATGTGCTTGCGATCCACCCTAACCCCTGAAGACCCACATCTCCAGGAGGGCGGGCCCGGGAACTGCAGGTTAGAGTTTGCGACTCGTCGGTGCCAGGTCTCTGTTATATGGGACACACCATATGGAGCCTAGAATCCATCATAGCCTTTGGCAGGCAGCCTGGCCTGGAAATCACCCCAGAAGGCGCTACATTTTGATCAGGGAGCCTGCAGCTGAGTTTCAAGGTCATCGCTGGAGTTTTTCATTTAATTTTACTTTCAGTAAACCCCTCGTTCTTCAGCCGGTCTTTCCGATTTCCTTGGTGTTCTGGGCTACCCCGGTTGGGCACACGGCACATATTCGGGCAGATACGGGGACGTTCGGAGAGGCTAGCACACCTCCTCGGGCCAAGTAAGGGACGGGGCCTCCAGAAAAAAAAAAAAAAAACAAAAAAAAAAAAACCCTGAGGAAAGTTAAGCACATAAACAGCTGGGGCCTCGTCTCTAAGTCCTAAGGTTGTAGTGGGGGGAAGAGGTGGGGTAGAGAGAGGCCCAGAGGGCTCTCAAACATGGGCACTGCCTCTTTCCTTAAAGTGCAGTACCTGGAAGGCCGGGCAGATGCCCTCAGGATGGAGAGTCCGGCCGGCGAGGCCAGTGTGCCACGGGGCCCCAGCAGGATGCTCTGGCCTGTGAGAGCCCTCGGTGTTTGATTTTCCAAGTGATTCACCAGATCCCCGTCACGCTGGGGCCGAATTCTTGAAAGCGAAGCCACATTTGAATTCTCCAAAGTAAAGCCACGTTTTTAGTCTTTGGCTGTAAGGGGCTTGGAATCCAGCCACCCTGGGACTTGAGAGAACAGTGTCCATTTTTGAGGTTTGAGGAATCCTAGAATTCAGACGCTGGGCCCCGCCTGAGAGAGAAACTGATTTCGGTCTGATTTAATCCCCACTCCCACCCTCCATCACCCGGGTCCGGGCTTATGTAACAGCATAGCCCACGGTACGTTGTGATTTACGTGAACTGTGTTGTGAATCCGTAAAGCGTCAGGCTCTTGCTTCGTGGGGGAAAAACTTGCAAATCACATGAATGCCCCAGTAGAAATGGCGTGCGTGTGTTTCTCTTTCTCCCCTCCCACGCCCCAGGATGGCAATCCTCCTGTGGTTATGTCTATACAACTGGTTGAGAGCGGGGAGAGGGAGAGGAAAAAGAAGCCACATGTAAAATTCAGGGTTTTGTTATTTTCTTTTGCCTGTACAATACCACACAGATCGTGCGGTTGACTTATTTTTAACTGGGTGTTTGTGTGAATGAACCAAACTGGTCAGTTGCTTGGGCAATATGGAGATCAGAAGCATGCTGATCAAAGGCACCAAAAGCAACCACTAATTTGACCAAAAAAAAAAAAAAGAAAGAAAGAAAGAAAGAAAGAAAGAAAAGCCACCATCGTTAGACAAAGACATGTCAGTTTGGACTGTGCATAGACGTGGCCTGCCTTGATGTTTGCTGACTGGCATAGAGCGCTACCCAAATGAATAATACCACTGACCATTGAACTAGCCGACCCCGTCCTTTCATTCTACTAGTGTAGCTTGTCTGAACCAGTTTTCAACAGATCCTGGAGCAAACGGCACGCGTGTTGGTGGGGTGTGGCCGTGGAGTAATGGCTGGAAGAACGATTATGACTGTTGACGTCGATGATCGATCACGTAGCGCAAAGCAGGAATCCAGTCACTTGTTAACCAATTTATTACACAGTGGCCGGTCCAATTAGTTGTAGGATTTGTTACGCCTCATTTCTTTGGACTTGGGTCGCCTTCTTCCCCCCTCTCTTCATACCTCCGTTGAGATCTGGGTTGAATGTGTGTTAAATATGTCATGGGCAGAATTGCATCCCCGCAAAAGATATGTGGGAATTCCCAACCCGGGGTAGCTCAGAACGTGGCCCTTAATCCCAGACGATCGGTGTCCTTGGAAGAAAAGGACGAGAGACGTGGAGACAGAAAAGCCACATGGCGACAGAGGCAGGAAGCAGAGTGACGGAGGGACAAGCCAAGCAATGCCAAGACTTAGCGGCCACCACCAGAAGTGAAGAGAAAGGTATCAAACAGCCTCTCCCCTACGGGAGGCAGGATGGTCCTGAGGGCACCTCACCTTTAGGCTTCTAGCTTCCAGAACTGTGAGGCCATAAATTTCTGTTGTTGTAAGCTACACAGTTTTTGATACTTTTTATGGCAGTCTTAGGAAACTAACGCAACGTGTCCGTGAAGTGAGGAAAAACGTCAAGGGAATAGAATACTCAGAATCATAAAACTGTAAACTATTAGAGGTAAAAGAGGCTGTGTGATTCATCTGAGTCATGTTTTTTGACATGGCTTCTGCACTGCTCTAATTCCCCCAAGAAGCATGCACAACATATTCCGCACTCAAACAAATTTGGAAAATGTTACGTGCCACCATCTTAGAAAACGAAAAGTGACTTCCGTGCCTTAAAGGCACTGACAAGTCCTGCGGCCAGGAAACCTCTTTCACCGTGAACAAGGCAGCATTTTCCAAATATCTCTGGCGTTGGAACGCTTTTAGATCCAGTATGCCTGTCTGCTTGCCATGAAGCTAGGCTTCCATGGATAATTCTTTCCGTCACCTGTGATGGCTAGTTTTACACATCAGACTGACTGGGCTAAGAGATGCCCAGGTGGCTGGCAGGGCATGACTTCTGCACATGTCTGTGAGGGTGTTGACAAGGCAGACGGTTGTCCCCAGTGGGGGTGGGCACCATCCAACCTGCGGAGGGCCCCAAAAGAACAAAAGGGCAGAAGAAAGGTGAATTGACTGTCTCTCTGCCTCAGCCAAGACACCCATTTTCTACTGTTCTCGGACATTGGCCCTCCTGGTTCTTGGGCTTTCAGACCGAATGATACCACGGGCTTTCCTGGTTCTTCAGCTCAACAGAGGGCAGACTTCTTAGCTTCTTAATTCTATAACTGCATGAGCCGATTCCTGGAATAAATAAATAAATAAATAAATATAGATACATCCTACTGGCTCTGTTTCTCTGGAGGACCCTGACTAATCCAGACACTGAAACTTTTTATGTTATAAAGAACTTGAGAACTAGGGAGATAATAGTAATAATCATAAAACGGTGCCCAGACTCCTCCAGTGGCAAAGCCTGGCCTCCAGTTGTCCTGTGGTAAGGATTGGAGTCATGGACCACGGGCCTCCCAGCTGAATGGAGAAGGCCCTCCTCAACCAGCCAGCTCTCCCCTTAGTTGACTTTGTGACCTGAGGAAGAGTCCTGCCTCTTGGCCGCTCTCCAGTTTCCTCAGTTGGAAAGTCAAGAGGCCTGAATCAGTCACAATTATGTGGCCCCCCGCCCCCCAATTCACAAGTTGAAACCCTAACCCCCATTGTGATGGTATTGGGGGTTGGGGCCTTTGGAATTCAAGTAGGTTTAAATGAGGGTGGGGCCTCCGTGGTGGGATTTGTGTCCTTCTAAGGGGAGGAAGGGCTACAGTGCTCTCTCTCCCTCTCTTGCTGCCGTGTGGGGGCGCAGTGAGAAGGCGGCCGTCTGCAAAAGCCAGGAGGCGGGCTGTCACCAGGACCCAGCCGTGCTGACACCCCGATCCCAGGCCTCCAGCCTCCAGAACTGTGAGAAACAAATTTCACTTGTTTAAGCCGCCCGTCTCCGGTATTTTGTTACGGCGGCCCCAGCAGACCAGGACAGATCTCTTCCAGTATGAAGATTATATGACTATTGATCCTGCCTGTATGTAGCTAAAAGAGGTAATTTATCCTTGGATGGAAATCTCTATCTGCAGGGCCAAATTATTATTTTGGCCAATGATGTATTACACTTCCCTTGTCCATTTCTCATCTTGGCCCTGTCAGCGAATTCAGTGCTGATGAGTTAATGTATACGAAAGTGCTTTGTAAACGGCAAGGCATTGCTCACATCAAAGGACTTATTTTTATGCCATTTAGAGTTGAGGGCGTTACAGCCGGGCTGAAAGCAAAGTGAGCCTGATACGCAGTGTGGGCGGTGAGACCCCGGGTGTGAGGTATTGGTGTGAATGAATGCACGACGTGTGTGCTGCACGTGTGTTTTAGTGTCCGTGCGAGTGAACATGTAAGCAACAGCCGAGGAAGATGTTTCGAGCCATGCGATCTCGAGCAGGTGCTCGAAGCCCCTACCGGACTCCGATATGTAACGTCTGTGTGGTGTTGGGTAACTTCTCCTCTCTTGGACTTGATTTCTTCTTCTGGAAAGTGGGTGTACTATTCACTCTTACTTCGTGGGGTTGATGAGACGATCCAGGGAGGTAACACTCACGAAGACCAGATCGGCATGCGCTAGCCATACGTATAGACTTTATGTGCATTTTCTGTGCGAAGCATGTGCAACTGTTATGTGCCTTTGTTGCGTCCTCCGTCTGTATTTTACGAATTGTTTTGTTCCCTGTGGTTTGGCTTGTGTTCCCCAAGTAAACCATCAGAAACAAGGAATACAAGATGACACATTGGAACCATAGCATGGGGCGACCTGGGCTTTGGAAGACACTGGAAGGGTTTGGTTGTCCTTCCCAGCCCGAATCCTCCTCTCCAACATCTTGTAATCGTACATTGGAGACAAACACTGGGAGCTTTGAAGCATTACCCACAAAGGCCTGGATTGCACATTTCAGCCAATGACCCGAAAGAGTGGCCTCGCTTTGAGGAGGGTCAAACCTCGTCTGTGGTAGGGGGAAATTAAAGATGTGAGGGCCGGTTGCATTTCAGACCACTCTAACTTCTCTGTCTCGGGCTCTGTCCTTGGCACGCTACGGGGGAGTTTGCTCGAGGAGGGAAACATTTGAGTCCATTATTTTAAAAGCAGCAGAAAATAGACTCTGGGAAAAGAAAAAAAAAACAAAACAGCTGTGCACTGGCCACAGGAACTTAATGGGCCATTTTGATCTCAGCCTCCTGCCTGGCGGAGGGTGTCAGGAACCCTGCTCTCAGCTTGCAAAAGAAAAAAAAAATATCATAATGAAGTGTTCGAGTCATGGAGAGTTAATGGAATTGGGGGCTGGAGTTATAACAAAAGGGCCTTAAAAGGGGGGTGGGGTAGAATTTATTAACAGCAACCTATGCAGCAGGGAACCTGCAATATTTATGAGAAAAGAAAATGGGACCTTTCACATGATCCAAGGTTTCTGCTCCCCTCAAGATCGAGCAACACTCATTGGAGAGACCCAGGGGCCTCCCCTTTCTCGGCTAACACTAGCCCCTCTTATTAGGGAGGAGTGTGGGTTCTCATGGATCCGAGGCACCTGCTCTGCCTCCCCCCACCCCTGCCCCCCATGGAGAAGTTTCTGTTTATGATAAGGAGGGTGGGGTCTTTGTCAGTGGAACACGATTCCAGTGACTTCCAGTGCCTGGGGTATGTCTCTCGCGATCTGGTGTATCAGTCAGAGCTCTGTTGGGTGTGAGGTGCAGAAACACAGTTCACGCTGGCCTAAGACTGAAGGAAAAATAGGATGTGGGGCTTATTATCCTTATCCTAGGACACCAAGGTTGGGGAATGGAAAAATGAGGCAGGGGAGAGAAAGAAGTTAATGAGGGGCACTCATCAAGCCGGTTGTAGTGTGGGCCTGTAGAGTTTACCCATTTGCCAGGAGCTCCACAGATTGCCAGGAGCTCCAAACTTTCATCCAGTTCAGCAACCCCAGTGGAAAAGAACACCTCCCCTCCTCGCCAAAACCATTTCAGTAGATGACCTGGAATGCATTCTCATTGACTCAGCTTGGTTAGCTCATTGTAGGGTATCTACGAATTAATTTAATCTATCTGGGCCTCCTGAGTCTTTTCCGGTACAAGGCCGCTGCAATGCAACACCGTCTTCAACCGGAACCGTGTGGTTCGGAGCGACCCCCATTCTGTCTTGCTCAAGGGAGTTTTATTTTCAGGGCACATCTGTGCGAGCCTTACTTCAAGGGTGATCCTCTGACTGGTTCAGTTCTTCCTGTGCATGCCCTTCCTCAGTGACTCCTCCCTTCCTTTTCTTGGCTTCCCCTCCCGAGTAGATGGCCTTCCAAGTTGACCTCATGGGGCTATTGCGTCAAGACTGTTTGGATTTCGAGTGACAGAAAATCCAATTAAACTTGTGTTGATAGACTTATACCAGCGCGTATCCACTTATCTATGCATACACCTCCACATATGTGTTCATATAACTAAAAAAAAACCCAGGGACTGGCTGTGGAATTGTCGTGGCTTGCTTCCAAATGTTGCACGTGATCACCCAGCCATCCACTTGGCCTTCCATTGGTTTCTCCGTCCTCAGAAAGCACAGCTCCTCATGGTGCCAAGAGCCCCTGGACCTCCCTCCCCACATTGTCTCACTGCCTTTCGGAGAGAAAAGGGTTTGTGCAGCCAAAAGAGCAAATGTCTGTTGGAGTGGATGCTATAGCATCCAATCTCACTTGCTCGGATTGGTCTAACTGACCACTCCTGAACCAATCACTGGTCTTGGAAGAACCCAATGTTCTGATTGGCTAACCCTGGATCACCTCTTCCCTCCTGATTCTAAAGGGAGCTTCATTCGATCTGAGTCCCATAGACTAAAAATAGGCAAGGATTATTGCGGGAGATAGGAAGACCTCTGTTCTCCTCACTTCTCTCCAATATTGTGTGCATTTTCGCTCTTTTCTAATACATACAGTCATCCCTAAGCCAGTGTCTAAAACACATTCACATCACTAAATGCACCGTCTCCGGGCAACTCCCCTGGGATATACTACCTAACATGTTACATCACAGGGTTTCCCCCATCCGTCCCACCTTTGACTTCCACGTCAGCCTGTGAGATCCTTGAGGCTATGCATGCCCTTATCATTTTTCATACCTTCAGCACCTATCAGAGGCTTGCTTACATTATGTATGCAGGAAAAGGCAAAAGTAGAGTGGAAGAAAGAAAGGGAAGGAAGGAAGGAAGGGAGGAAGGAAGAAAGGAAGGAAGAAGGAAAGAGGAAGGAAGGAAGAAGGAAAGAGGAAAGAAGGAAGAAGGAAAGAGGAAGGAAGGAAAGGAAGGAAGGAAGGAAGGAAGGAAGAGGAAGGAAGAAGGAAGGAAGAAGGAAAGAGGAAGGAAGGAAGGAAGAAGGGAAGAGGGAAGGAAGGAAGGAAGAAGGGAAGAAGGAAGGAAGAAGGAAGGAAGGAAAGAGGGAAGGAAGAATTGAGGGAAGCCAGGATGGATTTGGATTGGAAGTCCCAAATTCCCTGCTAAGCTAGAATTTTTGACGTTTCAATGTTGCACTTCCAAAATAGCATGTCCCAGACTGAATTCTCCAAACCCTACCCAACACATTACATTGTCACCACTTTGCTCTCTTTGACCTCAGGACATCCTACCAGAGGTTGAATCTGGTGGCCATTGACTTCGTGTCAAATTCTGAAATCATGTAAAAAGTTTTATGCGTGTGTCCCCATGGACTGACTTGACGTGTTGGGTCCCTAGGACGTATCAGACTGACCTAGGGATCCAAAATCCCAAACTATTGAGAACCAATTACTGAGGCCCTAAGATGGAAATGATTTAGTTGCAAGGAATCCAGCATTTGATAGAACACAATACAGGTGTTTTCCCTTTTTCTCAGCAGATACCAAAAGTAAGGGTCAAATCTCAAGGTACAATTTTTTTTTTTTTATTGATTGCTTTATCACAGGACTTAGTCACATTTATCGGGGCAAGGGAGAAACGATGATCCTTCCTCCTACCCTCAGCTTCCTCTTTTCTTAACTCAACCCCTTCCAGGCCCGAGTGATCAGTCATAACAACTCATTATATCTGCTTAAGAGTTTCCAGCTATTAACCCCTTTTTCTCTAAGTTGTTCAGCTTTGTCGGCCCTCAAAATTCCACATTGGGGGTAACGATTCATCCAAGTAAGAATTCCCTTGGCTTCCAAATGCCCTTCTAGTTATTGGCTCTCTGAGATCTGATTTCCTACGAGATCCATCAGGAAAGTGATCAGCCGCAAGAAAAAGAAAACCCAATATGTGGCTCGAAGACATATTTCATGTTTTCCTGGCATCACAAGAGGTTAGACTGTAGACGGTGGTTGTGGATGCTGGTTCAGCTGCTTGGTGATGCCCTTGTAGGCGAGGCTCCACATATCTTCCTTTGCCTTACAGGTTGACTTTTTTTTTTTTTTAAATTTTTTTTTTCAACGTTTATTTATTTTTGGAACAGAGAGAGACAGAGCATGAACAGGCGAGGGGCAGAGAGAGAGGGAGACACAGAATCGGAAACAGGCTCCAGGCTCTGAGCCATCAGCCCAGAGCCTGATGCGGGGCTCGAACTCACGAACCGCGAGATCGTGACCTGGCTGAAGTCGGACGCTTAACCGACTGCGCCACCCAGGCGCCCCGACAGGTTGACTTTTTATCCCCATGCTTGTGGCCTCAGCTTGCAAGATAGATGCTGAAGTCCTGGGCATGTGCTTAACCCGGAGGAAAGGAAGCAAGTGGAAGAAGGGCTGTGTTAGTTCTGGGATCTCTTTTTTTCATGTTTATTTATTTATGTGCGGTGGGGGGTGCGGGGCAGAGAAACAGAGAGAGGGAGAGAGAGAATCCCAAGCAGGCTCCACGCTTAGTGAGGACCCTGACGCAGGGCTCGATCCCGTGACGGTGAGATCAAGACCTGATCTTATCAGTCCTTATCGACCTCTGTCTTATTGGTCCTTGCCTGGTCATCTTTCAGCCTCTGCTAGCGGCAAGGAAGGCCGTGGAAGTGGAGGATGAGCTGGTCGCATTTGGTTTTAGCTGTATTTTTTTTTAACTTTTATTTATTTTTGAGAGACAGAGAGGGACAGAGCATGAATGGGGGAGGGGCAGACAGAGGGGGAGACACAAAATCCAAAGCAGGCTCCAGGTTCTGAGCCATCAGCACAGAGCCCGATGCGGGGCTCAAACCCATGAACCGTGAGATCATGATCTGAGGCCAAGTCGGATGCTTAACTGCCTGAGCCACCCAGGTGCCCCTGTTTTACCTTTAATCCATCGGGCATGGGGTCCAACCGTGTCCTGTCAGGTCCTGTCAAACCCCTTCTAGTGGCCTGGGAGACCTACAAGATATGGCCCCTGTTTGTTCTGTTGCTGTTTGTTCATTCCGTCCCATTACTCTGGCCCCACTGACCCTCCGGCCCCACCTCAGCCCCTTGGCCCTGGCTGTTCCCTCTATCTGCCACCTGCAAGGCTCTTCTCCTCGATTCCCACAGGGCCGCATCACCTCCTTCCTGTCTTTGTCTAAACGTTACCCGGTCAATGGGACCAACTCATAATGCCCTTCCCAGTCCTGATCGGTCTTACTGGTGAATCCATTTCCTGGAGCTGTTGTAACAAAGTACCACAAGTAGGGGGCTGAAAATAGCAGAAACTCACTGTCTCACAATTCTGGAGACCAGGAGTGCAGCATTAAGGTGTTGGTAGAGTTGGTTCCTTCTGGAAGTTGTGAGAAGTGCTTTTCCTTGCCTCTCCTTCGGCTTCCGGTGTTGCTGGCCATCCTTGGCATTCCTGCGCCTCGCAATCTCTGCCTCGCCTTCACACGGCCCTCTCCTTGTGTCTCTGGGTGTTTCTGTCCAGATTCCCTCGTGTAAGGACACCAGTCATTGGATTAGGGCCAATCCTAACCCAGTATGACCTCTTGCTAACTTGATGACACCTGCAAAGACCCCATTTCCTGTCAGCTCACATTCTGAGATTCTGGGTGGGCGTGAATTTGGGGAGCATCAGGTCAAAGTCCGTGCACCCTGTTTCCTTTTTATTTTTTCTACAGCCATTATATGCCTTCTAACTTTCTATACCTCTACTAAAATGTTGCTCATTGTCTGTCTCTCCCCACGAACGAGGACAGAGGACAGCTCGTCTTCAGTGAGGTACCCTCCGACCTAGTGGGTGCTTGTCAAATATGCACTGAGCGAATAAGTCGCCACTCTGAACAAAATCAGGATTCTGGTAGCAAGGACAAAGGGCAGAAGGGATAAGTGAGTAGGTGACACTCAGTGTCCACCATTTTTCTTCCAGGTCTCTCACCTTCCTATGGGAGCCCCGTCTCAATAGCTGTTACGTGTGTCTGTTAGGGCTTGATTCGTCTCAACATTTGTTATGTTGAAGCCCTAACCCCAGCACCTCGGAATGGGACCTTGTTTGCAGACAGAGTCTTTACAGTGGTAATTAGGTTGAAATGAGGTCGTTAGAGTGGGCCCTAATCCAATATGACGGGCGTCTTTTCCCCTTAAAAAAGAAAATTTGGACACAAATGTGCTCACAGGGAGAATGCCATGTGAGCATATAGGCAGAGGTCTGAGTGATACTTCTACGAGCCTGGGAACGCCAAAGGTTGCCAGTGAACCACCAGAAGCTAGGGAGAGAGAATCGAACAGGTTCTCCCTCAGCCCTCAGAAGGCACGAATCCCCACTGTCCCCTCGATCACGGACAGGACAACAACTGTCTGTTGTTTAAGCCACTCAGTTTGTGGTAATTTGTTATGGCGGCCCCAGGAGACCGACCCGGTATCCGTGCAAACTGTCCTCACCGTTGAGGCATTCTTGCTCTCATAAGCCCTGAACTAACTCACATACCGAAAAAGGGCTTGGAGGTGGGAGACAGGATGGGGCCACAGACACAACTGCCCAAGCATCTCCATGCGTCGTGAGAAGCAGATGTTGGCTTTTCCCTCGTGCCCACATCCAGGGGGCCCTTATCTTACGTTCCCCGCCCCCACAGAAAGCGAGGCTCGGGAATTCATATGTTTGTTGTTGCTTGTGTTACTGAATATCCATGAAATGCAAAATGGCACCGTGACCTAATGAGGTATTAACCCTGCCTCATTACTACGCATCAACCGTGAAAGCAGGCCCCTCTTGGCCAGGACTATTTCAAGGAGATTTAGGAAATATTTGAGCCTCCGGAAGAATGGCTGGAAGTCAGGGACTCTTCAAATGGACCTTTCTGTGAGCTCCAGGCATTGGCCTGCCCTCTGTGAAAAACTTGATGTGCCTTATCGCGATAATTCCAGCAGCGACCCTCCCTGGTAGGCATTATTAGTCTCATTTTAGGAAACAGAGGGTCAAGGAAGTTAAAAACCTTGGAAGCGTCTGCAGCCGCCTTGTTCACACGACATCAAATGCCATGTTTGTCCCCCGACACCAGCTCCGACCCCTGTTCTGTGTGCACCTTAGTCGTTATCAGTCTTGAGGGTGAAAGGTCAGGGGGCCTGGTGCCCTAATCCAGCCCTCGCTCTGGTTTTGATCGCCCTGTGTGTCCACCAAACCCAGTTGCTGGGAGGTCACCGTCCCCCACTACCTGGGGGACTCCAGAGTCCAGGAGCTGTGTGGGCTGCGCCTGTAAAGCAGTTTGATGATGTGTTAAGTGTCACTGTTTAATGAGCTGCAGGACCGAACACTCAGGGTAGGGGCGAGGGAGGCCGACGCGGCCCCCAGACGCGGGCTCCTGCCCAAGTTCAATCGTAAACGTCACCGCCAAGGGCGGGTCTGGAGTCCCCGCGCCCAGGACCCCGACTTCCGCTGCCCCATTGGCCTCTGCCTAATCCTCGCTCCACTCCAAAGCGCGCCCCGACTTCCTCCCCAGCCCTCCTGCCCTGCGGCCAGTCCTCGGGGCTGTCATCATGGGAGGTCTTTGCTTACCACAGGACAAAGCAATTACAGCCAGACGGGGTGAATTAAACCAGAAAGAATGAGTTTCCTCCAGCGCCAGAGACAAATTTGGGGCCTTGCTTGGGAGGAGAAACCGGTAGGACCGTGGTGAGGACAGAGACTGACGCGGTGACATCAGGGAGCAGGGTTGAGAGAGATGCGGGACACAGAAAGTACATGGTCTTCCCTGGACTGTCTCCACACTGGTGGTCAAGTGGACAGCAGGAGTGAAGGGAGCGTGGCAAAGCTGTCCATCCTTCCACCCACCCATCCACCCATCCATCCATCCATCCGTCCGTCTGTCCGTCCATCCATCCATCCTTTTCACGCACCCACCCATCCATCCATCCACCCCCACCCATCCATCCTTCCACCC
>NW_024412422.1:8490071-8521569 GCF_014898765.1 Herpailurus yagouaroundi | reverse complement strand
TCCATCCATCCATCCTTCCACCCACCCACCCATCCATCCATCCACCCTCACCCATCCATCCTTCCACCCATCCATCCATCTACCCATCTGTCCATCCGTCCGTCCATCCATCCATCCATCCATCCATCCATTTATGCCAAACATTGACCTAGGGGTTTGGAATCCAAGTGCAAACTGGAGACTAGTGAACACGGATTAGGAGCCAGGGATTTGGAATAGAGTGCTTATGGCTGGTTCCATCCTTCATTAGTGGGGTAGCCCTGGGCACCCCTAACCTCCTGAGTCTCCGTTTCTGTCAAATGGCGACAAAAAGGCATTCATTGTGTCAGGGCTTTGGAAGAGAATTATATGGTAAAATTTATACAAAATCAAGGGGCACCTGGGTGGCTCATCAGTCCATTGAGCCTCCGACTTTGGCTCAGGTCATGGTCTCATGGCTCAGCTCGTGAGTTGGAGCCCCGCGTCGGGCTCTGCGCTGACAGCTCGGAGCCTGGAGCCTGCTTCGGATTCTGTGTCTCCCTCTCTCTGCCCACCTCCTCTTCTTGTCTTCTGTCTGTCTGTCTCTCTCAAACTAAATAAAAATTAAGAAAATTAAAAAAAAAGAGCACTGCTTTGCACATAGACGTTTGAGAAAATAAATTCATCACATAGAGGGTCTTGTATGTATGTCTGTTGAGTGAATAACTGACATTTTCTCTGTGTTTTATGTACGTTAACTTGTTTAGTTCTCAAAAATAGGTGAGGAAGTCATTCGTGCCATCTTCCTTTCTTTCAAAATAGAAACTGAGGTACCCAAGTGACCCCCCCCCAAACTCACACAGCTGTGAAATAGCATAGGTGACATGTGAGGCTAACGGAATTTAGCTCTAGAAACAATGCATCCATGGACTCAAGTCCACTGCCTGCTGATAATGCTGGAACAAGAAAGGAAGAGAGAAAGGAATTATGCTTCATGTGTTTAAATTAAAAAACTTCTTTATGTTTGTTTATTTTTGAGAGAGAGAGAGAGAGAGAGAGAGAGAGAGAGAGAGAGACAGGATCCAAAGCAGACTCCAGGCTCCGAGCTGTCAGCCCAGAGCCCAACACGGGGCTCAAACTCACGAACCGTGAGATCATGACCTGAGCTGAAGTCAGACGCTTAACTGAGTGAGCCATCCAGGCACCTCGTTTTATGGGTTTAAGAGCTAGGGGTTGGAGCAGAGGGTCCTTGGAGATCTCTTGAAAGAATTCTATTCAAGGACTCTCTCTGCCCCTGGTTGGGTACGGACACACACACACGAGCACACGAACACACGCTTGTGTGTGCATGCTGTGGCCTCTGCTGACCTCCAGCAGCTACCCTCTGCATGCCCTGCAGCAGTGGCTGTTTCCTGGGAAGGGGTGGATGGAGTTGCTGTGTGGACGTCTAGAGCAAAGCCTGCTGACCCCTGTAACCCTAATTCCATCCTACACCGCCCTCCTCCTCCCTGCTTCCCCCCCCTTCCTTCCCTCCCTCCAGGGCCCGGTGCAAACACGGCCTCCAATTTGTTACCTACACAGGAAGGTCAGGGCCCTGTTGGCCCCTGCACTTTTCTCAGCGTGGGTCACTTGGCTGTGGCTTGCTTGTTTTTCTCTCTGTTCTTTGAAAGCATACTTGGGATCTGGGGAGGGCACTGGCATCAGCCGGTAACTTTTGACTGTTGAGAGATTCATTGGAGAGAATGCTTTTCTGGAATCCTGAATGGGGGTCAGAGTCTTCTAGGCGGAGGCTGGGTGGATGGATTCTAGATGGAGAACTTGGGGTCCTCTATAGACCGTGAGCTAGACAGATTGTACCTCGGAGGCTAATTAGGGTTCGCGGACAAAGCACTAGGTGGTATTACGTGCACACGGGCCTGTATGGCTACACGTGTGGACATGTGTGCTCATGTGGGCATTTTTCTGGGCAGAGAATTCATAGACGTCTCTAGGGTTTCAAATGGATTGGAGTCCCCATAGGGTTGAGAACCTGGCTTGAAGTCAAGGGGAGTTCAAGGGAGAGGTTCTGAAGTGTCTTGGGAAACCAAGGCGCCAAGGAAAAATGCTGTGGATTCACAGAGTCCACGCTCCACGTTATTTGGTTCAGGGGCCCAGCTCAAACATCTGCCGTGACCAAAGGTGAGTATAAATGAAGAAGTCCCAGCCAAGTGGAAGGAAAATCTCAGTGCCCAGGAGCCAATATGGCGCCAGTGAGACTATAGTAAAACCGGATGGAAAAGAGCAATTCATGTGCCCGGCGAGGAGCTCCTAACCATTGCATCTATGGTTGCTATAGTGGGATGTTGTCCCAATTCTGCTGAAGCTTCCAGATTATTTGAGCAAAATCACAAATCCTGACTTCTGCCTGGAACATCCCAAATTTAAAAATTTAAATATTTTGTAAATTTAAAATAGAATACTGTGAAAGTCGAACAAAAGAAATGTATAGGCCTGATCTAACCTGTGAGCTTCTCTTTTTTGACATCTGGCATTTTGTCTTCATCATTTTCTCTCAGGGAGAGAATTGAGAACCAGAAAAGGGAGGTGGTCTGTCCCTTCAAGATCATGTAAAATAAATGTGTGATGGGATCGGGTCTTAAAAGTCTTACCGGCTAGGTCATAACCCTTGCTTCTCCTACTCTTAACAGACTGCTTAGGGAATAGCTCCTTCTATAACGGGCAGTCACCTTCTTCAAGGGAGACCGGCAGTTATTCAAGCCTGGATAATAGACATAGTTACTTTCAGTGTATCCATTGTGGGATTTGTGGGTGATTTATTGCATTTCTTATTCTCTCATTTAGGGAAAAGGCCTTTTTGCCTCACACCTCGATTCTGGGTTTAGCCATGTAACTTGCTTTGGCCAAGGGGAACTTAGCAGCTGTGATACAAGCCAAAACCTAAGAAAGACTGAGTGACTTCTGCTTGTTTTTCTCACTCTTGGACCCTTGCCTTGACCCTGTGTACTAACATGCGCTGGCCTGCTGGAAGCATGTGAAAAACACAGGGAGGAGAGCCCAGTTGTCCCCCTGGAGACCATTCTAGACAAGCCAGTCTCCAGCAAACCCCTATCTGACTGTATTCACAAAAGCAAGACCAGCCTAAATCACCCAAACTCAGCTCAGGTAAATGAAACCATCCAGCCTTCTCGTAGACTCGGGAGAAATGAATATCTGGTTGTCATCTTAAGCCACTGAGTTTTGGGGGTTTATGTTACACAGCAGTAGCTAACCAATACAAGGAGAGGTTGTGAGGATTATTCACTTCATGAATTCATGGTGGGGAATATTGAGTACGCTCTTTCTCTCCCTCAATCTTTGATTTCAATCTCCTGCCTTTACTTAGTAAAACTCAGAGAGGGGACACTCATTTGAACATGGTCATATTATCTTCTGTGTGACAGGTACTACACTGGCTATTCTCCCCTGTTAGGTTTGTTCATTGCCCTAAGAAATTTATATAACATAGCCATCCAGGTAGTCTGGCTTCTTATAAAGAGCCCTGAACTCATACAGACCTGGTTTGGAATTCTAGTCCCACTACTATTTAGATTTGTGATCTCATACAAGTGACTAACCTCAGTCTCCTTACTTAAAATTAGAATAATAATTACTATCATGTTATGCAGAATGAATCAGGCAATGGATCTGATTACGAATTCATTCGGTTGCAAGCAACAGAAAATTTGGCAGTGGTGTAAGTCATAAAGACATGTAACAATGTCACACAAGAATGAATCTGGATCGACATCTGCTGGGACTGGTTTAAGGCAGAACATTATCAGGGTAGCATCCTTGCGATGCTCTTGGACTTTACCTCATGGCAGTAAAGTATTTGCTGCAGCTCCAGAAATCATGGAGGTACAAGATGGGGGAAATTTTAGACTTTTCAGGAAAGTCAAGTCTTCCTGGAATTTACCAGCAGCCTCCCCTTTCATTTTATTGATGACTGTATGACTCTTATGAGTAGAATCTGCAAGGGAGCCTAAGAAAGGAAGTATTTGTAATCGGCATCCTCTAGAATTGGAGGCATGAGCAGGAGATGACACTGGGAATGGATGCTGTGTTGGCCAAACGATGTTCTCCTCATTTTCAAAGGATGCCTGGTATAGAATGGGTGAATGGTTAGGAACTGTTTATTCTCCCCCATCATGCATTTCTTTAACTTGGGACCTGATCGTAGCCTTAAAGGAGAGCAAAGGGATTTTTTTTCTACTCTGTGTTTTAAGGTACGTTAGATTTCAGAATATTTTCTCAGCTATAGAAGAACAAGGCTGGGACATCTATTGAGCTCACAACTTCTCCCCATGGCCATGTTTATCCTTCATGCATCCCTTCCCATGATCCCAACTTTGGGGACTCTGTGCCTCCCTCACTGCAACCCTGTGAGCCGAGGGGAGCGACCCATGCTACTGCTTCCCCACTCTTGCCCGGCTCTTCATGGCCATTCATTGGATTGGGTCTGCACCTTTGGTTATGAATCCTTGGGGAACACGGTGAAATGCAGATTTCTGGGCCAGACTTTCAGATCAGTCTGGCACGTTGAGGGGAGCTGGAAAACATGTATATTTAGCTCACACCCCAGATGGTCTTTGGAACACACTTTGAGAAATGTTGCCTTAAGGTCTAAGGTCTAAGCTGCACACTTTGCAGCTAAAAGTGCGCTAGCCTAGTGCAATTTCTTGTTGCATGGGGAAACTCAGTCTGCAGTAAGAGAGCCAATGCATATTGCAGAGAGAAGCAGAAATCAAGAAATAAAGGGAGAGAGAATGGGTCCTTAGACCCACCCGTCTCCGAGGCCAGTTCCATCCCACCTCTTCCGGAGGTTTTGGTAACACAAACCAGAATATTCTTTATTCTTCTATAAATCTTGAGCTCCTATAACTTTAGTTTCTTCCTCTGCCACGTCTTTTGCAACTCCCCACAACACTTCTTGTATCGATGGGATGTGATGTCCTGAGAGGAACAATGACTCCTCCAAAGTCATAAAGCTAATGTAAGGCCACACTTAAAACCACGGCCCTCATTCTCTGGCTCCAAGGCCACTTTTTTTTGTCCTTTGCATTCTTGGGGTACCCTGTAGATATGGAGAACTTACTGGTATATGGGCAAGCATAATTAGCTTATATATAATATAAATCTTTCTGAAAAGATGAACCATAATATTCCATAAGTAGACCGTATTTAATAATACCAAGTGAATGAGGCTGATCACTACCAACATCCAAATCGGTGGCTAACGCTTAATATAGCAAGAGTTGGGGCACCTGGGTGGCTCCGTCGGTTAAGCGTCCGACGTCAGCTCAGGTCATGATCTCGTGGTTTGTGCGTTTGAGCCCCAGGTCAGGCTCTGTGCTGAAAGCAGCCTGGAGCCTGCTTCAGATTCTCTCTCTCTCTCTCTCTCTCTCTCTGTCTCTCTGCCCCTTCACCACTCATGCTCTGTCTCTTTCTCAAAAATAAATAAATGGTAAAAAAAAATAGCAAGGGTTTATTCCTCTTGAATAGACAAGAGTTATTGCTACATGTACAATGTATGTTTGCCTGGGTAGTGGGCGGGGGTTGGGGGAGGATCTGCTCCTTGAAGTCATTCAGAGATCTAGGCTGATGTAGGGTTTATCTTGACATGTTCTTCCATGGTCACCGTAGTAGTGGAACATGAACATGGGGAACCACTTATCCTGGCCCTTGAAGCTCCCGCCTCAAAGTGACCCACGTCCCTTCTGCTCATATTCCATTGGCTGAAGCAAGTCACACGGCCATGTCCCACTTCAAAAGGGGCAGAGAAGTACAATTATTCCAGGTACCTGGAAAGTAGAGAATGAGAAATATTTGGTAACTAGCTCTGTTGGCAACTGCACCAAAGGACTTCAGCAATTTAAGAAAATCTTTGAGGAGCGCCTGGGTAGCTCAGTCGGCTAAGCGTCCAACTTCAGCTCAGGTCATGATCTCATGGCTTGTGAGTTCAAGCCCCGCATTGGGCTCTGTGCTGACAGCTCACAGTCTGGAGCCTGCTTTGGATTCTGTGTCTCCCTCTCTCTCTACCCCTCCCCCACTTATGCTCTGTGTCTTTGCTCTCTCTTTCTCTCTCTCAAAACTAAACATTAAAAAACAAAAATCTTTGCGTAAATATATAAGCTAGAATATATTGATAGACTAATGTTGACTAGGCACTTTGCTTACATGATCGTACTTAATAGGCACCCTGAAAATTAGGTATGGTTATTTCCATTTCAGAGAGGCAAAAACCAAAATTGGAAAGATCATACAAATGCCAAAAGTCATCAGCCAGGAAGTGATAGTTTTAATTTCGAACCTGGCTCTTTCCAACGTCCATACTCTTAGTCACCATTAAAAAAATGTTCTTCAGCACTTTTAGAGGCACCATATATTTTCAAAATACCAGAAGGGGTAAAGCAGTATTAAGAAAGACACAAAGATGACTCTTAGGGAGTTCACTGTCTGGCCATTAAAATATTCATGATTTGTCTTCCATTGGATGAGAATTTCCAAATCAGCCTTTCCGTAAAGTAGAAGAATCAGCAACAAAACCAGTGAGCCAGTATTAACACTATAAATGATTTAGCTTTCTCAAGGATCAAGTGTGATGTGCAGAAGCTTATCAACTTCTCTAGTGAGAGCCCGGTATAATCTGGCTGGTGTCTATATCAGTCTTCACCGAGGGCGTTCTTTATAATTTTAAAAGCCATTTTTATAGTTTACATTATCGCCCAGCAAATATTCACTCCCGCCTCCCTCCCTGCTTCTCCTACTGTTGACAGAGAATATTTTCTCCAAGCCGGGGAGTTTGGGCTTTGTCATGTGACATGCTTTGGCGAAGGCAGTTCTGGGGGGCATGATGTGAGCAGAGTCCTTAAATACGCTTTCATGCTCTGGCTTGATTCTTGAGCTCTCTTACGTTACTGTGAGAAAAGCATCACTCAGGTAGTCAATGCCCCTTCCCTTATCCTGGACCCCAGAATAAACATGGAGCGGCATGGAGTCACGCAGGCAAACCAAGCCTGTGTCAGCTGAACCACAGCTGATTGCAGATCCATACATGTAAAAATAAATCCCTATTGCTGTAAACGACTAGACTGAAATGGTTTGTTATGCAGCATCACTATGGCAATAGCTGACTAATACACCTTTTATCTTACATGCTGGTAGGAGGTGAACGTTGGCCACTGGGACATTTAAAGGATCACTTTTTTAAGCCTATTCAATCAGATAAGTGGGGTGCATCTTCAGAGACTTCAAGGTGGTGGGATGATGAGCTCTTGTTATGGAAGGGCATAGGACTGGGAATTAGAACATTTGAGTCCTAATCGGGGCTCTAACTCACACAGGCTATTTGAAGGCTGATAGGTCAAGTCTCTTTGGACTTTCGTTTTATTTTATATAAAGGGGCTGTTCTAGATCAGAATGATAAGAAATGAATCCTATTATGGATCAGAATGACAAGACTAAGTGGTCCCCTGAGATTCATTAGTAACGGTGGTCTTGAGGACTGCCACAAATTTGGAGAATGGGTCCTGGTCCCAAAGGAAAGTTCTGTGATTGATTATTGATTCCTGCCATGGGCACACATTTGTGGGGTTTGTTTGTTTTTTTTTTTTTTTTGGTTTGGTTTGGTTTTTGCCCATACCTTGCCCACTGTATGCATCTGGGACCTTAGGAGTCTAAGAAGCCAATCTATTGTCCTTGTGTTCTGACAAAGATTGAGTCAGAGAGAAACCTGATCTTCTGTGAAAGAACAGGAAAGAAAAGGAGAGACCAGAGTTCACAGACTCTGTGAGGTTAGGGTGACTATTTTGTAAAATTCCTTGCATTTCCTTAGCAGAGCTTCTGGGGAGAGTTGCAGCTGTGATGGTGAACTTGGCGGGCCACTTGGTGCACACATCCCTTTGCCCACCAAATGGCGGGGAATCTAAGCTGACAAAATCCAGGGCTTTAAGAATTAAAGCTGATAAGGGGTATTCGTAGGAGTTGAGGGGAGCTGGCAGCTTTGGTCCCTGTAAGAGCAGGTGCAAGTCCTCATAATGGGGTGACGGGTACCATTTGGTCAGTGAAACAAAATTGCCAAACCTGTGGCCAATCCAAGTTGAGTAAGAATCAAAGTGAAGGCAACCAGACCTTCATTTGTCTGTGCATTGTTCACTGGGAAATCTAATTGGCTGCCTTCAGGGACGAGTTTTGAAAATTTCTGCTCCACCCTTTTAAAAAATATGCTTACACCTGCCATCAGAGCTCTTTCTACAGCCTTTGGATTAATCACCAAGCTTCGTATTTTGAAGCAGCTTAGAGAACGTGGATTCAAAGATTAGCTTGCCCACAGGGCGGCTGTTAAAAAAGCAAGGGCATCTTCCTGGAAGGGTGGAACAAGATCAGCCGGAAGTTTGCTGTAAGCCGGAAATACTTGTTGGCTCCGCTCCCTCAAAGCCCAGTTTAGCTGCCTGCTTGTTCACTGTCCTTGATGGGCTGGCCACCCTGATGACTGCCAGATCAGTGGCCTGTCGCTAGGCAGGCAGTGCAGTCCGCCTTGTTTTCTCGTATAGGTCCAAACCTATTATGCATGGGTCTGAGGAATCATCTACTGATGGAATGAACACCTGCCATCGCAAATGTGCACACAGACTTGTGCCTATCAGGGAATAAATAGCTTTAAGCAAAAGGCAGAAATTAAAAGCCCATTATGCAAACTTTGTGACCAAGGTTTGGCTCTCAACTTGATAAACATAAATGAAAGTTTTCCAAGTATTCACTGTGGGTCAGACACTGTTCTAAGCCCACCACATAGATGGTCTCCCTCCTTTGGTGCTCACGTCAAAGCCCGTGAGTTAAGAACTATTGTTATCCGCCCCTTGGCATCCGTATCTGCCAACATACTGAAACACAGAGAAGTTACATAGCATATCAAGGTCACATAGCTCATAAGGGCCATGGCCGGGATCTGAACCCAGAAAATCAGGCCCTAAATCTCACTCATAGGCACTCTCTTGCTTAGAGTGGTAGTTCCCTCCAATCATTTGGAGGGCTGGTTAGAACACAGATTGCTGGACCCCACCTCTAGAGCTTCTGATTTAGCCCATCAGAAACGGTTCCCAGAAATTTGCATTTCTTATAAATTCCTTAAGTGATATTGATGCTGCTGCCTCAGGGATTCATACTTTGGGAACCATTGATTTAGGGTAATGCTAAATGGCCTTGTCCTTAATGCTAAATGTCCTTAAGTTTGTATTTTGCTCATACGACAGAGGTAAAGTTTCCTTGTCATTGGGTAGTTTGTCTTCAGCTAGTGATCAGGAATTCAGATCCCCCTCCCCCCCATCATCTTGTGGCCCTGCCTCTCTTTAGGCTCAGCTGAAGCAAATCCATAGCAAGGAAAAAAATCTTAAAAGGTTTGGTCTGGAAGTGACACACATCATGTCTGCCCAGGTTTCATTGGCAAGAACTAGTCACATGACTGCACCACTGGGAAGAGGTTGCTGGGAAATGTAGTCTTTTTCCAGGGAGTGACTTCCTGACCACAACTTTATATTATGGTAGAGGGAGTGTGAATTCCGGTGGATAGCTAGAAGCCTCTGCCAGAGGTAACATGGCGTCCTGCCTCCATCTCTAAATGTACCAGCTCCAGCCATTGGGAGTTCAGAAGATTGCTTTTCCAGCTCGGAAAAGTGATTTGCTTTTCTTACTTGGACCAAACAATAAGCTGAATATTTCTCACTTGTGCTTTGGCTACCAGAAGGTGACAAAGACGGGGCTTAGATGAACGCCTAACGCAGAAACTCATGGAAATCTGAACAGTGTGTATTTTTTTCTGGAGAGAGGGTCTATAGACGTGAGATTTTTAAAAGAGGTGATGGAGGCTTAAGAAAAGTTGAGAACCACGACTCTATGAGAATGTGCATTTTTCTCCTTTCCACTCAGTCCCTCATCGCTGTCTACTATGTCCCTCTTTTCATTTTCTAACAAATACCAATAACTGATATTGGTTTTTATTTGGCTCCTGTCTGTTCCACAGGTTGAATATCAGCTGCATTGTCTGTCCTCTTCATTGATGTATCCTTAGTATCCAGAGCAATATCTGGTTTGTTGTAAACGTGCAGTAACCAATAATGAACATATTAGTGAATAAGAGATAATGAATGTGGGTAAAAACGTTCTAGTGCTATGCTTTGGGTTACGTGTGCCCAAGATCCCCCCCCCCATTTTATTGAGGTATATGTGACATGAAACTTGTGTAAGTTTAAGATGTATGGTGTGTTGATATGATACATTTGTATATTGCAAGATGATTACTACCATAGCCCTGAACACCTCCATCCTGTCACGTAATCACCATTTCATTTTTGTGGGGGGAACATTTTAGGATCTACGTTCTTAGCAACTTTGAAGTATATGATGCAGTATTATTGGCTATAATTACCATGCCATACATTAGAACTTGTTATTCTTATAACTGGAAGTTTCTACCTTTTGACAAGTGTCTCCCCATTGACTCCACCCCAGCCCCTGGTAGCTGCCATTCTACTCTCTGTTTCTCTGAGTTTGGCTTTTTAAATTTTTTTTTTTTAAATTTATTCATTTTTGAGAGACAGAGAGAGACAGAGCATGAGAAGAGAAGTGGGAGAGAGAGAGAGAGAGAGAATCCAAAGCAGGCTCTGGGCTCTGAGCTGTCGGAACAGAACTTGACGTGGGGCTCAAACTCACGAACCGTGAGATCACGACCTGAGCAGAAGTTGGACACTTAACCAACGGAGCCACCCAAGTGCCCCTGAGTTTGGCTTTTTAGATTCCATATATAAATGATATCAAACAGTGTTTGTCTTTCTTTATGTGACTTATTTCATATAGTGTAATGCGCTCAAGTTTCATCCAGGCTGTAGCACATGGCACGGGTGTGTGTGTCCATGTGTGTTCGCTCACACACCATATACATATACACAGACAAGAATGAAATGGACCAAAATAACAATGGTTATCTCTAAGGGATGGTACCAATCAGGCATTCAAAATAATCAAGTATCTTGTGACACATATAAATAATTCCGCTGTATAATTTTATTAATGTCTGGATGTAGACACACATAAATAATTCTGATTGCATGGCACAATTATAAATGCAGATTTTGGAAGGCTGAAATTGATCAACATTATCTGCATTGACAATAAGCCCATAATGCAGCATAATGGATTTTTAAAATGCAGCATAAATCTGCTTAAAACAATATCCAGGCAGCCCAACATCAAGACACGTTAAAAACGGCCACCACTTTCTGGACTGTGACTTCCACGCCAGCACCTTGCAGACACAGCAAATGCAGGAAATTACACAGTGGATGCCTTGCCGCGGTACAGAAGATAGTTCCAGCATCTTGCTAAAGTAACGCTTCTATCCACGTTGAGTGACTGGGATGATTTTTCTGTCTTTAAAGCAAGAAAGAAGATGGAAATGTTCAGCCGGATGCTTTCTCCCAAAATGTAGAATTTTTCTTGGAAAAGCTACAAAAGGCATGAGTTAGAGGAAAGTCCCCTTTTAAGGAAAGGCAGACAGATACAGCTGCTGATGGGACAGACAGATGTGGGGTACATCAATTAGCCAGAGCTGTTCATTCTAACCAATCTAAGGCTTTGTCCCTATGGAAAGCGGGGCGATTTTTGAGACTAAAGCAAGTTAACTGAATGGATTAATCTCTAAACTGAAGACTCAAGAAATAATGAAGTAAAGAAGGAGGGTTCAGGGTGCATTATCATGTAGCTTCCCACCCTGCTACTCTTTTAGAAAGCCAAGTGGAATCTTACTGAGTTATTCACACCACTGCTGTCCTGTTCTCAGCATCTGAAAATTGATACAAAACAAAGATAGATACAGAAACCATAAAGTAACTTCAGATCCCCCATTCATGCCTATAATTGAATGCCACACAATTATTGTGCCCGAGGCCCAGGTGGGGGACACTCAAATTATGCTCAATGCGCTATTCAGTTTTATAATTCTCAGGTGTCTCAGTTGGTTAAGTGTCTAACTCTTGATCTTGGCTCAGGTCGTGATCTCACAGTTGTGAGATCGAGCCCCATGTTGGGCTCTGTGCTGACAGTGCAGAGCCTGCTTGGGATTCTCTCTCTTCCTCCCTCTCGCCCCTCCCTCCCCTCAAAATAAATAAATAAACTTTAAAATTCTCAAGATATCACTAGAAGTGGGACCCAGAAGAATAATTCAAGAATAGATAAAACAAAGACAGATGAAACACGTCAGCAGAACTAAAGGTAGCTGGCAGATTCCATACTGATGTATTAAGCACATTCAGTTCGATTTACGACAATTAATTGGGAAGACTCCTTAAAGTTAACCAAGTCCAGAATGTAACCTGGTAAGTATCTGTCAAGGAGTACTGCCGTTAAAATGTTTGGCTCTGCAGTGTTTGGGCAAGTTAGGAACAGGTGTGGATCTTTGGTAAAGATTTTCTGAATTCAGTGAATGAATGAAAGCACATCTGAAGGAATAAACACGGTTGATAAAGCCAGATCTCCTTAGTGAAGGATCCAGATACATGATAACCAATTATGTGGAAATGATCTAACAATAGCACACACAACACACATTTAATGAGGTCTCAGTGCGTGCTAAGTTTGCTCTAGGTAGTTCACGCAAGCTAACTTACTTCATTCCCATCTAATAAATTGATGAAATACACCCAGTTATGATCGCATCCCCATTTGTTGTGGGAGCAAGTGACACACAAAAGGATGAGGTAGATTTCTTAAAGACATGAAGTTAAGTGTGGCAGTCGGAATTCAAAATCCTGCGGATGGTTGCCACAGCCCCCCATTTTATTCACTCTTCTCTGCTTCCTCTCGCTGTTTCAGTTAATTCTTATAATGACCGTAGGAAGTAGGATTTGACAGAACAGAAAGCTAAGGCACAGAGAAGTGATAAAGGTAGGATTTGGATTTAGATCGAAACCAAATGTTACGTCTCTCTTCACACCAGAAGGCATCATCCCTTAAGGAACTTTTGGCTTATCTAAAATTGTCACTCTACAAGAATTTTATGCAAGAGATCTCTGTTGTTCCTGATGTTTCTTGGATTCCTCACCCTGGAAATCCACAGCACACCTGAATTCATCTAGAACCATGGACAGCACCCAGGGTTTGGGAACGTCTTCTCAGGTTTTCAGGAGTAGGGTGGTGCAGGTTCTTTCCTTCTTGAATCAAACCAGCAATCATGTATCAATCAGGCTTTATTGGTGAGAAAACAGGTTGGTTCATCTGGAGGTTTATTTGGAAGTAGCTGCTTTACATCACTAGCCACGGAGTCTTTGATGTTGACTTGGTTTGTCAACCTCATCACCAGACATCATCTAGCAAATCATCAAATTGTTTCCAGAGAGCTGGGTATTTTTTAGCTTGCTGGAACCACACTGAAGGTGAAGCCAAGGATATAATTTTGGTCTCCCAAATCATTTTTTCATTGATACCCTCGGTCCTCTACCAGGAGTAATCTTAGCCTAGGAAACCCGTTTCAAGTTACACAAATGCCTGGCAGAAATAATGCCATTTAACCAATCTCTTACATCTTCACATTCATTCATGAAAGAGAGGTCAATATGAACCCATATTTTTCATATGGGTAAGGGAGAAACAGACAGTACTCAGAGAAAACACACATATTCTACTTTATCATCTGACCTAGGAACAGTCCTAAGTAAGCTCTTTGGATTCCTGCTCCTATAAAATAACTTGACATTTATTAATTTATTAATTTAATCGATTATTTACTGGGCTTTAATGAGATGTTTCTGACACACAGCCCCCTTCGCTTCTTTACTCTTACTATATTGTAAATGTTCTTAATATTAACTATTTTCTGACTTATTGTTATATGTTCTTCTTCCTATTTTTGAGTGTGAGCTCTTTGGTGACAGGGACTATGTATGTTTTCTCATCCTTCATTCTTGTTTCAGTTTATAGCATATGCAAGACAATACAAAAATGTTTTACGTTCTACTGGATGAATCACATTTTTAGTGATTGTGCCTGGCATTCTTTTCTTTACTGATACATTCATCTGTGTGCCTTTCTATCTGCTTGCTCATCAATTAATCGAAGTATGCAATTGGCTATCCGTCCATCTATTCATCCATTCATCTATCTGTCCAGGCATCCATCCATCCACCCACCCACCCATTCACTCATCCATCCATCCATCCATCCATCCATCCATCCATCCATATACCCATTCTTCCCCTGATCTCATCCCACTAGTAATTCAGACAAAGCAATCAGGCAAATTCACCAGAAGAGCTGACAATTGATAAGGCCTTCCCATTCATTCTTCTTTCTTTTATCCTGTACTAATTTGCTTTCATCCAACATCTTTCTCCTGTGCTATCCCGCTTCTCTTCTTCTTCTCTCAGGAGAGTTACAGGAACGAAAATGAGATGGCTCCTGGGGGCTGGAGAGGGGAGTAAATTGCTTGGTGACAGCTTGGGTCCAGGGACAGATGAAAACCTTAGCCTTAAGCAAAGTTCAGGGAAGCCCAAGGAGTGAGCTGATGGACAGTCTGACTTGTCGAGGGTGAAATCAATTAAAGTACATCAAATCCAGAATTCATGCTTTCTCAGAGTGACAAATCTATGCTGGAAACTGAGAAAGACGAAGGGAGAAAAATGTCTTTGACCTCTCGGAGACCGGCTGTTCCTTCTGTCAGGGGAGCCAGGCTTGGAGTGAGATGCGTTCATGATGAATTATAACAGCCAGCCAGCCACCTTAAAAAAGGACGGGGTGAAAAGGTTACCAAAGAGATCCAAAATGTGAGGAATTCAACCAAACACCAAGATAAATCAACTCGGGGCCAGGAGTGTTTGTGCCATGCCTGTTCAAAGTGCCATGGATAAGCTTACTTAGCCCCACACTTTCAGGCTTGGTATGCACCAACATTTACAACCACACACACGTTCTTTACCAAGTCATGGGAAGGCAATCAGAAGGGAAGAGCCCCGAAGGCTGTTCAGTCTGGCATCGGAAGTCTGGAGGCATACCATCTCTGGGCAATGCTGTCCAATAGAACTTTCTGCAATGATGGAGATGTTCTGTGGTGGTATCCAATATGGTTGACATTAGTCAATGTGACTCCTGGGCACTTGAAATGTTTTACATTTGAATAGCCAAATGTGGCTAGGGGCTGTCACAGTAGAGAGTAAAGTTCCAGGGCAAATGATGTTTTCGTCTGTGAGGGTACCATCACAGAAGCAGGGATGGGTTTAATGTCGGATTGCAATGCCTACTGGTCAAGTTGTTCTGAAAATTGAAAGCATACCATGGTTTGTGCACTTCGTAGAGCAATGACAATATCACTTATCGCTGTATATCAGGCATCTGCCATAGCACCTGACACATAATAGGTGTCTGTCCATGTTGAATAACTGATTAAACAAATAACAATAGCCAACTTATTGAACACTTGTTATGTGTCAGATATTGTGCCGAAACTTTGTGTGCATTCTCTCCTTGAATCTGCCTAGTAAGGCCATTGGGTAGGCACTAGCAGAAATAATTATAGTCAACATGGCTTACAACATGGCAAGCTCTCCCCAGAAAGGTTTCCTTGTATTAACACACTTGTTACACCGATTCTACAAGATAGATACTATTATTATCCAATGTGTTTTGGATGAAGAAACTGAGGTGCCAGGAAACCCAAGCAATGCATATTATTATAATTGTGATTAAAAAACAAGTAGGTGCTGGAAAACACCCTGTGTGACTGGTGATGTGCCGGTGATGTGTGTGTGTTCCTGTCTGTCTGGTTAGCCCAAGATGTTCTGGTGAAATTAATGTCCTGTTGGGTGCCCCAGATACATACTCAGCTGTTCTAGCCCAGGCCTGGCTAACACCGTGATTTTGAGAGGTGAGAGGCCAATGAGCATGACTTTTTCTTACCCTAAATGTGCCTGGCCCCTGTACCCCAGAGCCTATCGTAAAGACCCCCAGAGAGGGAGAGGTCAGGTGTCAGGTGTACATGGCTTATAGCCGGGGTGCAGATTGGGGTTTCATGTCAACACTGCCTGGTCTGTCTCTCTCGTTCCCTCACTGTTTTTGACCAGTTGTCCCAGTTTCTGGGTCTTAATGAGATGAATTTCCCAGATAACTATGATTTGCATTCTTTAGCATCCACATTTACATTATTATTTCCAAATTTGAGCCATTCTGCCTGGAAAACCATCTTCTAAGCTTTAATACTTATGTGTATAAAAACAAGATATGGAACTAGACTTAATCTTTGCTCTTTTTTTCCCCCGAGTATATATTTATCCTTGAAAATTATGCACATATAAAACAAGCAGCAAACAAATGTATATTTATAGATGCTTGTGAAATTCACATAGCATAAAATTAGCCATTTGCAAGTTAAAAATTCAGTGGCATTAGTGCCTTTGTGTTTAGTGTTGTGCAGCCACGATCTCCACCTAGTTCCAAAACATTTCCATCATCCCTAAAGAATATTCTCTGCTTTGTAAGCAGTCACCTCCTAGTCTCCCTACCCTTGAGTCCCTGGCAACCACTAATCTGCTTCTAGTCTCTATGGATTTACCTGGTCTGGATATTTCCTAGAAATGGAATCATGCAATTTGTGATAATTTGTGCCTGGCTTCTCTCACCTAGCGTGATATTTTTGAGGTTCTTGCCCATTGTGGTGAGTGCTGGTACTTCATTCCTTTTTATAGCTGAGTAATATTCCAGTATACAGATATACTATCTTCATTTGTCCATTTGTCAGTGGATGAACAATTGGGTTGTTTCTGTGTTTTGGCTAATATAAAATAGTACCACTACGTATATTTGGGTAGAAGAACTTGATTGGTGAGGATGTGGGACAAAAGGAACTTTTGTGCACTGTTGGTGGGAATGCAAATTGGTGGAACCACCATGGGGAACAGTATGGAGATTCCTCAAAAAATTAAAAATCGAACTACCATACGATACAGCCATTCCACCTCTGGGTATTTATCTGAAAAAACAAAAACAAAAACAAAAACAAAAACAAAAACAAAAACACTAATTTGGAGAGAAATCTTCCCATGTTCACTGCAGCATTATTCACAAAGCCAATATATGGAAACAAACTAATGTCTACTGACAGATGAATGGATAAAGAAAATGTGATAAATATATATACACTTATATAGATTATATAATATATACAATATATGATATTATATAATAACATATATAACATGTATGTAATAGCAAATATATATAATACAATATATTAGAATTTAAATATTATATATGTAACTTATCCATAAGAAGAATGAAATATTGCCATTTGCAACAAAGTGGACAGATCTTGAGGGCATTATGCTAAGTGAAATAAGTCAGACAGAGAAAGACAAAAACTATATGATCTCACATGTGCAATCTCAAGAAAAACAATCTCATAGATATAGAGGACAGACTGCTGTTTGCCAGAGATGGGTGGTAGAGAGCGGGCAAAATCGGTGAAGGAGGTCCAAAGGCACAAAGTTCTAGCTACAAAATAAATAAGTCATGGGAGGTAATGCACAGCATGGGCACTATAGTTGATGATGCTATACTGTGTATTTGAAAGTTACTAAAACAATTTGAGTATCTGTTTTCCATTCTTTTAGTATATACTTATGAATGGAATTTCTGGGTCATAGAGTAATTTTTGAGGAAGCACTACTCTTTTTTCCACAATGACTGTACCACTTTATATCCCCAATAGCAATGTCTAAGGGTTCCAATTTCTCCACGTTCGTTCTAAGACTTGTTTCCTTTCCTCCGTGCCTCTTTCTCTTTCTTTTTTACTTTCTTTCAATTATAACCATCCTAGTGGGCATGAAATGGTATCTTATTGTGATTTTGATTTACATGTTGCTAACAACTAATGATATTGAGTTTCTTTTCATGTACTTATTGGCTATTTGTGTATTTTATTTACAGCAATGTCTATTCAAGTTCTTCGCACATTTTAAAAAGACTTAAGAGGTCTTTGTATACCCTGAATGCTAGACTCTTATCATATATATGATATGTGAATATTCTTCTCCATTCTGCAGGTTACTTTTTCACTTTCTTGGTAACACTCTTTGATGCACTGGAGTTTTAAATTTTGATAAAGTCCAATTTTCCTATTTTTCTTCTTGTTACTCAGGTTTTTGCCATCATATATAAGAATCCATTGCCAAATCTAATGTCATGAAGATTTATCACGATGTTGTATTCTAAGAGTTTTATGGCTTTAGCTCCATATTTGGATTATCTATCCATTTTTGAGTTAATTTTTACATATGGTGTGAGGTAGGGATCTAACTTCGGTCTTTTCCATGTAAACATTCAGCTGTCCCAGCCTCATTTATTGAAGAGATACTTCTGTCCCCACTTGATGTTCATGACACTCTTGCTGAAAATTATTTGGCCATTGATGTATGGTTAATCTTTTTTATTCTTAAGTTCCTCCATTACTGCTTTCTTTTGTGTTTAGTTGATATTTTGTAGTTAATCATTTTTTGACTTCCCTCTCCTTTCGTTTCCGGTATTAAAAAAATGTTTTTGTAATGTTTACCATGGGGAGTACAATTAACATCCTGAATTTCTAACAGTCTAGCTTGAATTTGCATCAACTTTGCTTCAATAGCATACAAAAATCTGTGGTCCTATACAACTTTACCCCCTTTGTGTTATTGTTGTCACAATATATTGTCTTTATACATTGTGAGCCATTAATGTCAACTTATAATTATTGTTTTATGCATTTGTCTTTGAAATAGTATAGGAAATAGAAACAGAAGTCACAAACCAAAAAAGGCAATAATACTGGCTTTTATGTTTACTTATGTAGTTACTTTTACTGGAATTCTTTATTTCTTTGTATGGCTGTGAGTTACTGCTTAGTGTTTTCTCATGTCAGCCTGAAAGGACTCCCTTCAGCATTTTCTGTTGGATAGGTTGACTAGTGATCAACTTTCTCAACTTAAGTTTATCTTGAAATGTCTTAATTTCTCCTTTGGTTTTGAAGGGTAGTTTTGCTGGATATAGAATTCTTGGCATCCCATTGCTTTCTGGCCTCCTTGAGAAATTGAGAAATCTCACTGAAGCTCTCTTGTAGTCATTGTTCTCCTGTGCTTGTCAAGATTCTCTCTGCCTTTGGCCTTTGGTAGTTCATTGTGATGTGTCTAGGTGTGGATCTCTTTGTATTTCTTTTTCTTACTATTCGTTAAGTTTCTTGGATGTGTAGTTTCTTTAATCAAATTTTGGAAGATTTTGACCATATTTTTTCTCCTCAAATATTCTTCTTACCCTTTTCTTTCTTTCCTTCTCCTTTTGGAATTCCTGTGATGCACGTGTTAGTACACTTGATGGTATTCCACAGGTCTCTTACACCCTGTTCATTTTTCTTCATTCTTTTTTACCCCCTGCGCCCCGGTTCAGAAAATTTCAATTGACTCATTTTCAAATTCACTGATTCTTTCTTCTGACCGCTCAGATCTGCTATTGAAACCTTGTAGTAGAGTTTTCATTTCATTATTTTACTTTTCAACTCTAGAATTTCTTTTGGGCTCCTGTTCATAATTTCTGTCTCCTTATTGATATTCTGCATTTGTTGAGACACCCTTCCCTTGGTTTCCTTTAGTTCTCTGCCCATGATTTCCTGTAGTTGTTTAACCCTATTTAAGAGAGTTGGTTTAAAAATTTTTGTCTCGTTTGACAGAGTCCTTTGTGTTTCTTCAGGGATATTTTTTGTTACTTTATTTTGTGCATATTCCATATGTTATTTCTTGCATGATTAGAATTTTTGATGAAAATTATACATTTTGAATATTATGTGGTAACTCTAGAAATCATATTCTTCTACCTCCTCTACATTTATTTGTGTTGCTGGATTTGGGCCATAGCAGTTTATTTACCTAGTGATTTTCCTGAACTATTTTTATAAATCCTATAGCCTTTGTCATGTTTGGTCTCTGAAGTCTCTGTTCCTCTAACTTGTGTTCGGGTAGTGCTTTGACAGGAACTTCTTTAAACGCTAGGACCCCCACTCAAAAGAGAAAGAAATAGAGAAAAGGAAGGAAGGAGAAATGGAAAGGAAAGCAAAACAGAAAATTCTCAGTCTTTGCAGATGGGCTGTATGCCGGGGCATGCTTTCACGTGTAGCTAGGCTATTTACAACTTTGTCTTAGCCTTCATTCCTGTGTGTACAAAGTCTAGATATCTGCTAGAGGAAAAAGTCTGTAATCTTCTCAGGTCTTTTCTGAGAATCCATCCTTCCACGTGCCATGCCATCGGCATGCACATGGCTTTTTAAATTCCCAAGTCTATGTGGAGACCCTTGAATGTCCTAATCTCCCAAGGAAACTCTCTTTCCAGTTTGTCTTACCAGGCTCTCAGGACATTTACTGTTTGTGTCAACTGTAATCTTTGGGTCCAGATGGCAGTGAGTTATTCATTTGCCTTACGTTTTGAGGGAGGACCTTCTGTGTGGCCACTCAACTGCGTTGTGTGGGTTCTGAGTTAGCCAACACAAAGGCTGCAACATCTCGTGTTATTCCTTCAGTAACCTCCAGACAGGTTAGAACAGACAAATACAATTCTTTAAGAATAAGGTCTATCCTTACTATGGTTTGAATTGTGTCCCCTGCTTTCAAAATCACATGTTGAAGTTCTAGCCACCAATGTGATGGTGTTTGTTGGTGTGGTTTGGGGGAGGTGTTTTGGTTTAGATGTATTCATGGGGATGGATCCCTTATGATGGGATTAGTGTCCTTACAAAAAGAGGAAGAGACCAAAGCCTCCCCCTCCCCCCCACCACGACTCCACCATGTAAGAAGAGGGCATCTGCAAGCCAGAAGGGGCTCTCATCAGAGCCCGACCATGATGAAACCCTGATCTTGCTCCCCCAGCCCCAAGAACTATGAGGAATACATTTCTGTTGGTTAAGCCACCCAGTCTGTGGTGTTTTGTGGTGGCCGCCCAAGCCGACTAAGACAATTCTGCTTCCTCCAGAACCAGGGACCAGGGCCCCTCACTGGGAAGGGAGCTCTTTTCAAGACCACCCCCAAGCAGAGGAAGAGGGTGGGACAGGGTAAGTCAAGAGTCACAAAGCTTTCCTACCAGTTTTAAGTTGCCTTCTCTTCTCTCTTGGTCGTTGTAAACCTCTGACCATTTTCCAGAGTTGAGGAAAAGTTGATTCTGCCCATTTTTGCTTGTTTTTCAATGTGTCTATGGAGTGACAGGTGCCTGGCGCTACCTGCTTCATCATTTTCAGTGACATCACTCCAAGACTTGGTACATACTGTCCCCCGAGAGGCCCTGCTGGACCTTGGTCACTGTGTGGTATTGACATAAACTCAAGGATGTCCACAGTCCAGATACGTAAGGCTGCTTGCTGTCCACACAGTGGCCTTGCATAGGTAAGCTTTGTATGTCTTTGTGAGTGACTTTTGAAGCTCACTATCTTTTTTCCTTGTTAACAGCCATCATTTACGGAAGTACATATAGGCTGTCTCTGAAAAGCCTGTGTTCTGCCACCAGCATGACCAACTGTTGGGATTCACCGGAGCTGTGGGGTTTCATGAGACGCAGGATTTTCAGGGCTAAAATCGGATAGCCTTGAGCTAACCAGGATGGTTGGTCATTCTACCTCCCATCCTTGAAATGTCTCATACAGCCCCAACACACTTACACACAGCCCCCCTACACTGTTACAATATGTTCCTTTTGATATAAGTAGTTCCTGTAGCTGATTACATTCTTGGAGAAGCAGAATATAGTTAGGCTCAGGGTGAGTGTGAATGAACACCTTCGATGCACGGTCTTGATGGCCACTCTTTTGACCGCACAAAGGTAGGTTTGCCAACCCCAGGCTCTTGGGTGGGTTTCAGATATTTGTGTGGGTTGGCCGTGTGACCCTTCAACATTACTCGAATGAAAAGTATATAATAATGCAAGTAATGATCTGCATATATCTTTCATTGAAATACCAAAACTCAGTTATTTCACTTGGATTCTCTTATTCGAAATCAACTTGGGGGCGGGGGGGGGCGCCTGGGTGGCTGGGTCAGTTAAGCGCCCGACTCTTGATTTCAGCTCAGGTCATCATCTTGCGGTTCGTGAGTTCGAGCCCCACATCGGGCTCTGAGCTAATGGTGTGGAGCCTGCTTGGGATTCTCTCTCTCTGCCCCTCCCCTGCTCACTATCTCTCTCAAAATAAATAAGTACACATTTAAAAAAGTCAAAAGCCAATGTGGTTTTCTTGCATGTATTCACTAATTCCCATCCTCTCACTCCAATGTTAAGGACTCTAGAACATTCTAGGTTAATGAATTGTGACTGTAGAAAATTGGCTTTCAGTGGAGGGGGCGGGCATTTTGGACCCTCACAGCTGGGGAGAGGGCAGCCCTGGCCTCTAGGGGTAGAGGCCAAGGATGCTGCTGGGCATCCAGCATTGGACAACCCCTACCAGAAAGGATCACCTGGCTCAAGGGTCAACGGTGCCCAGATCGACAGGTCCTGCTTTTGAAGCATAAATTGGAGCCTGTGATTCAAGTGAAGTCAGCGAGGCAGTTAGAACAGACTTTTAAAAGCGTCTGTGGAAATGTTTTCCCTTATTATTATTATTTTTTTTATTTAGTTTAATAAGAGGCAACCTCTCTACCCAAATATGCTCTGGCCTGCAATAAAAGCTACATTTTTGGACCTTGGAAACTCAAGTCCCAGATTCAGTGAAACCCAAACCACTTGCCACTTCTGCTTCTCTCTCTTGGCAGAAGGTTTTGGTGCAAGAGAGGAGCAGGAGGCATACACCGTATGTTTTTCATTCATTTATGCTGAAGTCGTCGAAACGTTCCTTCTTTTATGAGCCACTTGATGTCCAAAAAACCTTTCGAGTTGCATTTATAACCCTTTAAAAAGCTCATTCCTCTTCGAAACAGGAAGCCACTTTGTGAATAGAGTAAACACAGCCAAAAGCGTGGAAGATGGGAGAAGAGAGACACCCCCCCCCCTTTAGGAGACTTTGCGTAGGGTGAAAGCTTCGCCGCCCCTCAGGGGACCTCCTCGTGGCCGTGGTGGGGGGAGGGAGTGGCAGGACCAGAGTGGACAACAGTGGCCTGTGCTGATGGAGCGGCTCTGTACTGGGCGCGCCTGGGATTGGTCATCCTTTGTGTGTGTCTATCACGGGACCGTGGAAAGGATGCTTTGCCAATTCTGGACCTATCTCTGCCTCCTCAAGGGACTCACAGTCTGGTAATGAGCCTTTTCCACCGACCTCAAATATGAATTCAGAACTCCGTTCAACAGAGTCCCCCAAAGTGGCCCCTCCCAATGATTTAGCGCTGGTCCACCCAGAACAAAGCAGACCACAGGTCAAGCACGGCCCAGGTAATAACAGGAGGTACAGTAACAAGTCCTCTAGAGAAGAAGGCTTAGCTAAGACCCAACTGTAGAAGCAGGTGCAGTTTAAAAAGAAAATAAAATATAGGGGCGCCTGGGTGGCTCAGCCGGTTGGGCGTCCGACTTCGACTCAGGTCATGATCTCACGGTTCGTGGGTTCGAGCCCCGCGTCGGGCCCTGGGCTGACGGCTCCGAGCCTGGAGCCCGCTTCGGATGCTGGGTCTCCCCCTGTCTCTGCCCCTCCCCTGCTCATGCTCTGTCTCTATCTGTCTCTCAATAATAAATAAACATTAAAAAAACTTTTTAAATTTTAAATAAAAGCAGTTTTTACATACACAAAGTCTTAGAATAAAACAAAAAATGGGAATAATTTCCATTTACATAATACGTAATGTAGTCCTGACAGTGTCCTAAGTTGTCACAACGGCCTATAAAGCAAGTATTTATTAACATTATATGTAGTAACATCTTTTTAAATTTTTTTTAATGTTTATTTATTTTTGAGACAGAGAGAGACAGAGCATGAACGGGGGAGGGTCAGAGAGAGGGAGGCACAGAATCGGAAGCAGGCTCCAGGCTCCGAGATGTCAGCACACAACCCGACGCGGGGCTTGAACCCATGAACTACGCGATCATGACCTGAGCCGAAGTCAGACGCTTAACCGACTGAGCCACCCCAGTGCCCCTGTACATTTTAACATCTTTGCCTTATTGAGATGCAGACAGGGAGATGCTGGAAGGTTCTCTTACTTAAGGACACAGGGCCAGTCAAAGACAGAGTTGGGATTTGAACCACAGCCCTCTGGTACCAGCTTTCTTGCTTTGGCCTCACTTAACCCTGGGATGGAAACTGGGGAAGTCTCACTCTTCTCCTTTCTTGGCGCACCAATGGAGACTCCGGCTGTGACGTGACTTTGTTTGGGGTCGTGTTGAGAAAACATTATGGATCCCGGGGCTCACAGCTAAATAGGAAAAATAATCACAGTGTTCTGTAACTTACGATGTTAATCTCCCATTGATCGTTGGCTCTGGGACAGAGACTGTGCCTGAGGGCTGCTGCCTCCTCCCCAAGTTTTAAGAGGCCCAGGGGAGCTGGGAAGGAAAGACACTTCAACTCGTTGGAAAGTTGAACAAGATGTATGTTCCCAGGGAGATTTCAGCAGATGGTCTGTGACATTTGTTCATTCGTTCAGGAGGGCAGTTATTGAAAGTCCTCTGGATGTCTGGTCGGGTCAAGACACTTGGGTGAATGCGGGTCTGGTGGGTGGGGCTGGCGGGTGGCAGGGGCGGGGGGGACAGGCTGGGAACTTACAAAGCGGACGTCACGTGACAGGGAACAAAGCAAATTGGAAGGGCACCAGCTTGGAAACGATCCTCAACTCCAGTTGAAGGCTGGCTGTGCCACTCTTTAGCTGTGTGACCCTGAGCACATGACTCCACCTCTCTGAGACTAATTTCCCCTCCGTGTAAACCAGGGCGAGCATTAGACATCTACTCAACTCATGGGGCGGTTGTGCGGGCTTACTTGAGATGCAAGATGCCTGTCAGATTGCCTGGCACGTGATGGGCACCTCAGAAAGGAAGTCGAAACCATTAGTTGTGCAGCAGATGTTTACTGAGCACCTACTGCGTACCAAGCATAGTTCTTAGCACCGGAGAGTGCTATCAATCGTTATTAGTCTCTCATAGTGAACTGCAGACCCAATCTCCTGGGGTTTCACTGAGGTGTCCTGAGATTTACGTTGGCTCTCAACCCAGGACGCGAGGTGTCGAGGACTCACGAATTCTCCAGGGATGGAGAAAGGAGGTTTCCAACGGAGAAAGGAGGTGAGGCACATTTCACCTTGTGTCTGGGGCCGTTCAGATCCCTTCCTCCTCACGGTTTTCCCTCCTTAGATGATTTTTGACCGAAGTACTGATGACGTGGTGGTGGACGGTGTGGGTAGGGGGCACAGCTGGGGGCAGGGGCTCTTCCGATCCACCGCTAGCCCTCACAGCACCTTTTCAACCTTCCACGGCCGCCCCTGGGGCCACCATGATGCAGTGCATTCCTATCTTGAACCTGGACCAACTCCCTCTGGCCCAATGACAGGGATGATGATGTCGATGTCATGCTAGATGACGGCGACGGTGACGTTGGGGAATTATCAGAGGCTGGGCGTCCGTCAACACGGTTTTGCGTACCTTCTCTCTGACCCTTGCGGTGACTCTGCAGAGGAGGCCTTACGCTGCAGGAATTGGAGGCAAACAAACGCCAAACCCCCAATTTTGCCAGTGAAATTATAATACCGAGTCCACAGCGTTCGTCCGCGCGCCTAGTATTTGCCAGACTCCCTTTACATGTATCACCTCGTGTAAGCCCACTGCCCTATGGGGTGGGTACACTTGTTTTTTACAGACTCCGAAAGGGAGGCACAAGGGTTAGGACACTTGGCCGCGCTCACAGAGCTGGTTGGCTGCGGATCAGAGATGTATACCTAAGCAATGTGACCACACAGCCTGCACTGGTCTCAGTTTTATTTAAAAATACGTGTATGGGGGGGCGCCTGGGTGGCTCAGTCGGTTGAGCGTCCGACTTCGGCTCAGGTCATTATCTTGCAGTTGACGAGTTCGAGCCCCGCGTCGGGCTCTGTGCTGATGGCTCGGAGCCTGGAGCCTGCTTTGGATTCTGTGTCTCTGTGTCTTCTCTCTGACCCTCCCCCGTTCATGCTCTGTCTCTCTCTGTCTCAAAAATAAACAAACATTAAAAAAATAATAATAAATAAATAAAAATACGTGTACGGAAGTCTTAATTTTTCATGGAGGTATAATGTGTGCTAATAAGCGGAGTGAACGCCTATGCCTACGCAACCCCCACCGCTAGATAAGCCTGAGCTACTAACCCCCTCGGCCATGCTGATCTAATCCCCCGTTTGATGTCAGAATTACCTGATGTCACTTCACCTTCCAGATTTATCTTCCGCACGCATTCACTGTGTTACTACTAATTGCCAGCCCATGTGGTATTTATTATGGTCTACGCCCTGTTCTAAGTGCCTCACGTATATGAACTCGTCGTGACACCAGCCCGTGAGGCTGGCGCTATTCCCGTGGTTCCCGTTTTGCACACAGGACGATGGGGGCCCAGGGAAGTTAAGTGACCTATCTCATGTTACACAGCTCGGGAGTCACGGAACCACGAATTCAAGCTGGACGTCTGGTTCTAGAACCCTCCACGCGCTCGGTTTCTTGAATGCGCCCAGAATCCCTACAGAGAAAGGGCACTGATCAATCTCAGTTCACAGGTAAGGAAGTGAAGATTCTGCAAGGTTAACGTAAATTGCCCAAATATCTCTACGAGTAAGCCACAAAGTGAGGACTGCACTGACTTCCGAAGACATGTCTTTTTTCGCTGTCCTGACAGGTGCCTGAAACTTCTCTGCTTTAGATAAGAATCACTGATGTACCTGTTCATCCCCTTCCAGGAATACCAAGTTTATGGAGAGCAGAAGCTCTCTCTTAGTGGTCTTTTGTCATCTGTGGCCCCCAGTCCCGGACCCCGCGCTTGAGTGGAGCCCTGTGAGAGGAGGGAAGTTTCTGGAAGAAACGTGCTTGCTGTCAGAAATGCCGGAGTCCCAGGCCCCCACCTTGATGAGGCTCTGACCAAATAAATGTTTGTCTCTCCAACTCACCTCGGCAACCCCCACTCCCCACCGCCCCCAAGCTCCTGGGTCCACCCCTTCCTAGCTTTACCTAGGGGGATAGTAAATCTTGACTTTCCCATTTTCCTGCAGCTCGAAAGGATATGAATTCCGTAAATCTTGGCCTGAGTGACCATCGGGATGCATGAAATATGACAGGAAGAGGCCAGGGAGGCAGAGTTTACGCAGAGCGCAGCATCCAGGGCCGGGGATGGGCAGGCCGGGGGGGCCCCTAGGGACGCCTTGGGCTACAGAGAGACGCCTCCACGGTCTGGGCTGTAACAGACGGTCAGGGTCCCCGCCGTGCCGAGCTTCCAAGAGCACTGCCGCTGCGTGGGGCAGAAGTGACTCGCCGCGCAAAATCCATGCGGTCCCTGTCCTGGTCTTCACTCTTGGCCGCTGCCTCCAAGGATGTGGGGTGGCAAAGGTGCCCCATCCATTAGGGCTGACAGGGCAGCAGGAAAGACCTAGCTGTGATGAGAGGAAGAACTTCCTGCAAGGAAAGTTTATTAAGCCCTGCCGTGAGTTATTGACAGAGGCGGAGCAAGTGACTTCCTGACTTTGAGACCAAGATGGATAGTTCTCGGTCTGCAAGAGTCTGGCCCAGCCGTCTGCTGCGCGGGCCCTTGGCCCCTTTCGGGGGGACTGCGTCAGCTGCGTCTGCATTTGAGGGCATTGGAGAATGCTCGACGATGATAAAATTCCTCTTTGAAGGCAGGTTTAGTGTTTTTCTTCTTCTCCCTCCTCCTCCCCCTCCTCCTCCCCTCCTCCTCCGTCTCCAGAATAGAATTACTATATGTTCCTTCCAAATTTTTAAAAATCCAAATAATCTGCAAATCCCATTCCCCTTTCGACTGCTAACAGTCGGGGTACGTCTTCATGGATGTTTTGAGCGTGCATTCACGCACACGCTCACGCACACCCATCTCCGTTTAACCACACGGACGGGCACTTACTGCACTCATTAGCCTCGGGTTTGCTCTCCTCCCCTGCAAACATCGTGGGCGTCTTTCCAGGGCGGTACGCACATTTCATTCCGTTTGTAAGACAGTAACTTCATATTCCATAATATGGCAATGTCGTAATTCACGTAATCAGTCCTCAGTGGCTTTACTTCCAAGCTGGTTTTCCAATTTTTTTTCAATGCAGAAACACTGTACTGAACCGTTAGTGTTTTCGTCCTTCTATACGTGTAGGGGCGTGTCTTTACAATGGATTTCTTTTTTAACTTTTTTAACTTTTTTTTTTTTTGAGAGACAGAGCGTGAGCAGGGGAGGGGCAGAGAGAGAGAGAGGGAGACACAGAATCCGAGGCAGGCTCCAGGCTCTGAGCCGTCAGCACAGAGCCCGACGTGGGACTCGAATCCACGAACTTGAGCTGAAGTTGAACCCACAAACCTGAGCTGAGCTGAACCCACAAACCCATCCGACCGAGCCACCCAGACGCCCCTATATTTAACACTTTTGAACTGTACTCTTAAAAATGGTGAAGACGGTAAGTTCTATGTTACATGTATTTTATCACAATTAAAAAAAAAACAAAAACGGGGGCCCCTGGGTGGCTGAGTCGGTTAACCATCCGCCTTCGGCTCAGGTCGTGGTCTCAAAGTTTGTGAGTTCACGCTCTGCATCGGGCTCTCTGCTGTCAGTGAAGAGTCCGCTTCGGATCCTGTCTCCCTCCCTCTGCCTCTCTCCACCCCGCCCTCTCTTTCAAAAAATAAAAGTTTAAAAAAAAAAAAGAACAAAAGAAGAAAAAAAGCATAGTTTCATCTGCCAGAGAAAGCAACTCTTTCCCCTAGGGATGGTTTTCTCCACGTTAATACACCGAGTTTACTAATTTCTAACCTGCTGCATTACTGAATCTGTCATGATCAATTTTTAGCATAAAAAACTCACGATGATTGTTGACAGCTCCCTGGTATTGCGTGGTAACAATAAACTCAACAGTAACAGTGTATCATTGAGGGTTTACTATATGCCAGGCAGTGAGCTTGGCTCTCTCTTCATGTATAATCTCATTTAATCTTTATAACAACCCTATGAGGTGGTTACTATTATGCCACTTTTTCCAGAAAAGGAAACTGAGGCTTATGGAAGTAAAGCCACTTGTCCAAAGCCTTAGAGCTGGTTAGAGACGAGAGCTGTACTTGAACACAGTACCCGGAAGCCTCACTGTGTTCTTCATATCGTCCTAAGGGCCAGGGGCTCTGGGGTACTAAGCAACCTTCAGTTCTTGGGTCTTTCTTTAGGCTGCTTTCAGTGCCCCATCCAACCTGCCAAGTATGAATCGTCCTTCATTCCATTCCTTCTTAATACCATCCCATCCATTCTGTATTTCGGGGCCACCCTCCTTCCCCTACTTTCCCCCAACATTCATAAACCCCATGAGGGTCAGCACAATGGGGGTGAGTCTATACTCTGAACCAAGATTCCCCAGGTCTGTGGCCTGGGTTCAACCCCCTCTCCGGCGGGGGTGCCTGAAGCTGAGCATCTAAACTCTTCTGTCTCTTAATGTTCCCACCTGCGCACTGGAGTCAATTCTACTATTCTCTGTTTCCAGGTTGTGTGCAAATACACATACGTGCGCACATACGCATTCATACGTACATAGGCGTCCATACATCCATATTTAATGTGTTAGTTTCCTATTGCTGTTGTAATCAATCACCAAAAACTTAGTGGCTTCAAACGATAGAAAGTTCTGGAGGCCGGAAGTCCAAAATGAATCATTTGGGGCTAAAATCAAAGCGTCGGCAGGGCTGGCTCCTTCCAGAAGCTCCAGGGGAGAATTCGTTCCTTGCCTCTCCCAGCTTCAGGTGGCTGCTGGCATTCCCTGGCTTGTGGCCCCATCCCTCCAACCTCCGCTCGTGTCTTTTCACCACTTCCTCCTCTTCTGATGTCACATCTCCCTCTGCCTCCTCCTTATGAAAACACTTGGGATTGCATTCGGGGCCCCACCCGTATAATCCACCCAGGATAATCTCTTCCTTGCAAAATCCTTGATTTAATCACACCAGCAAAGGGGCACTTGGGTGGCTCAGTCGGTTAAGCGGCCGACTTTAGCTCAGGTCACGATCTCGCGGTCCGTGAGTTCGAGCCCCGCGTCGGGTTGTGGGCTGATGGCTCAGAGCCTGGAGCCTGCTTCAGATTCTGTGTCTCCCTCTCTCTCTGACCCTCCCCCAGTCATGCTCTGTCTCTCTCTGTCTCAAAAATAAACGTTAAAAAAATTTTTTTTAATCACACCGGCAAAGGCCTTTTTGGCATATTGGGTAAAAATCACAGGCTCCAGAGATTAGGAAATGGATATGTTTGGGGTCCTTCATTCAGCCTCAACATACACTTTTTGTTTTAAGTAAGTTGCTATTATTGGGAAGGCAGACACCATTTCTGATTCTTCTAAATCAGGATCAAGATAGGAAACACTCAGTGTACTTCTGTTATTAGGCTGTAGTCAAAAGAGTTTTTGAAAATACAGACTACCGGGGTGCCTGGGGGGCTCCGTCGGTTGAGCGTTCGACGTCAGCTCAGGTCATGATCTCACGGTTCGTGAGTTCCAGCCCCACATTGGGCTCACTGCATCAGTGCAAAGTCTGCTCTGGGTCCTCTGTCCCCCCCTCTCTGCCCCTTCCCCACTTGTGGGCTGTCTGTCTCAAAAATAAATAAAACATTTAAAAAAGAAAAAGAAAATACGGACTACCAAATTCTGTAGAGGTCTTTCAAAATAAGTCCTTAGAGGACTAAAAGATATAGAGTTGGTCATTCGTAACAATTGATGACGATATTTTCTAAAAACTCAGGGGACTGTGGTCGTCCTCCCTTTCTCTTTGCTGACTTTCGCCTTCCTCTGCCCCACGGCCTCTCTGGCCTCTTCTCTGGGTCTCTCGGGCTACCTGGTACCTTATCTCAGGGCAAAAATGAAAGCCGTGGTTTCCTGGTTCAAGTTCCTCCTTTTCTACTTGGATTGTACCACCAACCATTACTAAAATTCTAACATTTCCTCCTTTCCTTCTTCCAAAATAAAGGGAGTGTCTCTTCTCCAGTATACAGCGACTCCCTTTACTTCCACATCTGCGAGCATCACCCCCTCTCGACTTCTGTAGGGCCTTTGAGGCATTATTTACACCAGATTTTCTCAAATTGTGTTTTGCAAAATACTAGTTGCCTAAACATGTCAAAGGAGGCTCTGAGGGGGTAAATGCTATCTCTCTGTCTCTCTGTCTGTTTTTCTATCCATCTATCCAACTGCCCTTCCTTCCTTCCTTCCTTCCTTCCTTCCTTCCTTCCTTCCATCTATCCATCCATCCACCTGCCCATCCATACATCCATCCACCTGCCCATCCATTCATCCATCCATTCATCCCTCCTTCCTTCCATCTATCCATCCATCCACTTGCCCATCCATCCATCCAT
>NW_024412422.1:8459665-8490061 GCF_014898765.1 Herpailurus yagouaroundi | reverse complement strand
CCATCCATCCATCCATCAATCCATCTATCTATCCATCCATCCACCCACCTCCCCATCCATCCACCTCCCTATCCATCCATCCATCCATCCACCCACCTTTCTATTATCTTCTATGATCACATATATGGCAACTTGCCTGTTTCCCCATCTCACATACACCCTTACGTGTATCCTTCACCTGGGTCACCTGGGAAATCTACAAGAGTGCATTCGCATATTAAAGGCCCTGAGAAGAACTGCCTTAAAAATACAACGAAGCAAAGAGTGTTTATTTTTGCTTTGTCCAACATTTCCCAAACTGAATTGTAGATACGCCCTCTTTCTCATGTACTTCCCCTCACAGAACACTTTCCGAAACCGTGCCCCTTGGGTCCCCTGCTGGGAAGTGCCGAGTTGTACACTTTCTGACTAGAATTCCAAACAAGGCCATTACCTGTTTCCTACACTGCCTCGCCAAACTCTGGGAGCTTCGGGTGTGACCACAAACTGAGCACATATTATGTGCCAGCCACGTTATGCTTGTGATTACCCTAGATGGGGCAACCCCGTGCAATCCCCACCTTACAGATGACAAAGAACAGGCTTGGAGATTAAGTCATCGGTCTTGGTTAAATTCACATGGAGTGGCAGAGTTGGGTTTGCACCAAGGCTTCTGTGGATCCAGAGTCCGTGATCCACACCCCTCCATTTTCCCCCCTAGAAGCATAAAATCCAAAGACTATGCTTTTATCTTTCTCTAAGGAGAGCTAATGTCCCAGTTAATTTCTTCAGGGAATGCCAGTTTCCGAAAATCCTACCTGCCTTAGTTCACGAAGAGCCGTAAGCGTGTTTTAAATCCAGAGGGAAAGACCAACAACAACCCCTCTCCTTTGGTGGCACATTTATAAACAGACGCAAGGCAGGAAATAGGTACCCCCCACCCCTGCCCCAGGGTGTCTGCAGACAGAACAAAGAACAGGGTTCTGTGCCCGGGCCGTTGTGCGCAGCCTGTAACGTGATTGCTGCCTGATGGTGCGAAATGGATTCAAGGCCCAGGTCCATCTGGTTTGTGTATCGTGAACGAGCTGTTAAAGTGTCAGGACTTAACTTCTCTGGATTTGAGGAAGTCTCATGAGGTTTTATTGAGCAGTTAAGATGGGTGTAAACCTCACGGGTGGGACCTGCTTCTCCCCTATGATCTTAGAGACATGCATGGTTCACAGGTTGGAGAAGCACAGGTTAAAAATAAGAAGATGGACCCCCCCCCCGGAGGCGGCCCCCCCCAATTAAAGCACTGGGGACTTGGGATCCAGACTCCAGGGATTATGCACAGTCATGAGCAATTCATTCTTTCTCTCTAAGCCCCAGGACCTCCTCTGGGACGTGGGGACAATTATCTTGCCCAACTCACAGAGCTGCTTGGATATGAAAGATAACAAGGGCTGTCGAGGAGTCTGCTAATGGGAGGGGCAGCCCTAGCTTCTTTGATTTCCTTTTCCAGAAGGAGCCAGAAAGAGCTACAGGGACCTTGCGTCCTGTTTCCGCGTCCCCTCTCTCCTGGTCACAATTAGGCAGCATTTCTACTCGTCGAACTAAAAAGTCGTCGGGAACAACTTGCTCTGGGTTGTGCGGTGATGGCTGCTTCCGAAGGCCCAGCAGCCTTGGAAAGCATCGAAGATCGCGGCCCCAGGCTGAGTGAGGGGCAACAGGAGGCGTGGTGGTTTTAAAACACGTTCGTAAATTCCCTGAGACGCTTCTCGGCAAGAGTTGGGGTCTCATCCTCCTCTCCCTGCACACGGCCAGGCCTCGTGGTGTGCGGGCGACCAACAGGATAGAGCAGCAAGGGTTCTTTGGGACTTCTGAAGCCAGGCTAGGAAGGCACTCCAGCTTCCCCCTGGCTCCCTTGTTTGGAGAGCTTGCCCTTGGTCTTCTGGGACCTGAAGCCTGTCTTCTAAGGACTCCATGACTCATCCCTAAAACAGGTCTTCCTTGTGTAGTTGGGCTTGAAGGACAGGTGTCTGTAGACAGATGGTCCCATCGCTACATCCCGACCATGTCCTTTCTCCCCATGTCCTGGTGTGAATTTCCAGGCAAGAACTCTCATTGCTTCTGTTTGGGTCACGGATCCATTTGTGACGACCAGTCACTGTGACCCGAGGGATGAACCCCTGTGATTGGCCAGTTACCTGTCCTGCCTTTGGACCCGGACTTGGGGAATGTCAGGGTTCAGATAGGATGAACAAAACCACCTGGCACGGAGAAGAGATGGTCCCCCTAAAACGTAGGTGCTTTTTGCTTAGAAGGGGGAAAGAGAGATACTAAGCAATGAAAAAAAAAAAGCAGGTATCTATGTCCACAGATTCCACACATACAACTCTGTTTGTTTCCCGGACTCTGCTAGAAGTTTCTTGTATCAGAGAGCTACGTCCCCAGGTCTCGCATCAGTAGGCGCTCAAGAAAACCCCGGTGCTATTTCTACCATGTCAATCTGGGATGGCCACGGGACCTGTAAGAACAGGTGACGTTGGCATTGCTGTTGCACTCGTCGGTGGAGGAACCACTTACCGGGTGCAAGACTTTAGCTTTTGACCTGTTTTGTCACCTCTCAAATGGGGCCAGTGGTGAAACTTACCTCAAGGGGTACGGAAAGGATCCAGAGGGAATGTGTGCGGCTGCGCCAGAATGCCTTTTTGGTTTTTTAAAATCAACTGTGTATTATCGTCCCTGAGAGGTTCTCTGGGCACAAGTTTCCACCCTTTTCCTGGAACTCAGTTAACAGACTAGCTTTTGGCGATAAAAGCCATCAGTTAGGCCCGCTGAAAATCGCTTCGTTTTTTGCCCCCAACGTTCACGCCTGTCAAATGGGAATAATAATTCTGTTTCTTGCCCCAGGCCCTTGGTCGAGGTGGATGCCTCCTGGACAGAGAGCGCTGACTGGGGTCGCTGTGGCCTCTCCCTGTAGTGATGAATCAATAGCTTGTAAGCGTGGCTCTTTAGTTTTGCATTTGCCGGCTGCCTGGGAGACAGGGTTTGAGGGGGAAGGAGGGGTGAATACTGTGCTTTTTAATTTCCTCCGGCTCTCCAAAGCACCAGAAACCCAGCGTACACGGTGAACCAAGCGGGTCGCTCGGGGGATGCAGGAAATTACAGAGGGGGCATGGCCAGGTTCAAGGGTCTGCATGATATCGTCAGCGACCTCTGGCTCTAGCCTAGGAGGCTCACATTTTGCCCTAATTTTTTTTTAAATTTATTTTCGGGGGGGAGTGAGACCTTGGCTTCAATCATGACTCTGTCACTTAGGAGCAGAGAAGCCTTTCAGCAAGTCGCTTTACTCGTCCGCGCCTCAGTGTTCTCATCTGCAAAATGGGAGTAATCCTCTCCACTCCACCTGCATCCATGAGAACAGACAGCCCCAAGGACAGCTCCCGCCCCTCCTCCGTCAGATGTCGGCAGGCAGGATGTTTGCAAGCCTTCCAGCCAGCTCTGTTCCTTAACCTTCTCTAATGTACCAGGATGGAGCCTTGGATCCCACAGGCAGTGGTCCTTGGCCCCAAGGGACTGTTAGCGGGGACAGGCCAAGCGAGTCATCACTCAAATGGATAATTCTAGACGTGATGGCTGCTGACATGGTTATCTGCTCTCTTTCTTGCTGGATACCTTTCCCCCTTTCTTCAGCCCAAAGCACCTCACCTTCTTCAGGGGACCTGCCCCTGTCTCCACACTGCGGAGTTCTTCAAGGCTTGCTGAACATGCCCCTGGCCTTACCTTCAGGGTCCCAAGGGGAGGGTCATGTGACCCGTGCTGGCCAATCATAGCTGTTCGTCCCTCTGGCTGCAGCGGTTGTCTCCAGGGTGGGCACATGACCCAAACAGAGCCAAGTGGGAGTTCCCTCCTGGGAATTTATAGGGGTGAAAGGAAATGGAAAGGATAGAGGTATGAAGGGAGCTGTGTGGCCGCACACATACCCTCCTCAACTGCAGCCACGTGCAGAAGCATTTCTCAGGAGGAGAAAAAATGGGGTCGACCTGTAAGGAGGCAGAAGGATCCAGCTTTGAGCAGGGGCGGGGTAGGGAGGGGAGACACAGAGAGAGAAGAGACAGAGGGAGTGAGTGGGATGCCAAGTCCCAGACATCTGTGAGTCGCCTCATCTCTGGGACGTGGGTGTCCCGGGAGGTAACAGAGCATCTTTCTTGGCTGGGATGGCTTAACTTCAGTTTCTGTTGCTTACAGAATCAAAGGGTTCAGACCCCAGCAAGTTCTTTGCAGGAAACGCGCACAATGCTATGGAGAGAGGCTATAACAGGAAGAACTGGTAACCTCCACGGGGCGGGAGAAGGGTCTCCCGAGGAGGTGAAACCTGGCTCAAATGAGCAAGACGAGTAGGGACCGGCCAGGCCAAGGGTAGAGTCGGGGGAGGATAAGAGGTGGAGGCTGGGACACCTGCTTAGGGCCTCAGTCGGGAGAGAGGCTGATTATCCACGGCCGTTAAGCGAGCCGTTAACCATATGTACATATACGTACATATATGTACATATATGTATGTACGTATACAAAGTCCTACCACCTATATGGATATCTACGGATAGAGAGAGATGCTTGGACTTTACAGAGGGTCATTCTAGCCCGAAACCGGAAACAGCCTCAAACTTGATCTCCAACCTGCCGGTTTCGAAACATGTAGCACTCACGTGTTGCCCTAGGAAATTTCTAACTCTGTCTCCCCTGCCACCAGCCATGTCCTCAGGGCCCCTTCTTTCCTGAGCTTTCTCTCTTCTCGCCTGTTCCAACGGTCCTTGGTATCTTCCCTCCTAGCTCTGGTCTGCCTGCCCCAAGGAAAACCACGGGTGAAGAGCCGTCGTCTCTCTCCAGCCAGCCAGCCCTTGCATTCTGGCCCCCCGTTCCTCAACCAAAGGGCCATTCCACTCTCTCACACACGCATGAGGCGTCGCTTTGCCTCAGTTTACTGATCTGTAAAATGCAGACAATAATGGCACCTAAGCTGATCAGCTTATATGCTGTAAAGTGGTTCAAACAGTGACTGGATAGCAAGCACTCCTCAGGAGTTAGTTGTGAGTGTTTTGGTATTTTGTATTTCCCAAAGATGGCCACCACAGTACCTCCCGTCCCATGTGTTTGTCTTATAATGCAGCTTTGATACTGCCCCCACCCCCATTGCGTGTAGACATGACATCTCCCTGAACTTGAGTGAACGCTTGTGATTGCTTTAACCAATAGGGTGGAAGACGCGGTGCTTTGTGACATCTGAGGCCAGTTTAGGAAAATGCCACGCGCCTCCTCCTTGTCGCCTGGATGGCCCACTCATGGAGCCCGGCCGCCATACTGTGGGGAAGCCCACACAAGCCCGCGTGGGGAGGCCACGTGGACGTGCTTTTCGTCCGTGTCCCGGCCAACAGCCAACATCAACTGCCAGACGGGCAACGGAGAGACCCTCGGATGGTTCTAGCCCCTGGCCATTGGATCACCTCCAGTTGTCAAGAGCGTCAGATGGTCCAGCTGAGGCCCCAGATGTCGCGGTGGAGACAAGCTGTTCGCACTCGGCCCTGTCCAAATCCCTGACCCGCAGAATGGGTGAGCATTAACTACGGTGGTGGTTTTGTGCCACCAAGTCTTGGTGTGGTTTGTCGTACATCCATACCAACTGGAACAATTATTATTATTATTATTATTAGCCATTTGTATTACTTATCCTGAGACAAATTGCCAAACAGTGCCGCTCCCCAAGATAGCAGAATGAGCTCTGGTTGAATTTTATCGTAAGACCAGCTCTTGCAAGAGAAGGTGGCCCGCCTTGCTTCTGCCCTCAAGAGTTCCCCGCCTCAGCTCAGCATCCAGGGAGAGGCGACAGGCAGGGCGCAAGGAGAGTTTGCATGACGCTGCTTGGAGGTTTCGAGATTTCCGTCTGTTGTGTCACCTTCGAGGAAAGGCTGGCACAGCATCTCTGGCGCCCTCTCTGTGCGTGCCTCTCGCTGTCCCTGTCACCTGTGGCCGGGTGGCCAGCTGGCCCTGCCCTCTGCTCCCTGCCTGCCTCCTGTCTCTCTGGTCCTTCCCCAGGTTCCTGTCCTGAATCTCCTTGGTGGGAGTGGCCATGGATGGTGACTGCCCTGCACAGGACTGAGAAACCCAAATCTGCTGCTCTGAGCCTGTGACTGGTCTGCTTAAAACCCTCCGGAGCACCCCCGATTGCCCCAAGGACCCCTCCTCAGGATTGCACGGTCCTGGGGGTCCTGCTTACCCATCTGCCCTCGTTTTGTGCCTTAAGGTTTCAGGTCCTCAAGATTCCCGCTGCGCTGACTGCCTTTCAGTACCTTGAATACCATATGCTCTCAAACACTGGGCCTTTGCACATGCTGTTCCCTCGGCCTGGATTGCCTTTCCCTCCCTGAGTTCACTGCCACACCTCCTTCCGATCGCAGTGCAAGGATCCCTGCTGCAGGGTCTGAGGGGGCCTCATCCTTCCCTTCTCATCACGCCTTCGATTGTGCACTGAACCCCGGATCGATGCCTGTTTGCACCGTCAGGTTCTAAGCCCCATGAGGGCAGGAACGTGGCTCCGTTCCTTCTCTTCGTCTCCCAGTAAATATGCACAGCGCTCGGCATAGTGGAGGCGCTCGGTAAATGCGGAATAAATGAATGGACAAGCAGGCATCGCCCTTTCTGGGGCTTGATCTTCCCGTCAGATTTTTAAAAGGAGGCGGTGGAACCCTTCCAGAGAAGACAGAACAAAGCGCCGTTGCAAGGCGGGCTTAGGGCACGCAGATTGCTCCTCCCGTATCTCGCTGGTCCTCATCCTCAACAGGAACCGGCTCTACTCAGAAGAAGCACGAGCTGCCAGTTCGGGGCCAGGCTGCTTGGGCCTGCATTCGGATTCCACTCCTTCCTCTCTGTGTGGCTTTGGGCCAAGAACTCACCCCTCCAGCTCTAATCTGCAAAACGGGACCAACAAGAGTCCTGCTTCATGGGGCCGTTAGGAGCTGTTAAGTGTCAGTAGGCATCTGGCTTACAGTCAGGACCCTGAGCTGGCCGTTGCTGTGGTTGTTATATTATGAGAGGCTCCGCCCTGCCAGCCTGGTCTGCCTCCGTTCACCTGCCTTGTCTCAGTGCCTGCACACAAGTGGCCTTGTCCTCATTACAGCCTCGCAGACCGCAAGATCACGGCCTGAGCCGAAGTCAGGCGCTTCACCACCGGAGCCACCCAGGCGCCCCTACTGTGCCTGGGTTGAAATCCCAGCTCCGTCACTCCCTTGCCGTGGGAAGTTTCCTCGCCTAATGGCAGTCGTAAGGATTTGAGGAGTTCCACATTCATAGGCAAAGATGTGTCACAATATATGTTCATCTTTGATGAACAATCTATGAGCACAATATATGCTCATCTTTGTCATGACAGAAGTAAGAGTAAACACGACCCCAGCCCTTCAGGGATAGACAAATCTAAGGGGGGGGGGGGGGGAGGCAGAGCAGCATAGAGCAAACCATGGCACCGCCCGACCATGAGAGGACTTGAGGCCATGTCTTCAAGGAATACTGTGGAGTGGATGGCTTCTTGTTGCCTTTGGACTGCAGGGAACGCTTTAGGGAAAGCTTGATTTGGATCTCGAAGGATGAATAGGAAGTTTGCCAGGTAGAGAAGAGGAGAAAGGAATACCAAGTAGGTGGAAGAGGATGAGCAAAACCACAGAGATGGGAAGGGTCACAGCACAGTCTGAGTTGATACAGAGGTTTTGGAGATGTGGCTGCAAAGACGGGAGGGTGTCCAGTGGCGCCCAGCCTTGAATGTCTTGAGAGAAAGCCAGTGCCCTGCCATAGTTTGCTAACATTGCAGAAGATCAGACCCCTCTTTGCTGCTCCAACCTTCTTCCACGTTGGTGGATCTTTCATTCTCTTTCCCTGTGTGTTGTCTTCAAGCAATGATTCATCCTTACCTTTCTCAGATGAGGTTCCTCAGGAACAGACTCTGAGATGAAATTTGAGTTCAGGTAATGTGTCCGGGAAGTGCTCCCGGGACAGCAGAGAAAACAGGGCAAGGGGAAGAAGGCAAGAGAATGCGAAGTCCAGCAGAAGAGGCTCCCGATCCCCTGAGGGAGCTCTGAGTGGAAGCTCCATCTCAGAGTTTGTCCCTACCCGAGGCAAGGACCTTCCCATTCCTGCACTAGATAGACAGGGATGGGTGAGGGCTTTGCAAGATCTCCCAGACACTGCTCTCTCCTCCCTGTAGACACAGGGGTTCCAAGGACACGAGGACCAGTCTCGCTAGGAAGGTTGGAAGGGCAGTCTTTAGAAATAGAATTGCTAGAAGCTGGGAGAAGGGCATGCAAAACCTGTAACCAGATTGGGGACACTGCCAGTGCTCTACCACTGACAGCCAAGAGCTTGATGTTCTCCTGCGTTTGGCATGACAGGGTATATAACACTCCAGACCTTCTGACTGAAGGTCATATTATCACCCTCCCCTAGCCCAAGTCTACCAAGGTGAGCAAAACAAAGTGAAAAGCTCTTAAAGGTGAGGCGCCCGGGTGGCTCAGTCGGTTGAGCGACCGACTTCGGCTCAGGTCATGATCTCGAGCTCCGTGAGTTCGAGCCCTGCATCGGGCTCTGTGCTGACAGCTCAGAGCCTGGAGACTGCTTCGGATCCTGTGTCTCCCTCTCTCTCTGTCCCTCCCCCGCTCATGCTCCGTCTCTCTCTGTCTCAGAAATAAACATTAAAAAATTAAAAAAAAAAAAGAGCTCTTAAAGGAGCACTCAAGCCCAGCAACAAACTGGCCCCAACCCCACGTCTTAGTTTGATGTTCCTTTGAAGCTTCTACTAGATTCCTTGTTACATCCCAGATCCCTTCCCAGGATGCTCCTTCTGCTGTCTAATGAGCCCTGGTCCCCCAGTCTTCAATTCTGACTTCAGAGTTAACTTTTTTCTTCCAGCTCTTCAGTTGACACTGTAGGCTCAATGAATGTGTTTGGTGTGGGTTCATGAGAGCATGACTTGAAAAATTTCTTATTGTTTGCCATGGAGCAGAGATTTGGCACCTAAGGAAGAAAATAGGAAAGCTTGGTAGCACATTACAGCATGCCCTACTGCTTTGTCCACACCAGATATTGTTATTCCTATGGGTAAGTGAGGGAACTGAGGCACAGGCAACTGAACTAAATAACCCAGGATCTCTTAGTCAGGGTTAGAGTTTGAATCTACTTTGTTCTTGTTACTCTCAGAACTTGCTAACCATGGAGGCAAATTCGGAGATGGCTAGTAGGGAAATCATGATATCGGGTGCTCTTGGCATCTAATTCATCACCCAGACACCTCCATACACCCCGTACTGTTTTTCCTTAAGAGTCCCTTCTGTAGATCTATCATCGGATGCTCTCATATTTGGTTGAGGTAAAGAAAAGACCAAAAATGAGGATTGTGTAACATAATGGTTAAAAGAGGAGTCCCGCAGCCTGGCCAACCTGGGTTTGAATCCCGGCTCCGCTTTCTTTGCTGGGTGACTTGGGTTGCCCAGCCTCTTTGAGCATCTGCTTTTTCAACTTCTCCAAAGGTGCTGACGGTGTCATAGATTGTCAGGAGGGTTATATGAGGTGATGTCTTAAAGTGTTTGCTCGATAGATGATGGAGATGAGGAGCTGATGATGACCTCAATGTTAATGGTGTTGATGTTGATGATGATGTTGGCGATGGTGGTGATCGTGGTGACGGCAATGATGGAGACAGACACCTTGGACTTGGCAACATTTATCTTCAGTCCCCATCTCTGGTTGTTGGAATTACCGGTACCTATGATGAAGCATCCTTTTTGGCACGGTCATGCTTGGGGGGACATGGGAGGAACTTCACTGGGACACACAGATAAGGCTGGAGACCACGCACGAGAAGAACAGGCTTGGGAATCAGAGGATCCGCTTCTCTTGTTTGTACAACCAGCACCAATTCCTGTGTGTCCCTGGAAAGTCAACCCTCATCCCTTGTCTGAGCCTGTACTTTCTTCCTTCTAAGTTGACTGGGTTGGACAAGATGGAGGGAACTCAGTTCAGTGAATCCTGCTGGTGATAGCCTTTAGCGGAACTTACCGCAGAACCCGTAACTTGGCTCATTTGAGTCACCCTTTCAAGAACTTTCGATGTTTTAAATCTTTCCCTCTTACCTTTTGTGCTTAGAACTGTACCCAGCACATGGACGGAGGCCATTAAACACATTTTCCAACATAAAGAATACCAATGGCCAGCAATGAATTAGAACTTACTTTAAGGGCTCTGTCACAGGAGCGATTCCCCGGGAGGCGGACCCCGAGGTGGAGATTAACAAGCAGATGTCTATGAGGACACTTTCAGAATCACTGCCTGGGCAACTGAAATGACAGTGCTCTAAGTGACCAGAAAGATCAAACAACAAGCAGGATTGGGCAAAGGGAGAAGCTGGGTTGACACAGTCTGAGCAAAGGCCTCGGTCAACCCCGCAGGGAGCCCTAAAGCCGCGATGACCCTTTGGAGTCTCTGTCGTTGCGGCCAGGGACAAGCTGTCTTGGGAAGGCGGGGCGCCCTGGGGTGAGCTGGCTCTTTTCACAGCTGAGGTGACCCCAAAGAGACTGACAGCTGAGGTCTACCAGATGACAGCATGCCCGGCAGCTGAGACAGTTAGACCTTTCCTTCCTGAGAGGGGAGCTGGGCAACACGTCATAGCACCCGGTACAGATTCATCTTATTTCTGTTAAAAATGAGGAAACTGAGGCACAGAGAGGTGATCCACATTGCTCACATTTTCAGAATTCATAAGGAAAAGCTCTAGGATTCAAGTCCAAAGTCTATGGGGCTCCAAACCAACTTTGTTCTTGCTATGCTCAGAACTTGCCGGGAGACATACTTTGGGGGGCATCTCTGCTCCCTTTGTTGGGAGATGGGGACAGCAGGGTAGGTTGCTCAGAGAGCCACAGAGGACGGAGGAAAGAGGTGAGGACACTCATTGGTCCAGAGGACACATTTTAGTGAATAACAGTTGTTTCTGCAATAAACTGATTCGCTGGCTGGGAAAGATTATTCCCCTCGAGGAACGGTAATACCATCGTTTACTTCTTCCTCAAGAAAAGTCATCCTTTGTTCCCTTTGAAGAGTAAATTCAGAGTGGGTGGTGGCTAAGAGCATTGGCTCTCGGACCCAAAAGACCTGGCTTGGGTTTCCGCTTTCTAGCTGTGTGATGATGGGTTGCTTCCATTTCTCCATCAGGAAATTGAGAGTAAAAACAGCATTTACCTATGGCCATTGTCGGGAATAAGCGAGATAAAGTCTCTAAAGTGCCTGGCACATATTAAATGTTAAATAAAGTTAATTAGCTCTGGATTCCATGGCTTCACATTCTCTACCTGGACCTGTTCTTACGTATCTTTGGGGTACCGTCTCCCAAAGATTGCTCCCCAAACTGGGACTCTCTATGGGGAAAACAGAGCCGTTGTGGCTTTCAGAGATTCATAGATGTTTTGATTTCAACCGTATTTGCGGGGAGAGGTGACATTGTTCTGGAGACCCGAAAGACCAGACGGCAAACCTGTTGCTATTCCGCGTGCATTTTCAAGAGGAGAGCATTAGGGAGGCTCTTGGCATTCAGTCCATCAGTGTCCCATCACCGACCAACGTGGCCCTTTCGTGAGTCTCCTCTGGCATGCCGTGCCTGACGATTAGCTCAAGACCCCGATCCCTGGAGGCACAGACACCTCCAGAGAAGGGTTTCAAATGCCAGTTGTCTGTCACACCTACAGTGAACTCGCTTTCTTTCCTTCCGATTCCACCGACGCTCGCTGAGGACCTGCCGTGTGTGGGAAGGAGGAGAAGAGCATCTAGAAAGTAACAACCGGAGAAGCAAAGGAGAGGAACAGGGAGCCCTCTTTCCCTAACTGTGTGATCTAAGCACCTCCCTGAGGGTTTCCGAACCTCAGCTCCCTCACCCATAAAATGAGAAGAAAACACCTACTTTGGAAAACATCCAAGACTTCAATGAGATGATATACGTGACGCTGAACGTGATGTTCAGCTCGCGGTAGCTGCTCACTGGTATTTCTGCCTTCTCTACAATCACCTTAAAAAAAATTCTTTTTTAATGTTTGTTTACTTTTGAAGGAGAGAGAGGGAGAGAGAGACAGCGTGAGCAGGGGAGGGGAGAGAGAGAGGGAGACACAGAATCCAAAGCAGGCTCCGGGCTCTGAGCCATCAGCACAGAGCCCGTCGTAGGGCTCGAACTCGCGAACTGCAAGGTCGTGACCCGCGCCGAAGTTGGGCGCTTAACCCACGGAGCCACTCAGGCACCCTCTATAATCACCTTTTAACATAACAGCGTGGCTCCACAGAGCATCACCCAAGACCAGCGTCTCTGTGCAGGAAAGGCTGCATAATTTGAAAGGCTGGTGCAAGAGGAAAATGCATGGTCCTTTTTCTTAAAATAAAACCCAGCCCGGATATACCGCAAAGGCTACATTCAAATGCAGAGAGAGGAAGGGGCGCCTGGGGGGCTTAGTTGGTTGAGCCTCCAACTCTTGATTTCGGCTCAGGATCCCCAGTCCACGGGATCCAGACCAGCGTGGGGCATGGAGGCTGCTTGAGTCTCTCTCCCTCTCCCTCTGCCTCTCCCCTGCTTGCACACTCTCTGTCTCTCAAAAAAATAAAATAAAAATAAAAAATAAAATAAATAACATAAAATAAAAGCAGAGAGAAGAAACGGTGGGCTTGGGGTCGTATGAAGTGTATGTCCTCGGCCATCTCTCCCTTGCTCGTTGTCCCCTCGGACCTCGAGTGCAAAACACAAAGATAAAGCTGTTAAGAATTTTGAGCGCTCAGAGGAGGGAGGTGAGGCAGAAGGAGGTGGACAGGATCTGCCCGGAGTCACTGAGCGGTCAGGCCAGGATTTGAGGGCGACTCCCCCTATCCGGCTTGGGCACAGACACTCCCCACGCCCCCCGGGCCTGCCCGCACCTGTACACGGCCAGTCCCCACCAGCCCCTCTCGCCCAGCTCTGAACTTCTCAAACACAATAAGCCGGAAAAGCCATACATCTGGTGAGTTCCAAAAATAAAATGGAGGCCTTGTGGGTACGTCTATGATTGACACAACGTATTGGCTGGTTCCATTGTTAATTAATGCAGAGAGGAATCATTAAATCAGATCAGATCCATTTTCAGAATGTTCGGCTGTGCTCCGCTCGCGTCTTCGTGCCGTTGTGAGGGCTGTATGGGGGGCTGGGGCGGGGGAGGGCAGAGGGTACAGGTACCGCGATGTAATTTTTCAAGTAACACGGTTCAAATAAAAATACATTCGTTTGAATGAGATTGCCCTGAAACAGTGTTTGCATTGATGGTCTGGGGGTAATTGTATTAAGCCGAAGCATATTTTTCATCAGGAGGCAGGAAAACAGGGTGACGGAGGGAGGGAGGGAAGAACTGAAAGCAGAATGTAATGTTTTAGAGCCGCAAAAAAATGGAATAGTTTAACCCATTTTATCTGGGGTTTCTCTGTTGAAGTTGCCAAGCCTTCTAGAGCGTGCCGTGGGGTTCAGAGGGCTCCCCCCCCCCGTCTCACATGTGACTGGGCTGTGGGCTCCAGCCGGGCAGGCGGCCCCAGCTGGGCATACACGCGAGGTCTCTGCCCTGGCAGGTGGGCGGGAAATCATACACGCCTTCCGAATTTACTTCTCCGTTGCTCCCGGAGAGAAAGGCAGCTTGAGGAAGCACTTTGTGTGGGTGTCCATGTATGTGCACACACACGCATGCATGCAAACACGTGCACACACGAATGCGCATGAACACGCTCAGGCATGTGCACACAAGCCACACGGGCGTACGGGTGTGCACGCAAACATGTTTGCACAAGGCACAAACAAGCGCACGTGTGCCTACATGTGTCGCACGCGTGCACAATATACCCGCATGAACACGCATGCGTGCATACAGAATGCGCACGTATACATGCATGCACAGCTGAACGTATACAGTGTGCATGTGTATAGATACATAAATGCATACATATATGCATTTATATCACCTTTGGATGAGCTTAAATGTATATGTATACACATGTACATATACAATGTGCATACATGTTTACATACGCATGGAATCCATCCATCCATCCATCCATCCATCCATCCAGAAAATCATCTTAGGATGAGACTGTGTATATATGCACCCGTATACCCACACATATATACAACATACATACACACACAACATGCACGCACGTATACAACAAACACATAACATGAATATACACACATGCTTCCTTCCGTTGAGACCGTGTGTATATACACGCATAAACATATAACGCACATAGACATTGGATGCAACATACATAGACATGCATGTGTATCCATACATATTATATAAATACCTTCAGATGAGACTGTGTGTATACGCACACGTTCGTCCTCACATATACCTTTGTCAGCATCTGAACAAGTCTGCCAAATAAATTCAACGGTCACTTGTGACGTGCTTGCCATTTACGGGAGCCTGTGCTAAGTGCCACACACTAGGTCCCCGCTCTAACCTGCAGGGTACACGTAAGGTATTCTGATCTCCACTTGACAGACGAGGCAACAGACTCACAGAGGGGAAGGGATTCTCCCAAAACTACAAGGGGTGAGTGATAGACCAGTGATAGATCCTAAAACTCGGGTTCCTCATCTGGTTTGTGTTTCTGAGTCGGTGGACAAAGCCCCAGGAGGTCTCTGATGAAATCACAATTTGCCTACTTTCTCAGCTTCCTTGTCTGTTCAGTGGGAGAAATGATCCCTGCCCTCTGCCTAATCGGGGAGGAGTGGGGGCGTGAGGGGGGCAGTTAGAGACCTGGAACAATCCCCTGCTGCCCCCTCCCCCCACCAGAGGAAAGCAGTGCCCTTTCTTTGCTTCCTTTCCTTCCCTGGGCCTTCTCCCCTCCTCTCTTCTTAGAAGGACACTCCGTATTGGGTTTAGGCCCCACCCAGGGAACCCAGCGTGATCTCATCTTGTGAACCTTGACTTAATTACATCTGCGGAGACCTTTTTTTTTTCTCAATAAGGTCACACTCCCAGGTCCTGGGTGGACACGTACCATTCAAGCCACGAGGCTCACAGAGACTCTTTTACTCTCTTTCAGTTTCTAATCCTTCTTTCCTCGCCGCGCTGTCCCCTTCCGACATATTATTATGTATCCGGTCTATTTATTTTTCTTAGTGAACGTTTATCTCCCCCTGCAAAAACAGAAGCTCCCGGAGGGCAAGGAAGTTTGTCTGTTTTGCTGACTGATGCGTCTCAGATCTTCTAACAGTGCTGGCACACACCGAATAATATTCATAAATATTATTATTCCTTCTGTTATTATTATTATTATTATTCTCTGCTGCTATTCCCTCTGTATGCATCTGACCCCTCGACTGCTCAACGGTGCCAGGAAGGATGGCAGAGCCAGGGCCTCTGTCTTCTTCCTCACTGCACCTGTCGGACCACCTGTGGTCTGGTGCACAGGAGGCGTCCGATTAAAACGTGTTAAATAATTATCTTTATGGAGACCTAACTCTGTATCAGACCTTAGCCTCAGTGCTTTATGTGCGGGGAATCACTTAATCCTTACAATGCGACGGGAGAGGCAGCATCCATGTGGCCATTTTACAGAGGAAGAAACTGAGGTTTGGAGAGGGGAAGTAACTCATCCAGGTCTGTGGAAGAGGCCGTAAGTGTAGATCCTGAATAAATCGCTGTAATACCGTTGCTTTGTACCTCCACGAGTTTTAATGCCTAAGTCTTTAAAAAACACAACATACATGCACACACATCAACGCAGGCAACCCGAATACACACACACACGCAGTCACCTTTGGGTGAGACCATTTGCGCATACAAATGCACGTACATACACATGTACGCGTGGAAGCAGTATTTGGCCAGGGGGAGGGACAAATGGCTTCATTACCCCACTGGAGGTCAACACCCAGTCGAGCATCCAACTCTTGGTCTCGGCTCAGGTCACGATCTCGCTGTTTGTGGGTTCGAGCCCCGGGTTGGGCTCCACGCTGTCAGTACAGAGCCTTCCTGGGATTCTCTGACCCCACCCCCTTCTCTCTCTTTCTCGAAATAAACAGACGCGCTTAAAAAAATAGGAAGTCAGCGCCCATCTCTCTGGTGGACAGTCTGGAGCACGTGCCACACTTAGTTCCAAACACGTCACCATCGTTTGTCCCGGTCTGGTCCAATAAGGGCTTTTCTCCGGTCGCCCACCTAACGCGGCAGGTTCCCACGGCAGGGCTGTAGGGACGCCGTGACATCTGGAGTAGGAACTGGAGGCTCTTGAAGCCACATGTGACATTTGAAATCAGAGGCGTCTTCGGGGTATGTCAAGAAATAGTCCGGAGAGGGGCGCCTGGGTGGCTCGGTCGGTTGGACGTCCGACTTCGGCTCAGGCCGTGATCTCAAGGTTTGTGAGTTTCAGCCCCGCGCCCAGCTCTGTGCCGACAGCTCGGAGCCCGGAGCCTGCTTCGGATTCTGTGTCTCCTTCTCTCTCTGCCCCTCCCCAACTTGTGCTCTGTCTCTCTATGTCTCTCAAAATAATAATCATAATCATAATCATAATCATAAATGTAAAAAAAAAAAAAGAAAGAAAGAAATAGTCCTGAGAGGGGACCAGACAGAAAAACAGAAAAGGCTGAGAGTTGGAACAGCCTTTGTGGAGGGAGGAGAAGGTGAACTTCATTTATCACTCACTAGTCAAAGTCCTCAAGATGAAGACTATGTTGGAAATCTCTTTATTGGATGGCTTAGAGACAGCTGCTCAATGTCACGTCCCATGTACTTCCCTTGAGGCAGTTGCGGAGAGGTTTAGAGAAAACAGGTGCGGGGGAGAGAGAGGTAAGATCAAAAATCCCGAAATTCCTGCTGTGTCCCAGCCTCGGAGAGAGCCTAGCAGTCGTGGTGATTTTTGGCTCTGTCTGCACAGCAGCATCATCCAAGGAGATTTAAAACCATACAGGACACCCGGGACCCAGACCCAGAGATTCTGGATCCATTGTTCTCGGCTCGGCTCGGCTCGCTCCGACAAAGGCATGTTCCACAAGTATCTCAGATGATTCCATTACGAGGCCGGAGTTAAGGATCAACAGACTAACCAGGTCGATCTTGGCTGCAACTCTCCAAGGTCGACACTATCTGCACCTGCCTTTTAGGGATGATGAAACCAAGGCTCAGAATGACCAAGAAACCAGGCCAAGGCCACACACGGTGGAGCTGGGATGCATGCCCAGGGGCGTCCCGCTCCAAATTTGGTGCTTTTTCTACTGCCAAAGTGACCAAAGGGAGCTGGGCCCCTGGACACCTTCAGCCTCACTTGCTATGGCCCCCAGTCACGTAGGCCTGGTGATGATCGATGCCATCAGAGTCCAAGTGGCTCTCCCCAAACACTCCTCCCCCGAGGACTGAGCCTTGGGGACGCTACCTCGCACAAGTCAGACCGGACTCCTGAAAACGGAAATAACCACGGAGGCAGGGCCGGATCAAGAGGAGGAGAGTTCCCCTGTGTCTGGATTTCAGCCTGGTCTCTTTTCTGACCCCAGGGTTTGCCGGGACCTTTTCCAATATCCCCTTGCACTGTATTTCCAGACAACAAGGAAGCACACGGGTTCCTTCAGGGGGTTTCAGGCTCCCAAGGGGGGGAAGGGCAATTTGGCCTTCTGTCTCTTTATTGCCTTAATTAGCTGTTTGGTGACCCGGCAGTCTCTTTGATGTACATCCAACGTCGGCCTGTGAAATATGGGGAAATGTCAGCCTGTCGAACAAGGGTCAGCCAGACTGTCAATACTGTCGTCCGTCAGGCTGATCCAGGCCGGGTGCTGACCTGCGGAGAGATGATTGAGCCACCTGTCCCCTCCCCCTGGCCACAGTGTTGGTGGCGTGTGGAACGTAGCCGGTGGCTGGAGGTAAGGTGACAGTGTCGAGGCCGCGGGTCGGCCGACTTCAAACCAGGGGCCCAGGGCCGCAAACAGCAGGGAGAAAACAGAGGAAGCACGGTCCAAGTTAAACAAACTACAGAAAATCCAGAGGAAGACAAAAAGTCAACAAGTCAGGATAAGAGGAGGATCTTTGGGACACCCAGTGGGTGGTAAGGTTAACCCTGTCTGCACTGTTGGCTTCTGGGAACACCGAAATGTTCTCTGAATCATTGCAGTGATATGCAACACAGAGAGAAACCAAAACCATTCGGTTTTGGAGAACGAAAACATCAGTCTACGCTAATAATATGACTTGGAAATACATCAAAGGGGTTGTGGATGCACTAATAAAGGCATCCTTATGACAGTAAAGGAGGTGAGTCATTCATTTCCCACGTATTAATTGAGCATCTGTTATGTGCCATGGATTATTAGAGTTGCTGGAAGCGTTGCAGCAAACAAAGCAGGGACACATCCTTGCTCTCATGGAACTTTCACAATAACGAAAACAGATTTTAAAAGAATAACGATGAAATTGTGTCGTGGGCTAAAATGTGCAATAAGGAAACCTAAAAGATAGACTTCAGGGGTTGGGAAGCGGTTTGTCACTTTAAACAGGGCTATAAAGAGAAGTCGTCTCTGAGAAGGCGACGTTTGAATACAGTTCCAAAAGAGGTAACAGAGCAAGAGACAGAGTAACACAAATACCTGTGGGAAGGGTGTTCTGGGCAGAGGGACAGCATGTGCAAAGGTCCTGAGGTGGGAGTACACGTGGAACATCCGAGGAATTACACGGAGGCTATTGAAAATGGAATGAACCGAAATGCAGGACAAGGTCTGTCAGAGAGGAAGTTAGAGAAATAACGCAAGCTAGGCTTTATGGAGCCATGCGGACCACGGAACAGCTTGTACCTTCCATTCTGAGGGAGACGGAGAGTTGTGGGAGGGTTTCGGCCGGGGGAGTGATAGGCTGTGATCCCTGGGAGGATGTGGGAGACCAGCTAGGAGGTTTCTAGGTGGGCTTCTCTGAAATGACATGGCTTGAAGTCCGTGTCTGTGTCTGTAATTACATTTGTATCTATACTTCTTTTTATATGCAGACACTGTATATGCCTATATACGTAAGTGGATGGAGGGATAAAGGGATGGACGGGTGGATGGACAGATAGCTAGCTAGCTAGATGATAGATAGTGGTTTCATATAGATAAGTATCCATATAATGTAATAAATATATATATTTACATATATATATATATATTTACATATATACCCAAATGTGTGTGTGTGTGTGTGTGTATACACACACACACACATATATGGTATATTTATTTGGCTAATTGGAAAGAAGAGAAACAAAAGTTCCAACGTGTGAGGAGTTGGGGAGAAAAGAGTCTTTAGGGAAGCATTTGGGCGGGCAAGGGAAGCGGAGACTGGGCCCGAGACACCCTTGGACAGCACCTTAAGGAGTTTGGACCTGATCTGGGAGTACTGAGGAGCCATGGTAGGTGTGAGAGCAAACCAGCGTGAGTAGCCTGGTTTCAGAAGGATCCCTGACGGCAGAGCAGAAGAGGTATGTAGGGACCACAGAAATGGCTTTGTGAGTCGTGCAGGTGGAGGCCCAGTAGCCTGGTCTAGAAGGTGGTGGTGTGGACGAAAACAAGTACGCAGTGTGGACGAAAACAAGTACGGTGGGCTGAAGTTACCCTGGTGGGAGTTTATGATGTAGTCACATGTCCTCTTTGCGATGCCAGACCCCTCCAGCCCCTCCCCACCCTCTTCCAGAACCCCCTCTCCACTCACATGCTCCTCTCCACCTAGGAAGGCCTGTGCAAACAGTCTGACCAGAGTGGCAAACAGGGGCTGAAAGCTATCAATATGCCAAACCTTGACTTCCCAGATGGGGCACCTTTTCATAGAAAGCATGGTGGAGGCTAGCCCTGAGGGCCACCCTGAATCTTAATTCTCCATCCACTTGTCAACCTCTCTCATTAGACTTGGATCATTTCTCCATTGTTAGCACTTAGTACAGTGTCTGAGTGTTTACCGAATGAATAAATCGGTGTATAGACGGACGGATAGAAGGAAAGGTGCTATTCTTCCCACAGGATAAGCAACTCATCACAGAAAAATAATCAAGTGGCTCATTAGAATCCTCTTGGAGCATCGTGTCAAGATAACCACCATTCTGGGGCACCTGGGTGTCTCCGTCGGTTAAGCCTCTGACTCTTGATTTCAGCTTAGGTTCTCATGGTTTGCGAGATTGAGCCCCTCCTCGGGATTCTCTGCTTGGGATTCTCTCTCTCCCTGTCTGTCTGTCCCTCCCCCACTCGTGCACACAATCTCTCTCTCTCGAGAAATGAACTTTTTGTTATTGTTTTTAAAAAGATATGACCATTCCTCCAAACCGGGGGAGGACAATTTTTTTCCCAAAAGGCCGGAGAGTACTCAGCTCTAATGCTGTGTACGAAGGCAGAGTGGTAGACCATGAGTCAATGAAGGGGCGTGGCTGCGTTCCAATAAAACTTTATTGGCAGAAACAGGCAGCAGCTAGTTTGTCTACCCCTGGTCTAGATGTCTGTCTCGCCAAGAAATTCTCCCCTCGATTCGTTTCTCCCCAACAGTGCCCTTTCACCTGGTAATGATAGATGATGATGATGATGGTGATGGTGATGATGTGATAAAAATGGTCATTGCTAACATTTAGTCTGTGTTCGCCCCGGATCAGGCACTGGCCTAAGCCTCTTGTGCGTAGAATCTCAATTAGCTCCCACAGCCACCCCACAAGGTGCTGACGCTATCCTATGTCATAGCACGGTGAAAAACGGACGCACAAAGAGATAAGACAGCCCGGGGCACATAATTTTAATGGGCAAAGCAGGCGGTCTGGTCTGAGCACTGAGTCTGGGGCATGAACAACTCGACTCCACGTGTCAGAATAACCATGTTAGTCGTAAGAACAATAATAACCTTGGCTGCAGGCTTTGCTCTGTTCCGAGCACCCAAACACACGCGAAGGGCTTTGCGACGACCTCTCTGAATTTTCTCAACCACAAGGCAAGGTTAGCACCTCGCTGTCACAGCTACCCAGGGTGACACAGTCACAAGGTTGGATTCGTCCGTACCACCTGCCCCAGGCCCGTTGCTCGGAACTTTCCAGAAAATGGACCGTTTGACTCGATGGCCTTGTTCCCCCGACGCCTCGCTCCATCCTGAGTTTTTCCTTCCCGCAGGGGGCTGTGCCTTTGGACTCTCTGGGGGCCTTTTATCTTATCGGACCCTTTCCCCTGCTCACTTTGCTAGCTGTCACGTTTGTTATTCTAGGATAAACTTTCGGCCGATGTAGCACATACTTTGGGGTCAATGCCCCGTGTTATCCCCAGGATAGTTCAAATATTTGTGGCCTTGTCAACCTCCATCCCGCTGGACATGTGCGGTGGCGGAGTGGGAGGGGTGTTCCATGCCTGGAGACCAGTGTGGGCCAGCGCGTGGCAGGAGACCCTGCCTGGGAGGCCACTGAGGGCAGGTGGCAAACACATCGTTTCTTGGCCCCGGGTTGGATGCGTGCAAACGTTAAGACGAGAGAGAGAGGCGAGCATCGGCCGACCATCTCCTCTATGCCTGGTGCTTTCACACACGTTGAAATAAGTGATCTTCCAAATCCACCTGAAGGAAGGCATTCTTCATGACCATTTCATTGACAAGAACACTGAGGCCAAGAGAGCTTAGTGGCCACCACCAAAGGGATTCTTAATACTGTGCGTGCGTGTCTACACCGTATGCCGAGGCCTAGGAACCCCTTCTCAGAGTAGTGCTTCAGGACTCATAAAACAAAACTACGTAGGATTAGGGGCACCTGGGTGGCTCAGTGAGTCGAGCATCTGACTTCGGGTCGAGTCATGATCTCACGGTTCGTGAGTTCGAGCCCCGCGTCGGGCTCTGTGCTGTCAGTGCAGAGCCCGCTTCAGATCCTCTGTCTCCCTCTTTGAGCCCCTCCCCCACTTGTGCTCTCTCCCCCCAAAAATATTTTGAAAAATGCATAGGATTAGTAAGGAAACCAACCAGACTGAAATACAGTCATCAAGTAAGAAATTGGTGCAGTGTTATTTGTGCTTCTAAATCAATTCTTTTTTTTTAAAAAGTTTTCTAAATGTTTATTTATTTTTGAGAGAGAGAGAGATGCAGAGTGTGAGTGGGAAAGGGGCAGAGGGAGAGGGAGACACAGAATCTGAAGCGGGCTCCCGGCTCCGAGCTGTCAGCACAAAGCCCGACGCGGGGCTCGAACCCACGAACCGCGAGATCATGACCTGAGCCGAAGTCAGATGCTCAACCGACTGAGCCACCCAGGCGCCCCCACCCCCCCGCCTTTTTAAAAATTTTTTTGCTAAATCAATTCTTGAAATGACAAGTCATTACAACCACGATGGCGGAGACGTCCTGTGACTAAAGAATTCGAAATTCTCTGTGACACCAGTGAGGTCGTAGGCCGGGATCTGTGATTTGTACTGGTGACAAGGTTGTGGGGACGGACGGTCCATCCTGCCATGCGTCTGTTGCCTGCCTTCGTCATGGAAAGAAATTGCACTTTGATGTTCGTGATAACGAAGATGTGATATATTTTCTTCCCGATCGAGGTCACAGATGCCCTGAGTTGTATCCACGGAGCCCTTGGGGGTCTGGGGCCCCAGAGCGAGACCCTCTGAGCTGGGAGAAGCATGGCGGGCTCCAGAGATCCACACTTGCCACTGTGAGGTCCCCCCCCCCCCCCCAGCTCCTCACATCCTGTCCTCTGGCTTTGTCCCCAAGTGAACCAGTTAGCCTGACTGCTGGCTGGGAGGGCAGGGCGGCCTTTGAAGCCATGCCTCTCTTTGATGTGCACATTCCGTCAAGGCCCTTCCTCGAGTTGGGCAAATCTCCGTTGCCCCCTGCAAACCCTCCCTTCGTGAACATCCCCCCCCACCCCCCCGCCCCTGAAACAGTCCAAAGACCTCTCTCACACGGTTTCTGTTAGTTTTATGGTTTTTGTTTTTCCGACCCAGTAAACCGGCGGCCTGGGGGGGCTGGACTTTCAGACAGAACTTTAGGCTTTGGAGAACGACGTCGTTTTCAGAGAAGTCTTCATTTCAGGCCGGGCTTAAGAAACAGAGTGGCTTTGCTTAAGGAAACCATACACACAATTCAAATATGGCGGCACGATGACCGAGCCACGAGGGTTCTCAGACGTACACGGGGTTGGATTGAAACTCCTTGCTCTGTGGCTCTGGGGAGGTCACATACACTTGCTGAACAGAGAAGAGAGAGACACCGAGGCAGGCTCAGAAGGGGCACCGACTGGGTACCTGGCACTGTATTAGGCATTTACAGGTGTTTTCTCGAACCTTCCCAACAGCCCCCCAACAGCCCTACTTTCTCCCAATGAGAAACCTAAGGTCAGAGAAGTGATACGGCTTTTCCAAGGTCACACGGCATGAATGGCGGAACCCAGGCCTCGCTGAGCCTTAACGCTCCGCGGAAGCAAAGCCCCGGAGATCGCTCTGGGAAGGCAGGGGACTGTCCCTTCCAGGGCAGGACTCCAAATGGTCCCACTCCCAGTGGGCTGACGGTGGCAGCTGCTCCTCCAGGATAAGAGTCAACATGGGCGGGGCATCTGGGTGGCTCAGCCGGTTAAGCAGCCGACTCCTGATTTCGGCTCAGGTCACGATCTCAGGATTCGTGGGTTCAAGCCCCACGTCCGGCTCTGTGCTGACAGTGCGGAGCCTGCTTGGGATTTTCTCTCTCTCTCTCTCTCTCTCTCTCTCTCTCACAATAAAGAAATAAACTTAAAAACAAGTTTTTTTTTTTAAAGTCAACATCGGCAACTCGCAAAGAGGACACGAGGGAAGGGCTCCAGGATCTTCGAACAGGCTGAAGAAGGAGGGGCAGTGGGGGCCTAACCCATCGGAAGAGGCAGCTTTCTGCCGACCCAGCAGATGCTCCAGGGCTGGCTGGGCTGCAGGGATGACACAGGGTTGTGGCTTATGTCCACGCCGATGCGGAGGCTGCAAGACGAGACAGCCGTTGCCCGGGATGTGCTCTGACAGCTACCCGCATCACAGGAGCGTGACCGTATCTTCAGCACCACCTTCCTGTTGCCAAGACTCTGTGAACTTGAACTCCCGGGACCCCCGCATCACGCTTCTGTGGCCTCCCGGGACCAGGCTTGGGGCCCGACATCCCACGCAAGGAGATGAGCTTTGCCTGTCCCCTGGCCTCTCTTGCAACCCAGAGCTCACATCTGCAGTCCATCTGGTGGGGCTGGGGAGCACTGTCCAGCGTCGAGGGGAAGGAAGCCTCTCTGTGGGTATTTCAGGCCTGGCCTGCACAGCCTGACCCGCCTCCTGGGCCGAGATCAGTGGAGAAACTCAGCCCAGAGGGCCGCTTGACAGAGAGGCTTCTGGCCTTGACTTTCAGATTCCTGAGTCATCTCTCCTTGGGCCCATCCTCGGCCTGGCTTCCTTGCAGGGGCCTTTGATGAACAGATGAGATAATGGATCTGCTTTGAAAAAGATAAAATGCTGAACAAAAGGTTGTGCTGGCCACAGCAATGGGTGTGATGGGCAGGCTAAACCTTGAACTTCCTTCCTGTCCCAGGGCAAAGACGGCTTCCAACCTCCACATATCCGGGGCAGCCAGCTTGCCCGGTGACCCCACCTCTTCCCACCCCCATTAGAGCGAGCACGCATCCACGAACCGGCGGAATCATCAAAAAGGGATGATCGGTTTGGCCGGCGTTTGAATTTACCCATTTTACAGATGAGGAGACCGAGGCAAGGAGGACTTAAAGAACGGGCTCGAGATCGGACAGCTACGTGGTACCGGCGCAGGCTTTGGACCCAGGCTTACTCATTCGAAACCCTGACCGGACACCAGGCATTTAGTTAAAACGTCTTCAGCTGGAAGAAAATACAACAGATCCATGGCAACGACAAACATGCGATTTTGCAAAAATGTCCGTGTCGGCTCCTCCAAACCTGTAGAGAAGATGACGCCCCCCCCCCGCCCCTCCCTGCAGCTGGGGCTTTTGGCGTGAGCTGTACCAAGCGGACGTCCCACCGCAGAAGGAGGAGAGATTGTAGGATCGCACACGTGGAAGGAACGCCAACGACTATGTAGGGCCAGCAACCCCCTCCACCGCAGCTACGCCAAGAGGCTGTCCGGCCGATGCTTGGACGCTCACGGACATCCTGCAAAGTGGCTTACGCTATTCCCAGACAGCTTACCTTTGGACAAACTGACAGAATCTGTTAGCACAGAAAAAGTTCTCTTCCTGGAGGAGCGTCTGGAAATGCGTGAAAGAGGGATGGGGCTCTCACACAGTAACGGCAAAACGTCTAAACCAACCTATGTATCTCCAAACAGGGCAATACGTGCATGAAATGTAGTACAATTAACCCTTGAACAACGTGGGGGTCAGGGGGGACTGCCTCCTGGTGCAGCTGACAATCTGCACGTAACTGTGGATCCCTGAAAACGTAACCACTGATAGCCGACTGTTGACTGGAAGCCCTCCAGATCACAAAAGTAGGTGGTATTATATCACATGTTGTATACGTGCTACGTAATATATGCCACGTTCTTACAATGAAGCAAGCTCCAGGAAAGAAAACATCGTTGAGCCAATCCTAAGGAACCTGGCTGTGCTTCTTGAAGAAAATCTCACATAAGGGGACCCGCACACCGCATACCCGTGTTGTTCGAGGATCAACTGTATCATCCTTCAATGGAATATTATATAGCCGTGAAAAAGAATACGCTAAGTCTAGCTGCCCAGTCTCTCCGTAACCCCACCCACCCACACGTACTGTCGTGAATTCAGAATGCATGTCCTCGTTTTCGTATGAGTTTTACAGACTGTACATGAATTCTGAAAAACATACGGGGCCTCTCGGGGGGTTTCAGTTTCTTAAATGGGCTACGGATCACTTCGTGATCAGCATTTTCTCTCTCTGCCATGGTTTTGAAAGATCCCCCTGTTGACACACAGACGTCTGTTTCATCTACTTTGATTGCGATCTTTTTAAAAAATTTTTCTTTCATTTATTCATTTTTGAGAGAAAGAGAGACAGAGTGTGAGCAGGGGAGGGGCAGAGAGAGAGGAAGACACAGGCTCGAGGCTCTGAGCTGTCAGCACAGAGCCTGACGTGGGGCTTGGACTCATGAACCACACGATCTTAACCTGAGCCGAAGTAGGATGCTTAACTGACTGAACCACCCAATTTGTGGGTGTCCCCGATTGTGCTCTTAAAACATGTGCGTGCACGGAATTACCTGTGTCCAGTCCCCTGTTGGTGGGCATCTAAGTCGATGCCGATAAAAATTCTATAGTGGACATACTTGGATATGTCTCCTTGGCCACACGTGTGAGGCTCTCTCCAGGGATGATGCCTTCGTTCCCCACAAAGTGACACGTATGTCTTTCTCCTAATAAGCAAGGGCGTCCAGAGTGGAATCCAGTCTTCCAACTGTGGCCTCGTCAGACTAGAACCTGCTATGTGCCCCTTTCCTAGGCATAGAGAACACAAGGCAAACATTCCACCCACCCCCACCCCCGCCTCATCAGGGTTTATGACCTCATGCAGGAGAATGCCAGTAAGAGAATATTCCAGGCTGTTAAGTAAACATAAGCGTGCAGTGTTTTGTGATGAGAGCAAGGACGGGGACCTAGCCTAGCCCGGTTCAGGGAAGGCTTCCTGGAGGAAGTGGCGATTAACTGTGTTCCAAAGGTTGGGTGAGCAGAGAAGCATTTCAGCAGAGGAGCCCTAGAAATGCAAGAGAATGAGTATGGACCTACCTCAGGACTTTTGCACACGCTTTTCCCTCTGGTTGGAACGTTTCCCATCCGGTTTCTTTGTTGAGATCTTTGGAGATTGGCAGCTCCCCCTCATTTATGGTCCTGTCTGCCTCCTCGCATCACCAGGTCCTATTATCTGACCGCCGAATGCCGTGTTGGTTCCAGCAAGGAAGAGCAGAGGGTGGGAGGTGTCTCTGGCGTGGCCTCCAGCCCCGGCCAACAGAACCCCTGTTAAGGCATAGACTCTGGAGCCACACTGCTTGGGTTCAAATCCCAGGTCTTCTACTTTCCAGCTTTGTGACCTCAGGAAAGTGAATTCCCAATCCGAGCAGGCTGTAAAAAAAGGATGAAAATACTCTCTAACCCTGAGAGTTATAGCAAGGACTCAATGAGGAAATGCATGTAACACAGTTAGCTTAGGGCCCCGAACACAGTGAGCACTCAATTGATGGTGGCAAAAATAATAACAGTGATAACAGTAATGACGTGGGCTGCTGCTTAAAGGAGTAAAAGGAAGTGGGCACTCTCCCCAGGAATGAGGAAGGAGAACTTCCCATGAGACAGCTCCAGACTGTCCCCAGAGACAAGGTGGGCAATTCCTGATGACTGATGACCTTGAGGCCCAGCCACCTTTCCTGGAAGCCTTTCGCCTTGAACCCAAGGGTGTCTCTCCAGCCGGACTGTGGGCGTAGAGCTAAGTAAATACTTCGTCGTCGATCAGCCCCCGCGGTCCAGATGTTTCCCCAGAGGCTCAGATGGGGGTGAGTGGGAGGTCCCGTCCAGGTCTCGTTAGCTGTGCCTGCAGAAAAGGTATAAGAGGAGATGGGGTGGGATACATCTCAGCCCTGAGCCTTGGGACCCCTGGCCTCTGTTGTCACGACTGGACACCTCGTAACTCCTGACTGATGTAGGCGGGGAGACCTGATATGGTAGGTCCTCGGGACCTCTGAATCAGTAAGAACAAAAGTGTATCGTTGATACACCTTTAATAAATACCATGCACTGGGGCGCCTGGGTGGCTCAGTCGGTTAAGCCTCCGACTTCGGCTCAGGTCATGATCCCGCAGTTCACGAGTTCGAGCCCCGCGTCGGGCTCTGTGCCGACGGCTCGGAGCCCGGAGCCCGCTTCGGATTCTGTGTCTCCCCCTCTCTCTGCCCCTCCCCTGCTCTCTCTCTCTCCCTCTCAAAAATAAACAAACATTAAAAAAAAGTAAATAATAATAATAAATACCTGGCACCATACTAATCATATATCATCTCGCCAAAAACTTTCTACGGCTCTGCGGTGTGGGTCCTACTTTACCTCCATTTTCTAGAGTGGGGAAACTGAGGTTCAGAGAGGTGAAGTCATTTCCCCAAGGCCTGTTTGGTCAGCTGCAAACGGAGGCTCTTATCATTTAGGTACTTAAAACAATCCTTTTCCCCTCTACTGCCTGTCTCTTAGCAGCTGGGATCTTGGGACAGGGACCTCAACCCCCGTGTGCCTCTTACTGTCGCAGAAAGGATCAAAACCGGTTAGTGGGTGCCCGAGGCTCATGTCAGTATCTGCCTTGCCACAACGATGCTGTGGGGGATTATCTGAATGATGAATGTATTTCTTCTTCGGTGTTTGTTGGTCATTTTATTTCTTTATTTTGTGAATGGTCCCTTCATGGAGTTCCCTCACTAGATTGGCATTTTGATAAGGTGTGTTTTTTTGGGGGGTTTTTTTTTTTGAAGACTGGAGAAACTTTGTGACAAAGGATATATTGGTACTCAGCACCAGGCCCCCACCCCACGAGTATGGGATGGGGATTGATCACAGGGGCTACGTCAGGCTTTGACTCCCCGCAGCCTTCAAGGACCAGGGGGTGGCTTCCACACTGGGAGACCAGCAGACAGACTTCAGGGGAACAGGGAATCAGGAGTTCACACGAGAATTAAACAAGATTCCCCTCTTAGTGGGCCACCCAGACTCATCGAAGAGAGCCAAGGTCTTCGAGGAGAAGATCGGTCTCCCTTCTATTACTGAAGAGCTCTGAACTCCCAAGGGGCCTCTGCCGGGGTGGGGGGGGGGCTGACTTCCTGCCTGGGACCTTTCCAAACCTTCCTCTTGAACCCTGGCCGACCAGCTCTCCTTCCCTGCTCTCCCTTCCCTCCATGCCCCCCTGCTGTGGGCCCTGCCCCGGATCCTGGCAACATCCTGTTCTTCCCTTGAACGAAACTCCCCCTCCAGCTTCCCAGCGCGATAGGAATCTTAAAGAAATGCTTCCTGTCTCTTGACCACCTTATCGCCCATTCCTCCCGAATGGCTGACGTTCAAGAAACACACAGGCAGCCCTGCACTCCCTTCTAATTTTAAACCTGCCCTCTGAAGCTCTCTCCTCTTCCTTCTTAAGGTTCCGGGAAAGGCCAGAGGGTGTCAGAGGTCTCTGGTGACCCGCTGAGTCAGCAGAGACTGAAGGTCTCCTCCAGTTCCCAGGGAAGGAGTCTGGAGCTGGGAGATCCTGGGTGAGGCCACTCACGGGCCCGGCCCCGGCAAGCCTGATGTTCCAGGGGCAGCAGATGCTTACGTAGGGTATCTTTCCTGAACTCATAAACGACGTTAGGAATAAAGGCCGCGCAGGGGTATCCGAGTGGCTCCGTTGGGTAGGGATGGGACTCTTGATTTCAGCTTAGGTCATCGTTTCGTGGCTGGTGGGTTTTTAGCCCCGCTGACGGCACGGAGCCTGCTTGGGATTTCTCTCTCTTCCTCCCTCTCTTCCCCTGCCCCCTCCTCTCTGTCTCTCTCTCAAAATAATCATAATAATCATAATAATAAAAGAATGAACGGGGTAGAGATACTCAAACACGTGTATCACGTAAGGAGCCAGGAAAAACTGGGGCATGGACATACCGGATGGTCCTTTGACTCGTGCAATACTGTGTGGCACAGGCCCCAACATCCAGGCATTCACGTCTGCTGGCGGAATCTGACCACTCTTGGTCCTCGGGAGGCTGACTTCCGGCCGCGTCACGTGACCCGGTCAGGCCCCCGCCAATGAGAGCGCGGCTGGCCAGCGATTGGCTGTGGAGGAAGACGTGACGCAAGTCGGCCCGTTTGGGACCAACGGAAAGCGGAGGCTGAGGCTGACTTTTCTGAACTTGGGGCCGAGTCGCCCTTTCCGGCGGATGGAGCCGTCGGGCCGCTGACGTCCCTGTCGGGCTGGAGCCTACGGGAGGGGAAGCGGAGCCGGGATCCAGAAAGGACAAGCAGAAGACCTGACCTCACCTGATTCCTCGAGTCTGTCTCTGAAGCCAGTTTTTATTTATCTACTTATTTATTTATTTATTTATTTATTCATTAAAAAAATTTTTTTTAATGTTTGTTTATTTTTGAGAGAGAGAGAGAGAGAGACAGAGCATGCGCAGGGGAGGGGCAGAGAGAGACGGAGACACAGAATCCAAAGCGGGCTCCAGGCTCCGAGCTGTCGGCACAGAGCCCGACGCGGGGCTCGAACTCACGGACCGTGAGATCATGACCTGAGCTGAAGTCAGATGCTTACCTGGCTGGGCCACCCAGGCTCCCCTGAAGCCCGTTTTCCTCTTGGAATTTTCAGCCATCTGAGCCAATAAAATCCCTTTGTCTTTAGTTTTCTGTTGCTTGTAACCAGAGACAATGGTCACC
>NW_024412422.1:8434233-8459265 GCF_014898765.1 Herpailurus yagouaroundi | reverse complement strand
ATACACAGCAAGGTGGGGAGAAAAAAGAAAGACGTGTACTGAGCCTGTATCACATGCCAGCTTTCGGAGCGAAAGATCATTAGTCCCATTTGACGGATCAAAACCCCGAAGCTCAGAGAGGTTAAGAGGCCTACCTAAAGTCACACAGCCAGGAGGTTGTAGAGACCAGATTTCAATCTAGGGGTGCCTACATCAAAGTTCTCACTTTTTTGTGGAAGGCTGAGCTGCGTTTATTTTTTGTAAATTTTTTTTTCAACGTTTATTTATTTTTGGGACAGAGAGAGACAGAGCATGAATGGGGGAGGGGCAGAGAGAGAGGGAGACACAGAATCGGAAACAGGCTCCAGGCTCCGAGCCATCCGCCCAGAGCCCGACGCGGGGCTCGAACTCAACGGAGCGCGAGATCGTGACCTGGCTGAAGCCGGACGCTTAACCGACTGCGCCACCCAGGCGCCCCTGAGCTGCGTTTCCAAGAAGATGAAGGAGGTCTTCTAGCCCAGACTGTGGGAAGTGAGTTTGGCCACCGTAATTAACTGCAAGGCTTCTGTGTACCCCGTCCCACGAGAGAGGCCCATTCAGGCCCTTCTTGCCCTTTTCTGATCTGTGAAAGAGTAGAATCTCTTCTTTCCCTTCCTTCTCAGGAGTTTGCACTCGCTTCTCTTCCTCGGCTCGCCTCCCAGCCCGGGGATGTCCGGCGGTTCACCCTTCGTCGACTCCTCGGCTCTTAACGTGCCTCTTCCCTAAGCCTCAGACCCATAAACACCTACGTGCGTCTCCTCACATCTGCTCCTGGATGTCCCCCAGGCACCTTGAGCTCGGGACGTCCAAAATGAAGCTTCTCACCTGCCCCCAAACCTGCACTTGCCCCTCTGTTTTCCAGCTCCTCTGTGGCATGATCAGCCATCCGCTGGATCAAACTAGAAAAATCTTGGCTTCCTGTTCAACCTCATCTCGTCCTGCACGCGCCCCACCTGATCCGTCATGCAGTCCCGTGACTTTTCCTTCCCACGTAATCCCCGAGCTCGCCCTTGCACTCCATCCCGGTGAGCGCTGTGAGCACCAGCACATGGGGGGAGAAATGATGGCGTGCCTCCTGCTTTCGGAAACCAGACCTGGGCAGCACCTTGTGGGCACCAGGACCTAACGCAGAGCCGGATATTGTTGCCCGTGCTGCTATCTTCTCGTGCTGGTGATATCTCATAATCGACACGACTACAGGCTCGTGGAGTTTACCCCTCATGAGATACAAACTCTTTCTTGACCAGACCATGGTGTGTGTGTGTGTGTGTGTGTGCGTGTGTGTATCTATACACGTATGTCTGTGTGCATATGTGTTTGTGGGTTTCCTTCCTTCCTTTTTTATTTTATTTTTTTTGGAGAGAGAGAGAGAGCTCTAGTGGTAGAGGGAGAGAGAGAATCCCAAGCAGGCTCCACACCGAGCATGGAGCCCGATGTGGGGCTCGGTCTTAAGATCTTGAGATCGCGACCCAAGCGGAAATCAAGTCAGACGCCTAATGACTGAGCAAGCCAGGCGCCCCTGTGGGTTTCCTTCTTGATACTTATTCCTATTGCCCTCCATTTACAGAATCCACAAGATATGGAGAATCCCACAGGATGTTTCTCTCTGCAAACCCCCAAACTTGTTTCTTTCACTGGGTCACGGTTAGTGTCATTTCCATAGCCTAGCAGTCATGTGCTACGAGACGAGCACATGCTCGTCTCTGAAAGCCCAACGCAACATCGAGATTTACCGGAAGGACCATGGCAAGGCTTAAATAAGGATCTGCCTGCAAAGCACTTAACCCGTACCTGGCACACAGAAGCATCTAGTACCTCCTAGGACTGTGGTAATCATTATGACCATTCTTATAAGGAAGAGGCTCTTTTTTTGTTATTATTCTCATGTTCTTTCTGGGTCATGTCCTTAAAATTGCACTTCTTGATAAATGATTACAGACAGCTCAGACAGAGCAGTTCCCTTTTCATCCTGAAAATGAGCACCACCTCCTTAATTAGCAGCCGCTGGGAATATCACAGCGTTGTTCTCTCACTGTTTATATTAACAGCTTTCATTCATCACACATAAGATAATAGACATCGCATCGCACCACACCACGTGCGGAGAAAAAAAACACTCGGGTTAATTTGGTCTGAGGAGATGTCTGCACCCTCCGAGGAAATGCTCAGAACGGAAACTAGTTAAGCCTCTCTTTTCTTTATACCGTCTGGAAGTTGAGCAGCGGCTCCCTGAAAAGGGTCTAAGAGACAGGCACTCACTTTAATTGTGTTCCCGTCGTGGAACAGTGACTTAGCCAGTGTTAATGTTTGCGTCTGCTTCACCAGCTTGGAAACTGAGGCTCAGAGGGACCAAGCCAGTCGTCCGAGTTGACAGAACTGGTCACTCCCCATACAAAGCAGTTGGCGCCCTGGGTGAATGGATGTTTGTGGGGATTAAGTAAAATAACACAGGCAAAGTGCTTACGGCAGAAGTGACCCCAGAGGACGCGTTGTGTATGTGCTGGTCATCGTGCCCTGGAAATGAAAAAAAAAAACCAACACAATCGTGGATGTTCTGCCGCGTCCTTTTTTAACAGCTATCTGGGATTCTGAGGTGGGGGCCAGCATGCTATGGGTTACTGGCTAAATCCAGTTCCCCGCCTGTTTTTGTAAATAAAGTTTTATTGGCACACGACCACACCCATTCGTTTGCACATCGTCTGTGGCTGCTTTCACAATAGAAGGTGGAATCGAGCAATTGTGGTTCCAACAGAAAAGCTAGATGTCCGCCAAAGCCTGAAATATTGACTCCACAGCCCTTGACAAATATTTTGCTGACTTTTGTTCCTTTGTTCTAAACAATAGACATTCAGATTGAGTCCTTTTTTTTTTTTTTTTTTTTTGCAATTACCTCCGTATCCATGCATATTTGTACATTCATGCCAACGTAGCCGTAGGATATATTAGGTGTTGCCTTGCTGAGACAGGTAAAAAGCAGGAGGTTTCTGAGAACAGAGGTTAGTAGCTTTTAAAGTGTTGGGGTCCCCCGCAGAATTGGCACCTGACCTTTGTTGTTCGGGAAGGAGAAGTAGCTGTGAGTCAGGTTTGGGGCTTTCAGAGTTCCCCACTCATAGCTGCAACGACTCGAACACAAAATCAGAGCAACTCAGAATCCCTGGACCACATTTGCGTCACAGTTTTATGCAACAGTGTGGCGACAGACATTTTGCATGTGTCTGCCTTGGGCCGGGTAATAGCGATACAAAATCTCCCAGAACTTAATTTTTAGTGCAGTGGATTCTGAACGGGTTTGAGTCTTGATGTTCTTTGGCAACTCGGGAAAGCTACGGAATACCTGTCCCTTGAGCTGCCCATTCACGTAAAATTTTGCAGTTTCAAAGGATTGACAATTTTCCCCAAAGCCCTTTCATTGACTTTCATCTATAAGCTCTTGGGTTAAGAATCACTTCCCTAAGGGAGAGACTAAGCCATAAAGAGCCAAATAGTATAAAGTATCATAAATGTGTGTTTGAAGTACACACAACCTACAGTGGGTGTGTAAGAAGTGAGAGAGTCAACATTGCTTTGTGGGAGAGCATGGAGTTGGGGAGGTCAGGGAAGGGTCCTCATAGGAAATGGGTCTTGAAGGATGTGTAGGAGTTCTCTGGGCTGTCTAGAAATAAGGGAGGCAATTTCATCAAGGAAAAGTCAATTGGAGCAGGAGGAGCTCTGAGAAGGTCTTAATGTTGATGCCTGAAAGTCTGGACTGTTTCCGGTTTGTCAACTGACTCCGGAAGGCAAGGGCAAATGTCTTAGCCTCAGTCCTCCCTCCCATCCGCCCTGGTCCCCCGTGCCCTCATCACACGAGGAGCAGAGCAGAACTCACGCCCTTTTAAAAGTTGTCTGGAATCCAGAAATAAAAGGCTACACATGAATAAAATATCATCACCAACGCTAAAGAGGTCCAGTTCTCTGGTTTCGCTTTTCATGTCTGAAGTTTATCTCCACCCCCCCAACCCCCCCACCCCCCGCGGCCTGCGTGGTCAGAGTGACAGTAGCAACGTGTCTGTCTTTTTCTTTTCATTCCCTTCTTGAGAGTTAGTAGTCATGTCAAGAAAGCGCCAAGAAGGCTTCCTGGTCATTCCGCTTCTCTGAAGTGCATGGTGCCCACGCGTGCACACACGCGCGTGTGTGCATGTGTGTGTACACGTGCACGTCTCCTAAAAACCAAAACACTCTGGGTGGTCGAATTTTGGAGGACGAATACATTGCCCTAACACATTGGAAAGCACAGAACTGGTTCTAAAGGCGTGACTCGTGGGTTACTGATAAAGAGTTCGGGCCGACGCTTAGGTTCAAATCCTACCTCATCCACTGAGCTGGTTTCCTAGAACTTCCATAACAAATGACCAGAAACTGGGGCGCCTGATACAACAGAAATTCCCTTACTGTTCAGGGCTGCAGACGTCTGAAATCAAGTGTTGGCAGGGTTCGCTCCTTCCATGCCCCTCTCCTAGTTTCTGACGGTTGCTGGCGACCTTTGACATTCCTTGACCTACAAACACATCACTCCCAATTTCTGCCTTCATCTTTCCATGGTGTTCCCCTCTGTGTCTGTGCCTCCAATCTCCCTTCCCCTTATAAGGACGCTAGTCATTGGATTTAGGACCTTCCTAAGTCGAGGATAATCCCCCCTTGAAATATTTAATCACATCTGCAAAGATCCTGTTTTTATTTTTTTATTTTTTATTTATTTATTTTTTTAATTTTTTTTCAACGTTTTTATTTATTTTGGGGACAGAGAGAGACAGAGCATGAACGGGGGAGGGGCAGAGAGAGAGGGAGACACAGAATCGGAAACAGGCTCCAGGCTCCGAGCCATCAGCCCAGAGCCCGACGCGGGGCTCGAACTCACGCGAGATCACGCGAGATCTCGCGAGATCGTGACCCGGCTGAAGTCGGACGCTCAACCGGCTGCGCCACCCAGGCGCCCCAAGATCCTGTTTTTAAATAAGTTTGCATTTGCAGGCTCTGGGTGGACATGTCTTTTGGGGGCCACCATTCAGCCCGCGAGAGCCACATACTCCCCGAGTGCCCCTGGATGTGTTCCTTCCCCACTGCTGAGCCTTAGAGGTGCTCTCCTCTGGAAGTTGGGGCTGCCGGTAGAACTTCACTCGACAGTGTAAGATAATGCATGTAAAACCCACCGCGCCAAGCCCAGCACCCTCGAGGCCCACACACAAAGGGCGGTGCTGTTATTCATAGTAACAAGAGTGATATCAGCGTTGCTGTCTCTCAACCAGGAGCTCTGACACGCAGAGGGTGGGGCAGCGCGACCTCAAACATCTGGATGACAAGATCGTGGTGCTTTCCGGCTCCGGCTGTTTGACATCCCATAGACCCCAGAAGCAGATGACGGAATGTCAACGTGAGGGACTACCCTCTTCCTTTTCCCCCAGACGCGGTTTGGCAGGTCGGCTGAGCCTCCGTCTCGTGGACACCTGCCACCGAAGAACACACGCTGTGTGTTTTCAAAGTCAGTTACCAATGATTCCCATTGACTAGGTGGCTGCCTTGAGATGGTGTTAAATATACACATAGTCTAGAGGCCCCTCTAAAGGGACTGGCCGGGAATGTCATGAACCCGGGGGTCACGCAGAACTACGGGTTTGAATCTCAGTAGTGCTATTTGGGAGCTGAGAGCCTCTGAGCAAATCTTTGCACCCCTTTGGCCCCTCACTTTCCTCTTCCTTAGCCTGGAACCAATTATGCCTCTTGCAAGGTTATTCTTACCATTAGCTGAAATGATATATATATTATATATTACATATCACGTATTAAATACTACATATCATATATATTACGTATTATATGGTATATATTATATATTACATAGTATATGTATATATTATGTTGTATAAACAACATATAATATAAAGTATATATTATTATAATATATAAAAGTATATCTATGGTTTTTATACGCTGCAAGCACTCAGTAAGGGTGGCATCATTATTATAATCACTATTCATAGTAAATTACGCAGCGTATTGGTTCAGATGATTTGTATGGAAAGTTGGTGAATTCTGTCGCACCCCCATAGCGGACCATTTTGCTAGGCAATTGAATTGACAGTCCCCAGGCACTTGTGGCTAGAAAATACAGATTCAAGCCCTGCTTCCCCTCTCCCGGCTATGTGACTTCCCCTCTCTGAGTTTCAGTGACTGCCTCTGTAAAATGGAGGTAATAAAACCCTCTCTTTTTTATGAAACAAGGCTCCTCTGGGGCTTAGCAGAAGCCTCTGTTCGTCCTTGTCCAGTCAACAACTCCGTACTGAGCCCTTACTAAGGTGCAGGCCTCGGCCAAGGATGGGAGCGCGGTGAGCACGAGACAAGATTCGTTCTTGCTCTCAGGGCGCTTGTAGTTCGGAGAGTGTATCGTAAGCGATGAGGGAATCTATCAATGTAAAGGCCTCTTCTTGTCATTCAGCCTTATTATGCCTTTTCCTCTGAAAGATGAATGCAGGTGGGAGTGCATCCTACGAGGCTTTTTCAAATTTGGCCTGACTTGGGGCAGGGCTTGTGTCCTACTGGATGTGAGTGCATGCGGCTGGCTGATGCTTCCGCAGCCCCGGCCTCCTTGCCTGCTCCTCCCCCACTCAACCAGCAGCATTCCTGGTTTCGGGGGGGGGGGGCATTTTCCAGAGTCTGGAAAACCGCTGTGAACCCAGAGCTTCTGTTTTGTAGGAATCTGGGCTTCCGGGTTTCAAAAACTCCAAGCCCTCTGAATTGCACACTTAAAAATGCTTAAAATAGCAAATTCCGTGTTATATATATTTTATCGGAATAAAAAGAACGTTGAAAAAAAAAAATTCGAAGCCCTGACATACTCTGGGCAAAATATTTCTTCCAGAAACAGAAGACTGGAAGGCATGGGGGGCGGGGGGTGATTTGTGGACGAGCTGGCATGCCTTGCCTCAGAGCTGGGCAGTAGAAAGAGGCTCCAGAGCTTTCCATGACGGCCGTGTCCCTGCTGTGGGCTCGCAGGATGGATATCCAGCCTCCAGAGGAGCTTAGAGAACAGAAGGAAGAGAAAGCCTGTGCCTCCCCCAGGCAGGCAAGGCATCTGGAGTGAAAAATCGGAGATGCTCGTTGTCCGCTGCCCAGCATCCGCTTGCAAGGCTCTGAGAACATCGCCTCCTCGAGTTTTAGGCCCTGGGCACTTCTCTAAGAAAACCCTCTTCATCGTGGTAAAATACGTGTAACATAAAATCAACCACTGTAACCATTTTTGACTGTACAAATCGGTGACATCAATTACGCTGACGATGTTGTGCAACCATCATTTCCTGTTTCCCAACTTTGCCATCACCGGAAACAGACGCTCTGCAAACATGTGGCAGTCATTCCTGATTCTCCCCCTCGCCTTGCCCCTGGTAACCTCTTACCTACTTTGCGTCTGCATGAATTCACCCGCTCTAGATATTTCGAGTAAGCGGAAGCATGCAAAGATCTGTCTTTTTGTGTGCTAGCTTGACGTTCTCGAAATTCACGCGTGTTGTAGCATGTACTGAAATTCCATTCCTTTCTACGGCCGAATTCCATGGTGCGCACAGGCCACCTTTCCTCTATCCATTCATCTGTCGATGGACATTTAGGTTGTTACCACCTCTTGACTCTTGGGAATGATGCTGTTGTGAACACAGGTGCATAAATAGCTATGTGAGGCTCTATTTTTCAATTTTGGGGGCGATCGTGGGGGCCGGAATTGTTGGGTCATCTGGTATTTCGCTTTTTGAGGATCTGCCGTGCCGTTTTCCATGCAAGCTGTGCCATTTTATATGCCCATTTTTTGTCATTTATGTCATTTTTCTTTCTTTTAATTGTAGCTGACCTAGTGAACGTGAAGTCGTATCTCATTGTGGTTTTGATTTGCATTTCCCTAATGACTAATTACGATGACTAATTACATTCCTTAACGACTAATTACGAAGCACTTACTAGCCATTTATATATTTTCTTTGGAGAAATGTCCCTTTAGGTTCTTTGCCCATTTTTAAACTGGGCTGTTTATCTTTTTGTTACATTTTAGGAGTTCTTTATATATTCTAGACCTTAAGCCCCTGTCAGATATCTTACTTGCAAATATTTTCTCCTATTTTGCAGATTATCTTTTCATTTCCTTGATGTCTTCTCGTGCACAAATGTTTTAAGTTTTGGCAAGGTCTAATTTGCTTAGTTTTTTTCTTTGTGGTTCGTGCTTTTGATGTTATGTCTAAAAATCTGTCGCCAAATCTAAGGTCATGATTTTCCACTACGTTTTTTTTTAATGTTAATTTAACCCTAATGTTTCGTGCTTTTGATGTTATGTCTAAAAATCTGTCGCCAAATCTAAGGTCATGATTTTCCACTACTTTTTTTTTTTTAATGTTAATTTGTTTATTTGGAGAGAGAGCGTGCACCAGCGGGGGAGGGACAGAGAGAGAGGGAGAGAGCATCTCAAGCAGACCCCACGCTGTCAGTGCAGAGCCCGATGTGGAACTCAATCCCGTGAACTCTGGGATCACGACCTGAGTGGAAGCCAAGAGTTGGATGCTTAACACACTGAGCCACCCGGGTGTTCCAATCTCGCCCCCCTCGCTGCTATGTTTTCTTCTAAGAGTTGGTGTCATTTCAGCTCTTACACTTGAGACATGGATCCATCTGTTTTGGTGTCACACTCTTGAGAAGGCACTCACACTCAGGGTCGTGCAAGTGAGAGTTGGTATCTGACAGCGAGTTGCGTCTTCAATTGTCCACTCTCGGTGCCTCCCATCCCTTCCCTGGGGGAGCCCGTGGAGGTGGCAACCCTCCCACACCTCACCTGAACCAGGCACAGTGAGGGAGGTCAAGAGCAGACTAGCCAGACTACCTTGGCGGATGGGTCTCGGATGATAAACACACGAAGGAGGCACCAGAGCCCCATCCTGCGTGACCCCAAGAGCGGCGTGGAAGCACCCAAGGAAAGTGACAAGGTCCAGACAAACTCTGACAATGAGACAATGCAGGAGACACCCAGGCACTGGGATAACTCAGCGCTTGCTGGGAGGGTGGAATGGCCATGGCCTCAGAGCCTGTAGATCTTAGCCATGACTTCATAATTTCAGAGAATGTGGGGGTGATCAGGTTCCAGACAGACTAAGCCAACCCCGGATTGACCGCCATTAGCCTCAGTTACCAGACGGGAAACTTCTGCGACCCAGTGGGATCGAAGCTCTACCTAGGAATTACGTTCCGCCATGGAAGAGGCAGGAAAGAACCATGGCGGGGCGACGCTGACACCATCCCTGAAGAGAGTGCGTGGAAGTGATACATTTTACCTCAATTTCCCATGTTCTACGTCACTCATTTTCCCCAGGAAGGGAGGAATGCTTTCCAGCCTATATTTCCACTTTGGGGCAACCGTGTGCAAGCAAAACTTTTACGAAGAGGCAGAAATCTCTTTTGGCGGTGGTTTTCACTTGGGGAAGGGAGTGATTTTTGTCCCTGGGGCGGGGGGACACTTGACAGTGTGTGCACTGAGGAGGAGATTCTACTGGTATCTAGAAGGTAGAGACCGGGGATGCTGTTGCACACCCTCCTGTGGACAGAGCCCCGCCCCGCCACGATGACAGAGTCCATCCCCGAATGTCAGTCCTGCTCAGGTGGAGGACCCCGGGGTCCAGTGGCATCTGTCATGCGCTCTGCACAGGCAGAAGGCAGCACATCTTCATGCTTCTCATCGTCACGTCTCGGGGAGAACATAGGGCTGGGGGGTGTCAGCTCAGGTGTCTCTGACTGGCTAGGAGCCTTCGGTGGACCCTTCCACCACCAGGAGACTTTCACTCTGCATAGCTTTAAAATTCCAAGATGCCTCCTGATCATAGTCAACGGTAGTGGGAATGAGCTGATTACTGAAACAGTGATGGAAAGTTCTCAAAAATGCTTCCAAACACTCTAGGAGACCAGGACCCCAGCCCAGACCGCCTTTCCTCTAGACATTTGTGTTATTCAAGGTGATTAGCGCTAGCTGCCATAGCGACCCATCACAGGTTGGTGGTTCAGTGCCATAATGGTTTGGATCTCGCTGGTGCCACAATCCAACCTGGTTGGGTGACTCCTTTGGGTGAGCCTTCATAATTAGCAGCTCAGAGACCCAGGTGCCTGTCTTCCTTCTTTCCTTCACCTTCTGTATCCTCCGAGCCTTGGAGTACTTTGCCTCCAGTTCCATAGATGGAGAGAGAAGGCGGAGAGGTTCAAGAGGGAGGTTTTCTTAGGGGGCAGACCTAGAGGTTGTGGGTTGTTTTCCAATGGCTGACCCTTGGTCACATGATCCCACCTGACTGCAGCGGAGGCTGGAGAAGGTCATCCAACTCTGTGCGAAGGGCGGAAAAAAAATGGGTTTGGAAAACACGGAGTGGCCTCCTCTACAACGTCCTTTTTTACCCACACAAACATATGCGGGTTCGGTCTGGATTGGGTTTTGAGTCACGCAGACTGGGAGTTTTATCTTCCGGAAGCACCAGAAGGTGTTACACCTGCTCCCCATCAAACGGTAAAGTGCATCCACCCTAGAGCTTGTCTTCCACACAGCAAGGATTTGTGGACGTCTGGCCGAGTGCCAGGAACCGTCCTAGATGCTGTGGATACAGCCATGAACAAAGAGACAGAAAGATCCCTATCCTACGACACTTGAAATCTAGTTGGGGAAGACAGTGCATGGGCACATGTAAACACACAGACAGACAGACATGTCTTTGAGGGCATTCTGCAGTACAGACACTAGCCTGCCTTTATTTAAACAATTTTTTTTTTAACGTTTACTTATTTTTTGAGAGACAAAGAGTGAGCGGGGGAGGGGCAGAGACAGAGGGAGACACAGAATCTGAAACAGGCCCCAGCTCTGAACTGTCAGCACAGAGCCCAACATGGGGCTCGAACCCACGAACTGTGAGATCATGACCTGAGCCGAAGTCGGACGCTTAACCGACTGAGCCACCCAGGTGCCCCATAGCCTGCCTTCATTTTAAGAGGGTTTAGACCAAGTGCCTAACTCTTTTTTTTTAAAGCTTATTTATTTGTTTTGAGAGAGAGAGACAGAGAGAGAGTAGAGGCAGAGAGAGGGGAAGAGGCAGAATCTCAAGCAGGCTCCGCGCTGTCAGCACAGACAGCCCAATGCGGGGCTCGAACTCACAAACCGTGAGATCATAACCTGAGCCGAAGTCAGGAGTTGGATGCTTAATGGACTGAGCCACCCAGGCGCCCCCTTAAGTGCCTAAATCTCACTGAGCTGGGCCAGTCGGATGTTTCTCTCCTGGGAATTTGCAGTGGGGATTTGGAGACTGAATTTTCCACCCTGTTTTGGAGGCCGGAAGTTCAAGATAAAGGCATTGGCGGGTTTGATTTCTTCTGAGGCTTCTGTCCTTACTGAATCCCTGGTGCCCTAACCTCTTCTTATAAGGACTCTAGGCATATTGGGTTAGAATCCTACCTTAACAGCCTTGTTGTAGCTCACCTACCTCTTTAAAGGTCTTCCTTCTCTCCACTTACTGTGACATTCTGAGCTGCTGGGGGGCTGCGACTTCAACATCTCTACTTTCGGGGGCGGGGGGCACAAGTGAGCCCGTCATACCCGGCTAGCTTTTCTGTCCTCCCAATTGCGTGAGAACGTGATTTCCCGCCACCGGCTCTTCTCACTACCCCCCCCCCCCCCCCGGCATCTTTAGTTGGTGTCTGTCCCCATCCGTTGCAGAATCCCGGCCCGTTCGATTCCTTCCTTCTTCCGTGCTGTCCTCGACAGGACATTTGTTCTGTAGCAGACATGGTCTTAACCTTTGGGACACACCCAGGGACACAAAGATGAGTGAGACCTGGGTGCCGCCCTCAAGGAGTTAGCACTGTGGCCTTTTGGCAATTGCGGGCTGGAAGTTTCAGGCAGGAATTAGTCCCTATGGCCCAGACACGGATGGTATATGGCCACATCATCTGCTGATTGGCAGTGGTCTCTCCAGGCATCGCTTCTTTTAAAAAAATTTATTTATTTATTTATTTTGAGAGAAAGAGAGAGTGGGGAGGGGCAGAGAGAGAGGGAGAGAGAGAATCCCAAGCAGGCTCCGCACTGTCGGCTCAGAGCCCGACAGGGGGCTCCGTCTCACGGAGTGTGAGAGCACGACCTGAGCCGAAATCAAGAGCCAGACCCTTAATGGACAGAGCCACCCAGGCACCCCATAGGCACTGCTCCTCTTGACTAAGGGACAGATGACCCAGCCTCAGACAGGTCTGTGGCTTGGCCACGGAGTAAGAACCACGTGTGCACAGGCTTTGAAGAGATGTCATCTCACAAGTGGAGGTTTCAATTTGCTGTGGGCTCATCTTAAGCTGATGAGCCTTGCTTGGCCTAACATTTACCCAAACGTGCATTATTATTTCTAGGTTAGGAGGCAGTCTAGCTATGGAACTGTAGATCTCAAATGGACAAATCAGACCCGTGATGAAATTTCCAGCTTCCTCAACGATAAAATAAGGACAGTGTAGCAATGACTTACCACGTCTCCCCTAGCAGATTGGCAATTTCTGTTTCTTTGTCTTTAATGAATTCAAAGGGCCACCGTTGGGGAAAATGGTCCACACAACAGGCCGTGATGGAAGGAAAATGTTGCTCAACCTGTATTTATGAAGATTCAAGCATCTTCAAAATTTTCTTTTTTTTTTTTTCAACGTTTTTTTATTTATTTTTGGGACAGAGAGAAACAGCATGAACGGGGGAGGGGCAGAGAGAGAGGGAGACACAGCATCGGAAACAGGCTCCAGGCTCCGAGCCATCAGCCCAGAGCCCGACGCGGGGCTCGAACTCACGGACCGCGAGATCGTGACCTGGCTGAAGTCGGACGCTTAACCGACGGCGCCACCCAGGCGCCCCCATCTTCAAAATTTTCAAAGCAGCAGATTTACTGCGAGGAATTTTCTTAGGAAAGTCACAGGAGAACGTCAAAGTCCAGCGACAAAGATGTTCCTTTCAGTGAGAGTTGCAAGAGTGAAAGTGGGAAAAAGCCAAGGGCCCAGGAACCGGGAGTTAGCAGATAAATTATACTTCTGGAGGATGGAATGTTCGACCATTATAAACCATTGCTATAAAAGACTGTTTAGGGGCATGGAAAGATGTTTGTGGTGTATTTTTGAGTGAAAAAATGAGCCCATCATGCACCATAGAGAGGAATATCCCATTTAAAATTTTTTTTTAATGTTTATTTTTGAGAGAAGACAGAGAGAGAGACAGAGTGCATGCAGGGGCAGGGTGGAGAGAGGGAGACACAGAATCCGAAGCAGGCTCCAGGCTCCAAGCTGTCAGCACAGAGCCCGATGCGGGGCTCGAACCCACAAACCCTGTGAGATCATGACCTGAGCCAAAGTCGAACGCTTAACCGACTGAGCCACTCAGGTGCCCTGGAAGATCCCATTTTTGAAGAAGGAAAAAAAAAAAAAAAAAGGTGACGAGGAGAAACACACACAATGGGCAATAAAGTAGAAATAATAGGGGGCACCTGGGTGGCTCAGTCAGTTAAGCGTCCAACTTCGGCTCGGGTCATGATCTCACTGTTCGTGGGTTCGAGCCCCGCGTCGGGCTCTGTGCTGACAGCTCGGAGCCTGGAGTCTGCTTCGGAGTCTGTGTCTCCCTCTCTCTCTGCCCCTCCCCCACTCATTCTCTGTCTCTCAGAAGGAAATAAATGCTAAAAAAAAAAATATTAAAAAAAAAATAGAAATAATAGGTATCTCCAGGTGGCAGGCATGATCGCTTTCGTTTTGTTCCTTTTTTATTTCACTGAGATAATGTACAATGCCGATCACTGCCTGACCCCGGGAATCACTAAATAGACGTTAACTCTTGTTATTCTTATTCCTCCTGCCCCCATCAAGTGAATGGAGTAAATATCAACTTCTTAGATTCGTTGTTACAAGTAATCAAGATCATAAAGCCTCTGGTACACAGTAGGCTTTCAATGGATAGTGTTTTTCTATTTATTCCTTTTTTTCTTGTCTTCCCCGAAGAGAGGGTGATATATACCACAGGGGTGGAGAACGAAGATTCCGCAGACAGGTAGCCTTAGATTCACATCCTACTGTTTGGCCGTTTGCAAGCTGATCGAGAACGGGGGCAAGTTACTTACGTCCTCTGAACGTAAGTCATTTGAAGTTCATTTGAAGATAGAGGAGTAGTTTCGTCGTGTCATGACTGTCCACGGGAAAGATCGCGTAGCACGTGGAGTGTTAAGCGTTAGTCTCTGTTTTCCACCATCTTGTGGGACAAGGATATGGATGAGATTGTCAAAGCAGAAAAAGTGCCATTTCAAACGTCAGAAATACATAGATCTTAAAGCATTCCACGTCCTTCCTTTATCTCTCTGCTGCAAAGAACAGCGGAGATACATTTGGCATAGAGCGAGGCTCTCAGCGTTTTCAGTAAAGAAAAAGGTGGAGAAGGAGCTCAGGAGAGCCAGGAGTTGCTGGTGGGAGGAACAGAGGAGAGAGGCTGATGTGAACTAAAAGGAATCTAGCTCAGACCTTTTGCAGCAAGGCTTCAGGCTAGCACAGGGAGGGTGGCAGGAGCGTGAGCCTTATCCAGTTTCCGAGGATCATCTGCTTTTCATAAATCACAAATCCCCTGTGATCCCTGAAACAAAGCCAGCTCAATTAGCAAGCTGCCTTCATTTGATTGGTAAAGAAGTTATTTGCAAGCAAAATGGACAAATGGATAAAGCTGTATAGTTACAAGGGGCATCATATATTATGGATACGCACGCATCATATCTATAATTCTACGCTATCATCATTCCTTTTTCCTCTTTGACCTCTTTATTTTTTTCTGGCTTTATTGAGATGTAACTGACACAGAACATTATATATGTTTAAGGTATACAGTATGTTGAGTTGATACTTTTATATATTACAAAATGATGACCATAATAAGGCTAGTTAATGTATCTGTCATCTCAAAGAGTTGACGTGTGTGTGTGTGTGTGTGTGTGTGTGTGTGGTGTGAGCGTTTTAAGATCTATTCTTTTAGCAAATTTCAAGTATCCAATATCGTACTGTTAACTATGGTTCCAGATCCCTGGAACTTTTTCATCTAATAACTGGAAGTTTGGACCCCGTGACCTACGTCTCCCCATCTTCTTCACATCCTCGTCCCCGGCAACCACTAATCTGCTCTCTTTTTTATGCCTTAACATTTGTTGGATTCTCACTATACATGATGTCATATAGTATTTGTCTTTCTCTGATTTATTTCACTTAGCACAATGCCCCCCAGTTTCATCTGTGTTGGCGCAAACGGATACATCTTGGAGTGCCAAGGAGCTTTACCGCTATCCTTTCTTCTAGGAGTTTTGGGGTTTTAGGTCTTATAATGAAACACTTAATCCATGTTGAGTTAATTTTTGTGAGTGATGTAAGATAGGGTTACAATTTCATTCCTTTGCGTGTGAACATCCAGTTTTCCCAACACTATGCATTGAGGAGAATATCTTTTCCCTATTGGGTATTCTTGGCTCTTCGTCAATTTTTAGTTGACCATATATGCATGCACTGATTTCTGGGCTCCCAAGTCTGTTCCATCGGTTTGTGCCATATTGTTCTGATTATTATCGCTTTGTTGGACAGCTTGAAATCTGGAAGTGCGATGTCTCCAGCTTTGTTCTTTCTCAATATTTAAAAAATTTTTTAAGTTTATTTATTTATTTTGAGAGAGACAGAGCATGTGAGTGGAGAAGGGGTAGAGAGAGAGGGAGAGAGAGAGAGAATCCCAGGCAGGCTCTGAGCTGTCAACTCAGGGCTTGATCTCATGAATGGTGAAATCACAGCCTGAGCCAAGACCAAGAGTCAGATGCTTAACGAACTGAGCCACCCCAGCCCACCCCCCCACCCCCCCCCCCTGTTCAAAATTTTTTTTTTTTTTTGGCTGTTCAGGGGCTTATGTGATTCCATGGGAAGCTGAGGGCTATTATTTTTTTTATATTTCTGTAGGAAAAAAATACCATTGGAATTTTGCTAGAGATTGCATGGAGTCTATAGATGGATTTGAGTTGCATGGACATTTTAACAATATCACTCAGCCTGGAAGGTGGAGTGTTGCACCCAAACCCAGGTCTAAGACTTTATAAATCTCATTGTCACATTCTTCTAGAATTCGTGCTCCAAGTTTATGGTGACTCTTTCCATCCTTTTGCTTGGAGTCTCTTCCAGGGGGCCCTCTTTTGATTTCAGCCTGATAGGAAAACTTGGAGGATGAAGATATGGAGAGAACTCTTGAATTGTTCCCCCAGGTGTCAGAAAAGGCCAAGGACTTGCCTGGTCCAGGGCTTGAACCCGGGTGTCTCGCCTCCCCGCCGTAGCTCCTGTAGTATCCCTCAAGCCTCGGGAGGAGGTGAAGGCAGAGACCCAAGCCAGCTGCGTTTGACCCAGACAAGCCCAGGAGAGCTGCCGGAGGAGGACAGATTTCCCAAAATGAGGGCATTTATTATTTAAACATTGATTGCTCTGTTTAAATCATACAGATGGAAAAGGCTTTCCATTTGTAAAAGTCATTTTTTAATGGCAGATCAAAGTCTGCCGACATTTTGCTGGACCCAGTGTGGTCGTAGATGCCAAGGAGGTGTGAGGCCAGCTTGCCAGGGCGGGATGGGGAAGAAGCGACTCGGGATAGTGCTGAGCCCCCCTCTCCTGTCTGGCAAATGGCTAGATCAGTGTCATTAGCTCCCGATAGCGGTCAGTGCCCTGCCAGGAAGACGGACACCTTTCCAGACCTTTCACATGGAAGGAATTTCACGTAAAGAGGGAATGACCCAGGTGACAGAAGAATGTGGAAGCCAACAGTCAGTGGCAAGGCAGCTCAGGGATTAGCAACGTCCTCAGGCTCGGGGAGTGACCGTAGGCGTCAGGGCCGACTGGCCAGAGTTCATCCATGGCAGGGACTACTCTCCAAGAACTGGACCGACATGAGAAGCTTGGTCAAGGTATGTCATAGGACAGCTCAGATCCAAGGGAAGGAGAAATAGACCACTTCTTGACATGTGGAGGGACATGTTACCTCTAAGGAAGGAAAAGAATCGATGGCGGCCATCTTTGGAGACGCTATCACAATACACATTTAGTATTAATTTGTTTCAGTCATTTGGTATTTTTGACACTTTTATCAATGTAACATGCTCTGGTTTAGCTCTAATAACACTCCTTATCCAGAATTTTGCTTCATCGGGTGTTAATACAACCATCCTAGCTTCTTTGTTTTCACCTATCTGTGTCTTTTGACTCGCGGTGTATCTCTTGTGACACAACAGGGTTGGTTCTGTTATCTGGCTAAATGATCCCTGTTTTATAATTAGAATATTTAGTCCATGTATGTTCGATGAAATCATTAGCATGGCTGGGTTTGTCTATCATCTTATTTGTTTTCTATTTATCCTAGCTGTTTCGTTGTTGTTGTTTAACCCTCATTCCTGCATCCTTTTGCACTAACTGAATATTTTTGAGTTTTAAGTTTTTGTGACGTATTTTTGGCACTTACATTGAAGATCATAATATGTATCCTTAACTTAACCCCCACTGTCATCTGAATTAGTGTTTGACTTACCGACACCTACACTGAAATTAATTTTAATGTCCTACTTCTCATATAATGTAGGAACCCTCCCACAGGACACTTGTATTTGTCTGTCCTGTCCTTGATGCTATTATTATAATTTATTTTGCTTTTATAAATACCGTAAAGCACACATTTTGTTCCCATGTTTTGCTATAAGCCATTTTCTCTTAAGGAAATTAAGAAATTGCATATTTAAAAAAATTTTTTTAAACCTTTATTCATTTTTGAGAGACAGAGAGAGACAGAGCATGAGCAGGGAAGGGGCAGAGAGAGAGAGGGAGACACAGAATCCGAAGCAGGCTCCAGGCCCTGAGCTGTCAGCACAGAGCCCGACGCCGGGCTCGAACTCACAGACCGTGAGATCATGACCTGAGCCAAAGTCGGACGCTCGACCGACTGAGCCACCCAGGCGCCCAAGAAATTACATATTTTTAAAGTCATTTGTGTGTATCCATATATTTCCCATATCTGGCCCATTTCATCCTTTTGTGTAGATCTAATTTTCTGTCTCAAGAACTTCCTTTAACGTTTCTTGGAGGCAGGATGGCTGGTGATGAATTCTTTCAGTTTGTTTATGTTTGTCTTTCGCTCATCCTCATTGTTGAAGGATATTTTCAATGGATATAGCATTTCAGGGCAACTCCCTTGCTCTGCTCTTTAAAAATGTCATTCCTTGTCTCTGATCTCCACGGCGTTTTACGAGAACTCAGCATTTATTCCATTCTTTGTGCACCGTGTGCCTTTCTCCTCTGGTTGCTTTTAAGATTTTTTTCGGTCTCTGTGTTTCATTTTCAGCAATTGGATTATTATGTCGCTAGGTGTGTTTTTCTTTGTGGAGACGGTATTGTTGAAAATATGAATCACTTTCTCTTCCTCTAAAGGGAACGGAGTGTTGTTTGGGCAAGTAGTTAATTCGTGGGACGCTCAGGTGGATCTTAGTGAGCGACCTGGTCAGGCTTTGTTAGCAGGGGTGCAGAGCAACTCTGTCTCCAAGGCTGGAAAGTTCTATTGCTAAAGGCATGGACTTTCTGAGGGCATCAGGTCAATGCTTGGGTTACCCAGCACGCTCTGTTCCTTTCCTGGCCAGAACCCCAACATCTCCTGGCCCCGGGGAACCTCTGGAGTTGCTCTGCAACTCCCTCCCTCCCTGCCCCTGCCAGCCGCCCTTCTCTGTCAAGCATCAGTCTTGTCCTGCACATCCGCCATTACTATCTGGCCCAGACATAAGAGGACCTCCATGCAGGTTGTGGTGTTTCCTGTGGGCACACCTTCTCGTCTCTTACCGTCCTGTTCCCCAAATTCCAGCTGCCTCACCGAACTCCAGTCTCTCTTTTCTCTGCCCGGCAAGGTCACTGCCTGTCTGCTTCAAGCCACACTTCTCTGTGCTGGCGACGGAAAACAGGGTGAACACGGGGGCGGTCCCAAGCGTTCATTTCCCTCCAAGGTCACAGCTCCTCACTCTGTGCCGGCCCATGTCTGAAAACAGTCGCTTCCCATGTTTGTCGATGAGGGAGAGGGAGGCTCGTATCCGTGACTCCGCTGTGGCTGGGACCAAAAGTCTCACGGGGTTTTGAGAATACACGATAGAATGCTCATGAAGTCTCGGGTACACAGTAAATGATTAATAAATGCAGCTGGGGTCGCTTTCCTATTTTATGACACAGTTAACTCTGCTTCTAGACATAGATTCTTGAAGTGAAAGACTTCGTCTTCATCATTTTTATGTCCTCAGTACCTCGTCCAGAGCCTGGCAGGCGGTGCCTATCGGCAGACGTTGCTTCAACTCGCGACACCTGACCTGGGAAACGGGCCGGCGAAGCCCCCGCGTGGGCGCGAAGACAGAGTTCTAGAAGCATAATTGTCAGTCGGCTGTCGGCGCTTATCTTGAACGCATTCTGGTGTTAAATCGGGACCAAGTATTTCAGAATCCCCAGGAATCTTTCATTTACTTATTTCCCCATTTTGAATGTAGTATTCAATATCTAGGCTCCTCCTGGGGCACCTGGGTGCCTCAGTCGGTGAAGGGTCTGACTCTTGGTTTCGGCTCAGGTCACGGTCTCAGGAACTGTGAGTTCGAGGCCCGTGTCGTATAGGCTCTTCCCAAGCCCTCTGGCAGGGCTGGAGTGGAGAGATGGAATGAAACTGTGGCCCCGACTCCCTCAGTCCCTGTATCAGAGAAGAGTCAAATATGTGCACGAGACTCTAATGAAAACCCAACTTTGGTCAGTCTTTGAAGTGAAGTGATCAAAAGACTTCAGGAATTCCAGAAATGGGAGATAATGCATATATTCCGAAGTGTGAAGGCATGGGGTGAGGGGTGGGAGATAAGACTAGGAGAGTTACTGGTTGGATCAGATTTTATTTCGGGTCTTGACTTTCCCACTAACCCTCAAGCACAAAAGCTTGGACTTTTGGGGTGGTGTCGGTGGGCAGCGCCTTGGAAGGCTTCGTGTGCAGCGAAGCAATCGACTTTGACGTTCTCATATATGTTGTCTTTTTACCGGACGGTACTAAAAATAGAGGACAGTAAGACAGCTAGAGAGAGCCAGCCCGGAAGAGGAAAGAGAAGAGTCCAGGTGGCCTCAATGTCTGCTAAAGAATCCATAGAAATCTGACACAGGCTTCCAACTCTCCGATTCCTTGTTTGGGCGATCCTGGCTTCCGCTCATACATTTTCTTGTTCCTGGGCGCCTGTCTCAAATTCAATAGGACAAGCCTGGTGTGTGGACTCACCGGCAGCCGCCGGCTGATTTCGGATTGGTCCTGTGCATGGGGACTTCATATGGCCATATTTGCCCTCACAGCACACAAAGTCCAGATAAAGGTCCCCTTCGTGTTTCCCATGGTCTGATTCCCGAACACTTTTCTTGGAACAGCAAGCTTGATTTGCTGTTAACTAGTAGGACTTCTGACCTGCTATTTGCTTTCTTGTTTTGGCTCTACTCAGAAGGGCTCTTTTTGGGTCTCCTGCCTTACCTCCATTCAGTCTTCCAATCTCTCATCTGGTCTCCCGATGGAACCCTTCCTCTTTGAACAGCTCTGACCCGCGTATTCTGATCCCAGACACGTTGTTGCACTTTCTCCAGCCCCTTCCCACTTCGTCCCAGATTCTTATGGAGAATCTAGTTGGCTTCCTTCAGGGAGGCAAGAGAACACTTTGGTTAAAAACCATGGGTTTCAGGGGCACCTGGGTGGCTCGGTGGGTTAAGGGTCTGACTTCGGCTCAGGTCATGATCTCGGTTCATGGGTTCGAGCTCTGCGTCGGGCTCTGTGCTGCCAGCTCGGAGCCTGGAGCCTGCTTCAGATTCTGTGTCTCCCTCTCTCTCTCTGCCCCTCCCTCTCTCTCTCCCTCTCTGAAAAATAAATAAACATTAAAAAAAAAAAACAAAAAAAACCACCACGGGTTTCAGAGGTAGGCCTGGATTCGAATCTTGGCACTGAAATTTTTGTAGATGAGTGCCCTATAATGCTCTGTTCTCGTAGCCTCAGTTTCCGCATCTGGGGGCGGGGGGAGGCAGCACTTATGGGGATTAAATGGGATATCGAACACAAAACCCCCTAATTCGGGATTAAGCCAAGGTTGTTGTCCTTCAAAAACTCCTTCCCTTAGCTGCAGCTTTCGCTTAGCTAGGTTTTTGGGGATTTTTCATCAGTGCCTTGGAAAATCCAGACATGGTATCTAGGTTGCCCATCTATTATCCAAATGGATGGCTTATTATTGAATTTTTTTCATCAGAATTTCTTAAGGCCTCGCTCCCTTCCCTTGGGCCTGGGTTTCCTGCTGGGAGAAGTGAGAAAGAACCACAAAAACAGCACAATCCTTTTCCAGGATTGCCCAATGACATCTGATTATGCCCAAGGCCCCCGGCGGTATTCGGGATACAGTCAGAGACTGGCAGTGTATCTCCATCGAGGGGATGGCGATTTACTCTTTGGGGGTTTTCTGGCTTCTTTCAGGAAATGGTTCCCTAAACCGTCCTCTAGATGAAGTGTCAACATATCTAAAACCATCTCCTAAAAACTCTCTTTACGGTAGGGCGTGAACATCCATTGGGGATCTATTTTGTGCCAGTCATTGGACTAAGCCCCTTAGGTAGAGGCTCCCTCTCTCTCTTTGATTCTTCACTCCAGTCCCAGGAGGTTGCCCTTAGCCCCCTTTTACAGATGAGGAAATCCGAAAATGTAGGTTATTTGCCCAAAGGTGAATGCAGACAGGTGGGCGGAGCCAGATTCAAACTCCTGTTCTGTTTACCTCAACCAGCCTCTGCGGGCCCCTTTGAAGGGAGCCTCCTTTGCATTGGGAAGGAGCCTACACACTGTTGCGGTTTTATTTTTTAAAACTTTTGGGTTTCCGACCCTCCTACCCCCCCCCCCCCCCGCCCACCCTTCCCATTACTCTTCGATAGAGCATTCAATACACGGCCGCCTTTGAAAGGAGAAACAAATCTAAAAGCTCCAGTGGGGGGAAAAAATGCAAAGGCGTCTTCAAACTTAAGTAGCATTAGAAGCAATTACATTTGTGCAAATGTAGAAAGGTTTGTTGCTATTTCTGACTCCCTCGTACCCCAAGGCAGGAAACTGGGAGGCAGGGCTGTTAACCCTTTCAGGGCAGAGTTCAAGGTAGCCAAGGCTCCCCCTTGCTTTGTTGTTTGCATCACCGATGGTGTAACACCAGGCACCTCTCTTTTCAAAGCGAAACCCACGCCTGTTCACTCAGAAAGAAATTCGTGTTTTCAGTGCAAGGTATGTTCGGGTGAGAACAGGATTGCCTGGCAGTCCATTAGAAAAAAAAAAAGCCACACCAAAAAACCATAACCTCATACGTCTTTGCATGCAGTGACAGCTTTTCTTTCTAGGTGTAAGTAACATCTCTTGCCGAGTGCAAAGACGTAAAGCGTGCAAAGATAGAGGCCAAGTCTGAAGGAGAAACAAATTCTGCCCAGCTGACTCCTTAGGAATCCTTTCCTTCCATCTGTTGTTACCTTCCAAACCACCCGAAATTTAGGAGCTTCAAAGGACAATGTATCCATTCTGATCCTTCTGCAATCAGAGCTGGGCTCTGCTCTGCCATTCCCCCCCCCCCCCCCGCCCCCCGCCTCTGCTGGGGCTAGAATGTTCCAGATGGATGTGGCACCTAATAGCTGGTGGTGGTCCTGCTGGCATGGCCGGAGGAGCCGAGGTGTCCTCCTCGGGCATCGTGCTCTGTCCCCACGTGGGTTCCTTGGGCTTTCTCCCAGCGTGGTGAGCTCAGGGGCAATGAACTTCTTATTAAGCAGGGCTGACTTCAAAGAGGCAGAAGCCGTCAGTACCTTCATAAGGTCTGGGTTCCGGAGTCTGAGGGCTTCATTTCCTCCGTCTTTTATTGGTCACACCAAGTCACAAGGCCATCCCAAGTTCAGGGGAGGAGAACAGACCTCACCTTTGGAGTAGGTGCTGTGCACGTAGAGGTGGGGAGGGATTCGTGGAGACCACTCCTGGGGACTTTGCCCCACACCAGCGTTGGCAGGATGCGTCATGTCAGCTCTTTCCTATTTCAGTTCCGATTCGTGGAATATTCTACAGCAGTGAAAATGGAGAACCACAGCTATACGCAAGAGCTTGGTAAGTACTGCAGATGCCACAACGATAGAAAAAAGACGCACAACAAAGCATACTATAGGATTCATTTGATGAGGTTCAAAAGCAAGCGAAGTTAACTGTATTGTTCATTGATGCATATATAGTGGCAAAATTAAGAAAATCGGATAATGATTGTCATAAAAATCAGAATAATGGTTAATTCTAGATAGAATACAGGTGGTTGTAATCAGGAAGGGACACTAGAGGCTTCTTGCTGCTGGTAATATATGTATGTTTTTTGCTTGATGTGGGTTATAGTCACGTGCATGTTTCACTTAATTGTGTCCTTATGCATATTTTGTACTCGTAGGCTCTATTTCTAAATTTTAAAAAATTGCGAAAAGTTAAATTTTGGCCAAATTTAAAATCATCATCGCATATATACCCGATGTGTACGACTCAAAACGCTGGCTAATTTCTGTGTCTGATGAAACCGAAGAGTAATCTCAGGTTCATTCACGGGGAGGATGCCTTGTGATCTTCGAACGGATGATACGTCCCAGGCTCTCAGCAGGTGCTTGAGTATATTCTTGTCCATAATCCAGAGAAAACTCTGAGGAGTAGGTATTCAGCCCATTTTCTAGAAAAGGATACAATGGCTGGCTACGTGTAGCTCTAGGGTCACTCGACATCCGAACCTAGTCTGACTCTGAACTTTCTCTGTAAAAAAGCCCTTGGCACGGGGGTCCTGAACATCAGCAAATTTCACCCATCCCCCGCGCTCCGGCCGGTCAGATCCAGAATAGGCCGCACGCAGGTCCCCACCGGCACAAAAGCATAATTGTTCGGGGCCTGTTCTCACCGGACAAGCGGCCCATCACAACCACCAGCGGGCTTGGCTGAGCGTCAAAGCCTGGGTGGAGGCCTCTCCCCTTGGCTCCTGGCTGTTGACAGGCAGAGTGGCTGCCTCAGCCACGCCAGGTTGTAATAAAGCCGCCTGGCACCCAGGATCTGCCAGCGAAGGGAGTGCAAGGGCAGTGGAAAGAGCCGGCCTCCAAATTCCAGGAAGCACATGGTGTTTATTCTGAGGCCAGCCTCCCATCACCCACCCCGCTGGAAGCCGCCGCTGCCCGCAAGGGCCGAGTCTGGAGGGAATCCAGATTAAATAATAGTATAATAAGGAGCACGTCTCTGTTTGGGTTTTTACAGATTGGGCCATTTCAAAGGGACAAGAGCAAAGTCTCCTAAGGCCCTTATTGGGGTCTACTGAACCGTGACCTAATTAAATCTATTGGACAAAAGTCTCTTGCCCAAAAAAGGGGGGGGGGGGCTGTCAGCATTGTTTCTTCTGAGAAATTATTTAGTCCTATGATGGCACTTATTTTTATGGGTACTAGAGAAACACAGACTGAATACTGTGTTGCCATTAGTGACTTCAAGGGGGTGGGGGAACCGAGGGGATGTTCTGGGGTAATGTTCTCTGGTAATGACAATGCTCGCATTGTCAGAACTCTTTCACATCCATTATTGTCTTCCAACTGCTGGGCAAGGCTAATGGGTCAGATATCATTAGATTCGTTTTAAAGGTGAAACCAAGAGTTAAAGAAGTTGTTTTCTAAAAACTCAAGTTTAGAGACCGTGTTAATGTTCCCTTTTCTTCACATTCGAAACTGAGGAGGAGGTTCTGAGGAATGATGATGATGTTAACATGAATACAAATACGGGTAGTAATATTAAGATGAAGATTAAGGGGAACAAGGACCATGGCAAAGGGGAGAAGAGAGAGAGGGAGGAGGAGGGGGAGGGGGAGGGGGAGGGGG
>NW_024412422.1:8394073-8434133 GCF_014898765.1 Herpailurus yagouaroundi | reverse complement strand
GGAGGAGGGAGAGGCAGAGGAGGAGGAGGGAGAGGCAGAGGAGGAGGAGGGAGAGGGGAGGAAGCAGAGGAGAGGAAAGGGGAGAAGGAAGAGGAGGGGGAAGAGAGGGAGAATACACAGTAAAGATGCACCTCGCACAGCCCCCATACACAATTTATCGTGTGGACTTCTTCTCACCTGCTCCTCCCTTGGTGGAATTGTCCCTCCAGAGTCCCAGAAGGGACCGCCATGTCTCTCCTAGGTGATCATGCGTGGAATACCTGGCCCTTGTTGGTTCAATTAGAGATGAATCGTTGAGACTCTCTCTGAGCCCTTCACCACCTCAGCCACATTTTACAGTTTGATAGAAAAAGCAACAGGAGCACAGAGCGCGCTCAGAGGCACGCCATTAGCAGGGCAGAACTGAGATAAGAATCAAGGTCCCCCAGAGTCTGAAATCTTTACCCCTACAAAAGATGGCTGGGGACATCTATGGGTGTTTGTGCTCACATCCTTATTATTTGGCCACTCATGTCAAGGCTCCTTTGGTTCCAAAGGGGGGAAAATGGTCCCATTCGAGGTCATGTGCAATTATTTAAAAAAATAACTGTATTTCTCATGTAAACTAGGAAGTCCATTCAAGGGATATAATTGGCATTAGCCGTGACTGCATTCAGAGGCTTAAGCTGTTGTCAGAACCTATCCTCTCTCCCTCAGCTCTATTTCCTCTTAGTTGGCTCCATTCTGGAACAGACTTTCTTTACTCTGACAAACGTGGCTATACGTAAGCTCCCAGTGTGTATCTTTCCGGTGAGTCAATCCTAGCTGGACAAGGGAATCACTCACTATTCTAAGCCAGCCTCCTAGGAATGGCTCTCATTGGCCGGAGTTGAGTCACATATCCGTGCCTGGGCCAATCGCTGGCCAGCAGGAAGGAACGCTTTGATTGGCAATAATGAGGCCTCACTCTGGGACCCAGCTGCCATACGTTCAGCCCACGTTCACCACATGGCATGAAAAAAGGAGAGGGGTCATAGTTCACAGGGAAGACTGTGTGTTGTTACGCAAAGGAAGGTGGACAGGGGGTGCGTAAAATCCACAGACGTTCAGCACAGACGTGTGCAGTGAGTCCTGACATGGAACCTATCACTGTACAACACTGTCTAGATTTCTCTAGAATTGGATCAGCAGGCTTGGTGGGGGATTTTAGGAATTAGGCAATTGTAGATGTTTTGAAATCGATTAGCTCAAATTCACTTTACAGCTGAAAAGTCAAGTGACTTGCCCCAGGCACCCATCTATTGGGAAAGACACAAGCTTGCTCCTCATACCCAGGCCGGGACACCAGGTTGTCCTTGACCCCAGCGTCTGTCTTCCTTCCCAGGACTGCCTTGACTAATCCAGCAACCCGGCATCTGGCAGCCTCCAGGCTTCTCGCCCTTTCCCAATGAGACTTCTGGCATTGCCTTGACCAAAGGGGATGTTGCAGACTCCGCAACGAGATGATATCAGGAAGCCAAATGCAAAACAGGCATTCCCACATCCCCGTTAGCCAACATGAGTGGAAATCACAGAGCATTTCTTTTTTCACGTTTGTTCATTGCATCGTTACCAACGAGTCCTCTGTAAAAAACGTGTAAATGAGGAAAGGGTCAGAGGGAATATCGATGCAATTGCTCTTATCGGTGTAAGAAGAAGAGAAGTCGCCCAAACGTGTTAGCAAGTGAGAGCTTGAACTTGATCTAATAATCTTAAAATAAAAACCAACTGTTCTTTGCTTTTGACGGCGGTCTGCAGGCCTGTGTTGAGAGTTGTCCGTTACTAAGGACCAGGGTCAGCAGAGGGTGGCCCAGGGGCCCAATCCAGCCCCCCCACCTATTGTAATGTTCTGTTGGAACAGAGCGCACCCATCTATAAATGTTGTCTGAGCCCGTTTCTGTGCAACAATGATTGTGGTACAGACCATACAGCCTCCAAAACCTAAGGCGTTTACTGTCTGCGCCCTCATGGAAAACCTGTCTGGCTCCTGGGTTAGAATACTAGATTTTCAGAGCTAATGGTAATCCGAGCATTCATTGCATCTAGAAGTCTTTAACTAGGTGTATTTTTCCCCAGTCTGTCTGTCGGTCCGTCTGTCTCTCTTTCTCCCCTCTTCATCACCGAGGCTGAGTCTCAGCTGTTGTGAATCATTGCACTGCCCTCTCAAAATCCAGAGAAATCCATCTGTGGCGATATCCTTATACAAAGAGGTAAAATAAAACAGCACCTTGGGGCGCCTGGGTGGCTCAGTCGGTTAAGCGTCCGACTCCGACTCAGGTCACAATCTCGCGGTTCACAAGTTTGAGCCCCGGGCGGGGCTCTGTGCTGACAGCTTGGGGCCTAGAGCCTGCTTTGCATTCTCTCTCTCTGCCCCTCCCCGCTCATGCTCTCTCTCAAAAATAAATAAAAACATTTTTAAAAATTAAAAAAAAAACCCCAGCACCTCAAATTGTTGCCTGCATAGGTGAGCCTTGAACAACACGGGACTCTGCAGATCCTCTGATATGCAGATTTTTTTTTTTTATCAATAAATACAGCTCAGCACCATAAGTGTATTTTCTATCCCTTATGATTTCCTTACTTATGTTTTGTTTCCTCTAGTTGATTTGATCGTGAGAATACAGTATATAACACATACCTAATATGTGTTAATCGACGATTCATGTTATTGATAAGGCTTCCGGTCAACGGCCTATCAGTAGTTAAGCTTTCGGGGAGTCAAAATTCTACAGGGATGGGAGGTCTGATGCCCCTAAACCCGTGCGTTGTTGTTCAAGGATCGACTGTATGGTGTAAAATGGCAGAGGGCACATTCCCCTACGGAATAACGAAGAATGTTCTCCTGAGTTTCATATGCAGACGTATGGTCCTTTTCGCTCAACTACGTTTGAGGGATTTAAATTCGTGGCCCAGCGACGAAGTCTAACGTTCTCACGGTTGGCGCGGGGGGGAGACGGAGGCTCAGCCGGTGGTAGACACAAACCACATCCGGGGTTACTACCTCTTGCTTCCACGTTACTTCATGACCTGGCACTTCTGGCTCTGGTCCCCATGTCACACTCAGTGCCAGCTTTTGTGACAAACGTTTTGTAACCTCCCTTTAGCAGAGTGAAGTGAAAATCAGAGATAACAAAACGTGCACGCGTGACTTGGGGCTCACACAACCTACCTACCCGTAATTCACGTGCACATGGTCCCATAACCGCCAGAAGCAGGACAAGGGGGCGCGTGACCAACAATCCGTGTTGCATCTCCGTGTAGACCTGCTGTGCACCCCACCGCTACCGTTCCAGCTCCCGTGGGGGAGCCGTGTGGCACCGGGCAGGCCGCTCCGGGCCTGCTAATGGCATTGTCGTGAGTGACGTTTCTCCATCCTGTCACCAACACGGCCAAGTCCGATTTTCCCCTGGATGTGGCGGGTATGGAAAATCCGGGGTACGTTGAAATGGAGAAAAAAAGGACTCGTGCTCTTATATATACACACCAGGGTTAGGTTCTGGGCACAGCTGATCATTAACAGACTTTTCACCCACGTGAGTGCCTGTCCCGTGGCGCATTCGAGAGTCCTGCGGGAACCAGGGCCGTTTTTTCATAGAGTGAGATTGTTCTGTTTAGTTCAGGACATTTCACATCCCCAGCCCTTGCCCGCTAACCACCAGTAGTGTGACTAAAGGACGCCCGCACACGTTTCTGAGACCCCACCCCCTTAGCGGGGTGCCACTGAAAACCACTGTTCTAGACCTTTCCCTGCGCCACTCTGGATTGTTGGGATGGATCTGTGCAGCTGGAGAGATAGCCCGGAGGACCATGGGATATTTGCAACCACTGGAAGCGATACCTAATGACCCCGATCCCTGAGAATGTGGCCAGCTTGCTTAATAGGGAGCATCCTGCAGTGATTACTTGGGAGGGGACTCAGAGGAAACTCAGCAAGACCTGGGAATAATGTTCCAAGTGCCCACATATGTACTCCCAAGCGAAAGCAAATGTCCCAACGGAAACCAGTCAGATTGGGGAATACAGGGCCTGTCGCAAAATCCTGGAGCGTGGACAGAAAAGATGACCCCAGTGGGGTACCTCAGCCAACAAAATAGGTCCAAGAGGTCCGATGAGGCCTTGGCCTGTGCAACAGACAAGGAGAGCCAGGGGTGGTGGTCATTGTTATGCAAATGAGATGCAAAAAAAAAATCCGACCGCTCCCTTGAACAGTGGCTTAAGAGAGTCCACAAAGATGTTTTTACCACATGTGCAAGAAATTAAAATTAGGCTTAAGCTATCTAAAGAGCCACTTTGACATTGCCATATGGTGGGAGCAGAGCTGCTTTTTGGATTTAGCAAACATCTTAAACTATTTTTCAAATGATTTAGGTTCAGCAAGACCCAAAATGTATTTTTTTTCTTCTCCAAGTACCTTCCCCACCACCGCTCCCCCCGCCCCCATTTTAAACCCTAGGGTATTTTGAAGGGAATTCAAGCCACATGTTTCTGATTCATTTACACTTAACTCATCAACATGTTTTGCAAGAGTCATTTGATGTCCAAAAAGACCTTTTGAAATATATATTAAATGTACGTATACACACACATTTATATTTACACACACACTTCTAACAACTTCTTCTCGCAAGGAGCTACATTTTGCTTAGAATTAACCATCGCTAAACACCAAAGAAACAAGTCAGACGAGAAAGAAGCATCCCTCAAGTTCTCCACTTGGCAAAAAAAAAATTTCTCCCTTCCCAGCCAAAGGTTTGTGTGCCACAAGAGCCTAGTCTGAGAGAGGGAGAGGGAGGTCCACTGAGCTGCAGGACCATGACCAAAAGGTGCAGAGTGCCTCCTTGAGGACAGGAGGCTAGACACCAGCAGCACGTGGACCCTGCCTGCTGCGCAAATAGGTGCTAACCAAGGATTTGGAACTGTGGTTCTATGTAAATCTATCTTGTTTGCTATAGTTTGCTTTGCAACCTCTTTCTCTCTCAATGGATAGATGATTGATGGAAAGATAGATAGATAAGATAGGTAGCTAGATGATAGATACAGATATGCCTTTAAATGCATATACATGTGTATATATATGTCTATATGTATGTGTATAGCAGTATAAAAGTGTATATTATTTGAAGAGAAACCACTCTAGGGAAGTCCATGTGGAAATCGTTACTGCTTTTGGGTTAATAATGTGTGAATCATTTACTTTTTCAGAGTTGCCTTTCTCTAAGCTGCCTTTAGGAGAGCTGGGGCCTTTGGAAGGCCATTTCTCCCTCTTGTGCCCAGGGCAGACATCACTAATTGATGTCTGAGTGCTTCCCTGGTGAAAAGATAATTCTCCAGGAAGTCTCCACTCAGGAGTAGGAGTTGATCAAAAGAACCCACCTCTTTGTCATCCCTGCGAGAACATTAAGAAGCACGAAGGGTTCTTATTTTTTATTTTTAACTTCTTTTATTTATTTATTTTTTTGAATTTACATCCAAATTAGTTAGCCTATAGTGCAACAATGATTTCAGGAGTAGGTTCCTTAGTGCCCCTCATCTATTTAGCCCATCCCCCCTCCCACAACCCCTCCAGCAACCCTCTGTTTGTTCTCCATATTTATGAGTCTCTTCTGTTTTGTCCCCTTCCCTGTTTTTATATTATTTTTGTTTCCCTTCCCTTATGTTCATCTGTTTCGTCTCTTAAAGTCCTCCCATGAGTGAAGTCATACGGTTTTTGTCTTTCTCTGACTGACCAATTTCACTTAGCATAATACCCTCCAGTTCCATCCACGCAGTTGCAAATGGCAAGATTTCATTCTTTTTGATTGCCGAGTAATACTCCATTGTATACAGATACCACATCTTTATCCATTCATCCATTGATGGACATTTGGGCTCTTTCCATATGTTGGCTCTTGTTGATAGTGCTGCTATAAACATGGGGGTGGACGTGTCCCTTCGAAACAGCACCCCTGTATCCCTTGTATAAATGCCTAGTAGTGCACTTGCTGGGTCATAGGGTAGTTGTATTTTTAGTGTTTTGAGGAACCTCCATGCTGTTTTCCAGAGTGGCTGCACCAGCTTGCATTCCCAGGCTTATTTTTAATTTATGACAAGAAAACACACCACATTAGCTCGCTTGCTCAAGGTCGGCAGCTGGTAAACGGCAGATGTAAGGTTTGAACCCAGGCTTGAAAGACCTGTGAGTGTTCACGGGTATGTTTTCAAACGTTCTCATGGTCATTATCATCTCTCTCACCATCATCGTTACTGCTGTCATCAAGCCGAAAGATCCTTCTTAAAAAGAAAAACAATCTGGGGGAAAAAAAACTTCACAGGGAACATCAATAAAGAAAGTAGATAATATTTGGGCGCCTGGGTGGCTCTGTCGGTTGAGCGTCCGACTTCGGCTCAGGTCACGATCTCACAGCTCATGAGTTCGAGCCCCGCGTCGGGCTCTGTGCTGACAGCTCGGAGCCTGGAGCCTGCTTCGGATTCTGCATCTCCCTCTCTCTCTGCCCCTAACCCACTCGCATCCTGTCTCTGTCTCTCTCAAAAATCAATAAACATTAAAAAAATTTTTAAAAAGTAGATAATATTAGTATTTTTTTCACCTCTTAAATTTAAGACATTCAGAATGTTAATATATACCACACGTAAGATCAGACGCTGGGGAAACCAGCCTTTTGTGATGATGAAAATGTGAAATCAGGTATTCTCCGTGACATTCGAGTCTTGTGTACAATGTAATTCAACTTCTTATTGTTTCATTCTTAGTCATCACCATGTCAGGATCCTATAGATCAAGAGACATTTACAGAAAGGATACTTTAGGATCTCAAGATACTCTCAGTCAGCTCAATTTAAATGCTTGGAGAGGGCAATAGGAAATTTATGTTTTGCGTTGAATCCCTGAAACATTCGGTAACTATTCTTTAAGTACATGCAAGCCAGCTAAGGGTTCCTTAATTTACTGCCAGAGCAATAAACACCCATAATAAAATGTTATCTCAACATAATATGTTCCACATTCAATTTTTCTTATAACCTAGTGTCTTAAGGCAGATCCTAGTCAAAGGTATCTCTTCCCCCAAGACACACACCAAAAAAAAGACCCCAAGCAAACAAAACAAAGGGAACACAGAGGACCTCAAGCTACCACTCATCCATCGGGATACCTTTGATGAACATAGAACGCTTAATCAACAGCCGCACAAGCAGCAACGATATTTACTTATCTCACAAGTTATTATTAAAGACAAAAAGAAGAAATATAACAGGATTCTTGTCCTTAAAAGCACCCTATCTGCTGTCTGCAGAGTGAGTGAGTTTCCGTGTGTCGGGCACACTCCGCCAAAGCGGGGACAGATTTGATTTGACAAGATGACCAGGTGTTAAGAGCGAGAGACAGAGAGGCAAGAAAACATCAGCACAGCCTCCAAGGTGCCCCATGATCTGGCATTTCCAGATCAAGTCCCCCTCTCTTCCCTCGCGCCCCCTCCCAGCTGATTAACCGCTTCGCTCTGTGGACCAAAGCCAAGCATTCAGCAACACCAACAAAGCTCCAAGCCTTTGCCTGGGCCGTGCTGCCGGCTGGCTGTCTCCTGGAAGATCTGACCCAGCCTTCCATCTATTAAGTGCCAGCTCACATGCCTCGTCCCCATCATGCTTTCCCCCCATCGTCCACGGCAGAAGTAATCCCTCTGAGTCTCTCCTTCCTAATGTTACCAATACTACGAATATTACTCCTACCGACCATTGCCTCGGGTGTCGCCATGACCTGTGTCACACCCTGTGCTGAGCACTTTACACACATTGACTCATTGAATCCCCACAACAGTCCATTGATACCGTTTGCCTCTCCTTCACTCCCCCTCTTCCTTCCTCATCGTCATCGTCCTTGTCGTCGTCGTCGTCATCGCCATCATCATTTTCTTCCCTTCTTCCTCCTCTTCCTCCTACTCCTTCTTTACCATCGTTATTCCCATTTTGTAGACAAGGACACTGAGGTCTCGGGTGCTCTGCCTGGCACGCAGTAGGCCTTGGCAACTATTGACAATTTTAAAAACTACTTTCTTTTGAATGGGGAAAGCCTTCACGTGGTTGAAAAATCACAAGGTAGGGGGCGCCTGGGTGGCGCAGTCGGTTAAGCGTCCGACTTCAGCCAGGTCACGATCTCGCGGTCCGTGAGTTCGAGCCCCGCGTCGGGCTCTGGGCTGATGGCTCAGAGCCTGGAGCCTGTTTCCGATTCTGTGTCTCCCTCTCTCTCTGCCCCTCCCCCGTTCATGCTCTGTCTCTCTCTGTCTCAAAAATAAATAAAACGTTGAAAAAAAAAATTTAAAAAAAAAAAAGAAAAATCACAAGGCGCAAAAGGGAACAGAATGGAAAGTCTCTCAACCCTGGTGTCCAACCCTCCCCTCCTCCTGTTCCCCTGTCCTCTGAGCCAATCTGTTAATGCTGGTTTCTTACCTACCCTTCTAGAAATGTTTTACGCACATACAAGGAAATAGGTAAACGTGCGCTCATCCCTCCTTTTCAAATATAAATGGTAGGGCACTATAAATGCTGCCCTATGCTTTTAGGTTAGCTATTTGTTGCTGTTGTCGGCTATTCAACTTATTGCAAAGTTACCTAAAAAACAACAAAATGAGAAACCTATTACCCTCCCTTCTACACTCAGCCTAAAAATGTACTGAGGTTTGTCTCAAGTTGGAAGGAAAAAAATAATCCACTCCTGCCAGCCTCTCCCTACGTTCATTGCTTTTCTTCCCAACTAGACAGAAGCCCCCGTGGGGCAGGCCTAGGGTCTACTTTTCCAGTGCCTTCTACCGGACCGGTGCTCCTCAGTGTTTGACAGAGCCGGTGAGGCCCCAGAGGGAAGAGCCGAGGGTCCAGGCTGACCACGCTAACCCATGACGTTCACACGTTTCAGCAGGCAGGTCTGGGTACGGGGCAGTAGAGTCGGGAGTCTGAAACTACACAGAGGCTCTTCGTGAATCTCCGGTGGCTTCTGGGTCTCCATATGGAATTCTAGCCTTCACCTTCTTTAATCTTGTAAGTTCTCTCTGGTTTTATCTCTGACCAGCAGCCTCGCTTCTGCTTTGTGTTCTGGTCGTGCGAAAGCCAGAGGGTCTCGAAGCAAATTGGTAGCTTTCTGCCCACCACCCTCCCCATCGGATGGTGCCATCGACACCACTTGCGTTGGAGGAAGGGGTAGGCGATGTGTCATCATTTTTTGGTTTCTGGAAGGACATTCCCCTGTTTTGTTCCCACGGTGACTTCCCACAATCCTCAGAATTTCGTGAGGCTGAAAGGAAGGGTCAGCTATGGGCAGCCGAAGTCCCAGGGCCCCACTGACAGGCGACAAAGGGGGAACTTGTCCTTGGGTGTGCCTTCGTGCTAGGCTTCTCTCTCCCTTCCCCAAACTTCCTTTCCCTTTCCCCCTCCCGTGTTTATACCACATGCCCCTGGCCTACCACCCAAGATGCCTGGCAGTCTCTGACTCAGAGACTCTTGGGTTTTCACACTCCTTCTGCCTCTTGGGTCCAGCTGCTTTGCCCACACGAAAAAACTGATTTTACCATCAGTCGCCTACACGAGGTTCCATTTTCCGGTGCAATTTCCTTCAAATAATCCCTCTCTCCCCCAAGCAATCCTCACGACTAGAGTTTACACCTCTTTTCCCCGGCCCTTCTCCCCGGGTCCCTGTCGGCATAATTCCCCGTCTCCCCTCCCCACGATGAGCCCACTTTTCCAGTGAGAATTTCCAAGTTGTAATTGTTCGGGAGAGCTGATGTCTAAGCTCGAAGCTTCTGTTGAGCAGGCTTCAGGGGCCCAGACGTTTTTATATGAATTCAGACTGCTGGAACACCCAGCCACGAAGGGTTTTATGTTCTGTTGGCATAGGCTTCTCTGCCAACTAAGCTTCAAGAAGTTTATAGGTTTGGTCGAGTTTCACGGCAAGTCTTGGAAGGATTTCTCAGAGTTATGTAATCATTGGAAGAATAAAGGGTGTGTGTGTGTGTGTGTGTGTGTGTGTGTGTGTGTTTCCTGATGCTGTGCTTTTTCTTCTGTAAGGGAAAAAAAAAAACCCTTAATACAAAGGAATGTGTGAAAGGCACAAATGTAAAAGCTCTAGGGCCTTTGGAGGACTGCTAAGGAGTAAGAGGGCCAAAATGTGTTCAGCACAATTGTCTCCGTTCGAGCACCAACACGATGCAACACTTCCAGCTCCCTGGGGATTCCTGGCAGACCTGTGCGCTGGCTCGTTCCTTCTCCCGAACCTCTTCATAACATGCAGCCCCATAGGTGTTCGTGAATTAGTGGTGGACCTATTCGTGTCCTAGCTGCCTTTCCTGCAAACATAGGGGCTCCATGAGGGGAAGATACTTCCCCTCATGTGTGGTGCTATACTCCAGTCCAGTAAAGGAGCTGACACCGCGGGGTAGCAGGAGGGGCTCCACGAACACGTGTTCATGAGGGAGCAGAACTGGGTTCATAATTGCGTCCCCAGCATTCAGCATGATTGGCACCTACGAGGAGCCCAGCAGGTGTTTGTGGAAACAAGTGAAGGGAGAAAGGCTTATTTTAGGTCCAACTGCTCATTTGTCTCTTGAGGGATTTTGGACGGCCTCCTGGATCTCGTCAATGCCATCTTGTGCAAACTCGGAAGTCTGTTCCGTTCTACTGGGCTGCCGGCCTCTCCACCTTTGGGAGGCAGCAGCTAAAAGCCTTTGCTCGGCTGCTTGGGATCTTCTCCTGCGTGTTCCGGGGTCCGCTACCCATCTGGGCAGAGGTGATACACACAGTGGAGGGCACTTCCTCCCTGGGTTTTCCTTTTCTTGGGTTGGTGCAGGTCAGTGACTGCTCCCAGGCTAGAAGCAATGGGAACAGGACGGTCACCGAAGGCAGTTCCTTTCTTTCCACAGTCAGTCACTCTCCAGTGCCTTCAGGTAGCTTTTCTTCCCAATATTTTGTTTAGGGTTCATTGTTATCTGCCAGAGGGGTAAAAGACCTGTCCACCTAGCTATCTATGCATCTTTCTATCTAATTACTGTTGTTGCTTGTGAACGATTGAGACCAATCTAGCTGGTCTCAGCGGAATATACGTTTGTTAAAAGATACTACGTGACTCACAGCATCTCCAGGAGGGCCGGAGGGTCAAACATGTAGCATAGATAACCAAGGATAACATCCAGACCACACTACCATGCCCCAGCGAAACCTGCAAATCCTCTCTTGCTACCGATACTACAGCTCATGCTCACGCTCCAGTTCTCACTCTACTGTTCTCAACTCTACAATTCTTTTTTTTTTTTTCTCCAACGTTTTTTTATTTATTTTTGGGACAGAGAGAGACAGAGCATGAACGGGGGAGGGGCAGAGAGAGAGGGAGACACAGAATCGGAAACAGGCTCCAGGCTCTGAGCCATCAGCCCAGAGCCTGACGCGGGGCTCGAACTCACGGACCGCGAGATCGTGACCTGGCTGATCAACTCTACAATTCTTACCAGGGAAACTGGGAGCCAGATATCAAAAGCTCTCCTTGCCTGAAAATTGGGACATTTTCACTTCCATCCTCACAAAATGATGGCTTTTATGCAAGCCTGCTTTTTTTTTTTTTTTTTTTTTTTAATGTAGGGAGTGTTTGGTAGAACATGGGCCAAATCTCTAGCTGCAAGGGAGGCTGGAAAATGAGTCTAGCTTCTGTCTTCAGAAGGGGCTTATCATGTGGGGAATCCTCGAAAGAAAGGTAAATTTTTCAGGTGATGTTAGGTGACCGAAACCATGAGAAACACCAAGAAACAAACCTACATTGGGGCGCCTGGGTGGCTCAGTCGGTTGAGGGCCCGACTTCGGCTCAGGTCATGATCTCACCCTCTGTGAGTTCGAGCCCCACGCGGGGCTCTGGGCTGACAGCTCACAGCCTGGAACCTGCTTTGGATTCTGTGTCTCCCTCTCTGCCCCTCCCCCTTTCATGCTCTGTCTCTCTCTCTCTCTCTCTCTCTCTCTCTCTCTCTGTCAAAAATAAATAAACATTTTTAAAAAATTAAAAAAAAACCCCAAACCTACAATAACTAGTAGTTTTAACTAGTAGTTACCCACAATAACTAGTAGTTACCCACAATAACTAGTAGTTACCTACATTAACTAGTAGTTTTAACTAGTTATCTACTTTAACTAGTAGGTACCTACATTAACTAGTAGTCTTAACTGGTAGTTACCTACATTAACTAGTAGTTTTAACTAGTTATCTACTTTAACTAGCAGGTACCTACATTAACTAGTAGTTTTAACTGGTAGTTACCTACATTAACTAGTAGTTTTAACTGGTAGTTAACTAGTAATTAACTAGTAATTTGTCCATCTCTCCCTCTTACCATTCCTCATCTATATCTACATACTTTTCCATCTTGGGGGACAGAAGCTCCGTCTTGTTCATCAATTCATCCCTAGCATTGAATCCAAGCCACGTAGTAGACAGTCACCATAATCATGATACAAATGCACTTTGCACAGTGATTTATAGCTGCAAAGAGTTTGACACAACTACATATTACTTGTCACAATGCCACCGGGGGGGGGAGGGGATAGGTTGTGTTGTCGTCTCTCTTGGACGGATCGGGGAACCACTGTCCAGGGAATTAGAGGGAAGCGTCACAGGGCACAAGGGTGCATAGCTCCTTGTACTGGAACTAAGCATTCGCCTGGAACACTCAGCCTTTTAAGTCCCGAGTGTTTCCTGTTAGCGTAGTTGGGAAGGACTAGGCTTTACTGCTGTATCAGGCTAATCTAAAGATCTGTGATATGGGGCACCTGGGGTGGCTGGGTCGGTTAAGCGTCCGCCTGCATTTTGGCTCAGGTCACGATCTCGGGGCTTCGCGGGTTTGAGCCCTGCCTCAGGCTCTGCACTGGCGGCTTGAAGCCTGCTTGGGATTCTCTCCCTCTTCGCTCTCTGTCCCTCCCCCACTCATGCTGTCTCCGTCTCTCTCAAAATAAATGAATAAGCTTAAAAAAAAAAAAAAAAGATCTGTGCTATGAGGGTGAACAGCATACAACTTTATTCTTGACTCATGTAAGTGACCAGCTCGTCGCACTTCCCCCAGGACTGTTGTATTTGGAGGTGTAAACAGCTCCGCCCCGGGGCCCCTGGTTGGCTCCGTCAGTGGAGCCTCGTAACTCCTGATTTTGGTTACGGTCCCGATCCTGGGTTGGTGGGATCAGGCCCGTGGCAGGCTCTGTGCTGATGGCACAGATCCTCTCCCTCTCTCCCTGCCTCTCCCCCCACTTGTGCATGTGCATTCTCTCTCTCTCTCTCTTTCTCAAAATAAATAAATAAATAAAAACTTAAAAAAAAAAAAATTACTTGCTGACAGTCCTGAGACCCGGAACTCCAGCGTCCCAAGGCAAACCGCGGTGTTGGTCATTCTGTTCATTCAGTGGTGATGCAGGTTCAGGCAGGGCTCCCCCATTTCGTAGGCCTGCCCTCTGGAATACGTGGCCTCTGAGATCAAAACAGAAGAGGGGACCAGAGAGTCACAGGGAACACGTTTGGGGGAGGGGGTCAGATGGGGGAATGGCTTCCACGACTCCTGCTCACTTCCCATTGGCCAAAACTCAGTCATGTGACTCCAACCTAGCTGCAAGGGAAGCTGGGAAATGTAGTTTCCCTGTGTGGACGGGAAGTGCGTTTGCCCCGAGGACGGTGCACTAAATTCCGCCTCTCGGCAGTGTTGTCTCTTTTATCTTGGTGTTTCCTACAGGGTCCGGTATGGTCTCTTGTAATCTGGTGGGCAAGGAGTGCTTGCCCATCGGGGATATTGTGATCTGTAATAATGTATTGCAATCAAAGGAGCCAAATGAATTTTTTGGTTTTTGGTTTAGGGGCTGCTGGGTGGCTCCGTTAGTTGGTTGAGCGTAGGGCTTCAGCTTAAGTTATGATCTCGTGGTTGGTGGGTTCGAGCCCCGCGTCACGCTCGGAGCCTGGAGCCCGCTTGGGATTCTGTGTCTTCCCGCCCCCCCCGCCCCTCCCCCCTCTGCCCCTCCCGCCTCTGTCTCTCAAAAATAAACGTGAAAAAGACATTTTTTTTTAAAGTTGCGTTTAGGCCACCCCGTAGGCAGTCACGCGTGCCATAGCGTTACACCTAAAAAACAATGTACACACCTGAATTTAAAAAATACTTCATTGGTGAAAAATGCTAACCATCATCTGAGCTTTCAGTAAGTTGTAATCACTGATCACAGATCACCACGACAAATGTGATGATGAGAAAAACGTCTGAAATATTGCGGGAATGACCAAAAGGTGACACAGAGACACAAAGCGAGCAGATACGGTTGGAAAATTGCGCTAATAGACTCTCTTGTTTTTTATTTTTTTTTTAAACGTTTATTTATTTTTGAGACAAAGAGAGACGGAACATGAATGGGGGAGGGTCAGAGAGAGGGAGAGAGAGGATCCCAAGCAGGCTCTGCGGCCAGCACGGAGCCCGATGCGGGATTCAGCGTCACCAACAGCGAGATCCTGTTCTGAGCTGAAATCAAGGGTCAGACACAACCCACTGAGCCAGCCAGGTGCCCCATATATCCTTTTTTTAATGGTGGAATAGTATATACCTTTATGGATGTACTACAGTTTATTTCGAGAATCTCATCTTGAGGGGCACGTTAGTTAAGTGGACAGGCTCTGGATGGAGGTTACTGGGGCCCAAATGCTGGCTTTAACATCATGGTTCCACTTGTGTAAAGGAAATGCGTACTCTGGCCTCACACTCGAGAGGATCCTGTGCTGGTCCTCCCCCCCTTCCCCCAGCCCTCCCAGGGGGGTGGTTGAGTAGTCTATGCAGTGAGGAGATGCACTTTTGCAGAACCCACATCCCCTTCCAAACCACACTCCTGTACCTGGGGTCTCCGAATCTCTTGCCCTGGCAACCCCGAATCGTCTAGGGCCTGTGCTTGTTTTTATCTGGGCGTGGCCTCCTGAGGAACAACTATGCTTCCAGGGTGTGTGCTCATAGATCTGAAGGATGTCAGGGGCCCCTGTCTAAGACGGAGGGGTCTTGGGGCGCGCCTGGGTGGCTCAGTCCGTTAAGCATCCGATTCTTGGTTTCTGCTCAGGTCACGGTCTCGCAGTTTTGTGAGTTTGAGCCCCATGTTGGGCTCTGCGCTGGCAGCACGGAGCCTGCCTGGGATTCTGTCTCGCTCCCTCTCTCTCTGCCCCTCTCCCACTCACGCCGTCTCTGTCTCTGATGGAGGGGTCTTGGGTAAAGCTTGGATGTGCTGGCCAGCCTGTCCACACATGTGTGCAGGTGGCCCCTCAACAGCGTGGGTTGGAGCCAGGGGTGGGAGAAAGGGAGCAGGTGGCCGGCTGTGTCCGTCCCGTGCCACCACACCCGGCCACAGAACTCCAAGGAGCCTAAGGATTCGACACTCAGACGTGGCCTCACCTATTTGTCCAGACTTGAGGATAGAAAACCCAAGACTTGACGGTTGATTAGCTAGATTTGTAACTTTTCCAATGGCCTGTAGGCCTCCCGTGTTTTCTCTTGCCCCGGGCCTGGCACACGTTGAGCATGAACTTCCCTGGCTCCGTGCTCACAAGCTGTGCAACTTTGGGTAGTTGTCTAATCTCTTCGTGCCTCAGTTTTCTTACCTCTAAAGTGGGCCAACTGAGGCTACCAACCTCACAGGGTTGTTGTGGGGATGAAATGAGCTAATACATTAGGCTAATAATAGCCTAAAATAGTGTCCGGGCACATGGGAAACACTCAATGTTGAACACGATCATTGTTATGGCTGTTATTATTAGCAGTGCCATGATCGTTTTTTGTTATTAAATCTTAGATTCGTTCCCAGTCTTTGCTAACCGAAGCAATAATTCAGTGAGCACCTTTTGAACTGCATATCTGTGCACATCCATAATCATTTCTTTAGGGCAAAAACAAAAAAAAGCCATGTGCTAGACAGGAAATTTTAGGGTCAAAGAGGGTGCACTTTTTAAAGTCTTTTGATATGTTAATAAGCTGCTTCTAGAATTAAATTAGCTGAACATATTATTCATTAGTTATAATTCCCTGACCGTTGAGGGTTTGGACCCTAAATTACCCAGGTTGTTAGTGACATTTAAAAAAAAATTTTTTTTGTTGTCGGTGACATTTAAATTTAAACTCTTAGTGGGAGAAAATAAGTCTGTGAATGAAAAGCTGGATTAACCTGAACAAAAACTAATTAATAGCCGTCTGCTACCCAGGAAATCAAAAAGCATATAATGAAGTCAAATGCAAAGCCCAGAAGTTCTTTCATTGACTGTAGACTGTATGCAGTATAGAGAACATTCTTTAGATCTCTTCCTTGCCTCGGAAAAGCCTGTGGCTGCAAGGGTTTATCCCAGCCTCCCCTGCCCCCTTTCCAGCTTACCTCATTTTCCTTCCTGGACAAGGTTTCTCATCCTGTGCACGGAGGAGTTCTGTATTCACTTTGCTCATCTTTCCCTTGAGAAATCAATATGCTTCTGTGACTTACTGTCAGCCCCTGGCAGCTGGGGGTTCAGAGAGGTGGCCGTGGCAGGTGGAGATTTGGGGCAGGTGTTATTTCCTTTTGGAAATGAGCTCTAGGAAGGTGACAGAAGCCGATGGAGTTGAGTGTGGGGTTTAGTTACTCCATAACCCCCAAGAGGACAATATAGCTCATGTATTTTCATCAGCGTTTGGGAAGGTCTAATTTCCACCTGTACCAAGTGTGGGAAAGAGGGAAGCCATGACCAGCTGGGGCTGTGCTGTTTGCCGGGGGTCCACTCTGTACCCTCCTCCTTTCTGCTCTGTGCCCAAGGAACTGGCCAACACAGGCTGCCTCAGTGTGCTCCCTTACCCTGGGGTTTCTATGTGGGTTTAGCCAGTGGGAGGCACCAGCTGGGAAGGAGGGAGGGGAGAGAGGCTGGGGTATTTCTTCCTCCGGCTCCTCTGTTCCAAGTGGCAGGCTTGAAGTGGCTGCTTTGCTGTAAGAAAAGCCCCATGTCCTATTGTAGCTCTCCCTGATGCTTCAGTTCTTGCCAAGTGCTGACGACCTTGCAGGCTTAAGAGGGGCAGATGGCATTTTCCTGATTTTCCAGAGTGTTCTGGACCATGCGTGCCTAGTTAGTTGCTCTTAACTTTGTCCACAGGGTTATGAATAAATTCTCCCCCTTGGAGTAGGCTGGGTCCTGCCAGGGGTCTGTTTAAGACAGAAACTCTGTGGTTTGGACCAAATGTCAGAAGGGGGTTAACCTGCTGTTTTTCACAGCATAATCAAGGGACAACAGAGTGTGGTGGCTAAGGATCCGAGAGGCTGAGGTCCTGATTCTATCACTTCCTAGCCGTGTGACCTGGTGCATGTGACGTCATCTCTCTGATTCTTGGTTTCCTCCTGCCTCAAGTGGCGATAACAGGAATACTTCTTGGGATTCTTGATGAATCAGCAAGATGGCGCCTCTTAAGCACCTGGGCATCTGGGAGCCACTGAGGAAAGGTGAACTGTTACTACCGTCTGTCCCACTTATCTGTTGCGCATAGCCAACCACCCTAAAACCCGGGGGCTCGTGAGTCTGCCTGTGAGCTTGTTATCGGGGCGGGATTCGGTGGGGATGACTTGCCTTTGTGTCACACCTTGCCCGGGGTCTCTCTACTGGCGGGCTGGACCATCTGGGGGCTGGTTGGGCATTACTGTCTCTTCATGTTATCTCAAAGCTTCTATGTGTCCCCCCATCCCCACCCAGCACGGAAGTCTCAGGGCAATCAGACTCCCTCCACAGCAGGAACAGAAGCTGGGCAGCAACTCAAGGATTCCTAAGATGGAGTCTAAGCCATCCCAGAATATCCCTTTCACCACTTTCTGCCAGTCAGACAAATCAGTAGGGCCAGCGGGGAAATTCCAGCGTGGAGGAATTCGATGCCACTTCGCAACAGACACAGAGAGAAGAATCTTTGGTCATCGACACTGTCATTCACTGAGGGGAGCAGTGTGGGTGGTTGTGGGCTATAAATAAAAAAGGGAAATTTGGGGATTTTTAGCCAATTTTTCACATTTTAGAAATACGCCTACCATGGGTGAATATTTACTATATGGAAGTCATGATGTCAGATACCGTAACAGTCAGGAATCCTGTTTGGAGCTGATAGAAACCCAAGTCCAATTACTTTCAGCAGGAAAGAGAAAGAAAGAAAGAAAGAAAGAAAGAAAGAAAGAAAGAAAGAAATGGCAGAGGTGAATTTATTGGTTCATGTAACTGGAAACTGCCCCAAAGTACCACTTGACCCAGGACTCCTGGATTCGTCAGGCTGTCCTTCTCTCCGACCCGGAGACAGACTCCCTCCATATGGCCTACTTGGTGGCCAGTGGAGGCTCTCAGTTCACATTCTTCAGCTGAGAGCCACCCTCTTTCTTGGAGAAAAGACCAGGAAGACTTTGAGTACTTTGGTCTCAGTTAAGCGCCCACTAATGTGGTGATGGGGAGAGAAGATTGTCAACCCTGACCAAACCCCATGAAATGGGTGGCCAGCAGAGAAGAGGGGTTCTGAGACCACGAGAGGAGGGAAACGGGGAAGACAGGCCACAAAGGCAAAACCACTGTGGCCACAGTCTCTTATGGGCACCCCATCTGCTGCTGTGCTGATGTAATTCTGATGCTAACCACCTTGAGTTAGTGCAGACCCCACGAGTGGAAGGTGCATTCCTCAACAGGGCTGTCCTCCCTTCAGTTGCCAGCCACGAGCTTGGGGATCCCCAGGCCACCCACACTTCTGACAAGCTGGCTAAAAATAAGGGATGGTTCCCATGCCTTCTTCGTATTTGATAATTCATAAGAATGATTGGCAGAGTGCTGTAGCTAAGAAAGTGCTATACGCCTGATGGCATTTTTCTTATAAAGGGTACAGATCAAGAGCAGCCGAACAAAGAGACCTGGGAGGGAAGCTGGGGAGGATTCCAAAGGCAGAACTTTGATGCCCTCTCCCCTTGGAAGCGGGGTGCATCACCCTCACTGGATATCATTTGTTCACCAAACAGAAACTTCCACCAAGCTTTGGTGTCCAGAGTCTTTATTGGGGTTTCATTACATAGGCATGAATGATTGAATCACTGGACACGTGTCCGAGCTCAGTCTCCGGCTGCCCTCCTCTTATACCAGGTGAGGCAACCCTCTAATCACGCGGTTGGTCTTTCCGGTTGACCGGTCCCCATCCTGAGTCACCTCAACTCTTAGCATAAATTCAGGTGTGATCCAGGGGGCTCATGAATTACAAAGACATTCCTCTGACTCGGGAAATTGCAAAGATTTAGAGTCCACCACTCAGGAATCAGGGAGAGAGGTCAGCCAAGTTCTTTATTCTACAACGCATGCGTTCGTGCGTATTAAATACAAAATTCCTAAAAGAAATGATCATGTCACCCGCTTAAAAATGAAGACATTGCGGTTATCTTAGGATCCACGGGATTTGAGTCCGTATTTTTTTGTAGCCCGTGTTTTAAGTTTTTTCTTGCTATAGCCCAGGGCCTGCCTCTAATGAGAAAGCTACTTTGTCACAATTCACCACCTCGATGTCCTCTGTCTCCAGTAGGGGAGTCCTAATTATTCCCTGCTAAATGAGTAGTTGACTTTAGTGAGAGAATTCAACTTTTTTTTTTGTCCTTTGGAAGATTCTCAGATTCTTGTCCCCCCTCTGCCCGTTAAGTGCAGTTGGATGAATGGCTATACCTCTTCAGACTCAGTTTCTCCATCTGAAAGGCAACTAGGGCTTTGTAAGCTCTAAACGCGGCATCACTCACTGTTGCTACACTTTGCAAGGTGGAGGTGCCATTTACCATGGAGATGCTGTGAGAATATAATACCTTCCAACAGGGGAAATCCACACACAGAAATTCCCTTTTATTCATCTGTCCACAAATATTTTTGGCGTACTTGGGGGTGCCTGGCACTGCATTTGATACTGGGGATATGGGAAAAGAAGAGCAAATTATGGAGCTTCCCTTTATGGATCTGGAGAATGTGGAAGTCAGAGATTAACTCTGTCATTCAAAACAGGGTAGAAGAAGTAGGGTGTGGGGGGCATCAGATAGAGGGATCTAACTTAATCCAGAGTCAAGGATGGCTTCCAACAAGAGGTGACATTTAAGCTGACACCTAAAGGAATTGAAAATGTTAGCAGGCTGTAAAGGAAGGGCAGTGGTGGTGTCCCAGGGTGTTCGGGGGCAGAGAAAGGAACCCGTATGAAGGTCAGAGCGCAAAGCTCTCGATGTAATAGAAGGACTAACCACCTAGCCTGGATTTGGACCTCAAATTCCTTGAATGAGCGACTTGATGAGGATATATTAATTCTTCAGTTAAAATTTAAGCATCCTAGGAGCAAGGCCAATAGATGCTTTGGAAGCCTAGAACCCCATGTGGGGGACACTTAAGGTTTTCAATAAATTCCATTTAGCCAACAGCTCTTGGTTATCGATGGGAGCCTGCGGAAGGGGGAGGCGCACATTGAAACCAACGCTTACGGAGCGCTTGTGAGACACCAACCACCGTCTTAATTGCTAATATGAGAATTCATTCAACCCAAATAATGACTGTCCATCAAATGTCCCCATTTCACAGATCAGGAAGCCAGGTCACAGGGAAGCCAAATAACTTCCTAATGTTCACGGTCGTCAGATTGTGAAGCCAGGCTTTAAATGCTGGACGTCTGCTCTGACCTACTGCATCCTGCCGGCCATATTGAAAGAGTAAGATAAATGAGGTCTTATCCTTCAACTCAAAGCACTTAAAATATTGGGCAAAATATTTGTGGGCAAGTCTTGTATAATCAGCTATTTGGACTCTGAAGCCCACCTGGATCAGCTGTCTTGAGCCAGACAGTAAGGAAACATATCAACTAAAATTTTTTCAATGTGCCTCTGCACCAGCTACTGCAAAAGGAAATGGTTACTTTGGATAGTCTCATTGAGTTCTCCAATTAACCCTAGAGAGAGGGGCTCTTATTGTAACTCCCATTGAACCCGAGGTTCAGAGAGGTTAAGTAACTTACCCCAGCTCACCCAGCCCAAGGTGCAAGCTCTCACTGGTCCCCCCGAGTGCTAGGCTGTCTGTAGTCAACGATTCAGCAGTAAAGCCCATGCAGGTGCAGTTCTAGGTGGGATGGCATTGGAAAAGTGGTTAACACGGCTCCACGTTTCATATGTTTGTGAGGACTGACGTTCGCTGGAGATTGTAGGCCGGGTCCAGACACAGTCTGGAGTCAGGAAGGTGTCTGCCTCAGTTGATAAGTTCCTCCCAGCTTTCGTACAGACAGCCGAATGCCTCACACCCTCCCCTGGCTCCTAGAGGAATGACTTTCACACTGAAGGGAGGTGGAGATGATTCTTATCTTGACACTTCAAAGAAAGCTTTCCCCCTTGACATCTTCCTGCCCTCAACAGTGCTGATGTGGAAACCTGGTGATGAAGGGGTTGCCTCGTCTCTTTGATCCTGGGGCAAGCTGGGCAATTCCAGCTCTTCCAGGCCTGAGGAATGCTGGGCCCCACTGGCCTTGCTTAATACAGCTTCCAATGGCTCCTTGACTTACTCAGTTTCATCCAGAAGAAATTGCTAAGAGGCAGGGACCGGATTTCAAAAATGAAAAGAACTCTATCTGGTGGCAGAGTATGAATTGGGTGGACCATCTGGGTGGTTCTGATGTTGGCAAATGCTTCTTCTCCCCGGGTGCCAATTCTGGTCCTGCTCGCGGTTCCTAATCTGCACGTCACAGACCCCCTTGATAATCTACTGAGGACTCTCCCTCAAAACAAACAAACAAACAAACAAAAAATGCACACAAACAGGGAAATTAGTGAGTGCGATTTCAAAGGGCTCACAGAGCCTCCGAAGTCCATCCCTGGGCTTGTTGGGGGTCCGCGGATTCAAGTTAAAGACCCCCGCAAGCCCAGCCGCCATCACTCAGAACACAGAAGTGCTCAAACATGCTGTTCTAGAGTTGGGCACACCTGAGTTGGAATCCTTGCCGTGACCTTAGTCAAATTGCCTCGTCTCCCTGCCCCTTGGTTCCTCCATCTGCAACTTCTAGCCCAACCCTCCTTTAGTTGTTGTGAGGACGATAGGAGTTCATGCCTGAAGAGAAGAGTGTCCAGTGTCTTATTGGTGGCAGTAGGTCCATCGGTCATAACATTATTACGATACGATTTTCTGTCTCTTCTGATCTTGATCCAGGAAGGAGACTCTTAGAAAAAGAGGCACTTTAGGGGGCACCTGGGTGGCTCAGTCGGTTAAGGGTCTGACTCCAGCTCGGGTCGCGATCTCACGGTTGGTGCGTTGGAGCCCCGTGTCGGGCGCTGTGCTGACAGCTCAGAGCCTGGAGCCTGCTTCCGATTCTGTGTCTCTCCTTCTATCTGTGCCTCTCCCACTCACACTCTGTCTGTCTCTGTCTCTCAAAAACGAATAAACATTAAACAATTCTTTTAAAAAATAAGGAAAAGAAAATGAAGCACTTTATATACTCAGGCCTCAGTTTTCTCATCCCACAAATGGGTTGATTGCAGCCCAGTCTTGCCAGTGGTCGTTCTTATTAGGGGGTATGACTGAGCTAAAAGAGAATGTTCTTTAACTACAGATGCCATGAATATGTGGCTCCAAGATCATTATTCTGTTATATGGAAAAGTTTCTAGCTCACTCTGGAGTCAGAAGGGGGTCTTCTAAATCCATAAGCTTCAGGTGGGGGGCTTCTTTGCTATTCCAGGAAGTCTGGAACCAAGGGAGCTAGCTTCTTGGTCGATTGCTAATCCCAGATATTTGTATAGTGCTAATTAATATTTCACAAAATTCATCTAGTCCAACGCATATTCAAGGCTTCTCGCCCTTGACTTCCTGGAAGAAGAAGATAAAAAGGAATCCCCTCAAATTACAAAAGAGAGAGCAGAAGCACTTAAATATTCATTAAGATTGCACATTTATCCGACCCCAACTCAGCACACCTAGGCAGCTCGAGACAAGGCTCCAAGACGAAGATGCCGAGGCCTAAGACAATGAGCCATAGAAGGAAGAAATTCTGGTCCCCAGAATGCACCCAACATCCATCCATTCCCTAGTGGGTTGATGGCCCTTTGAACGACAGGCACGAGTGTAGACGGTGGAGAACCAGGGATGGATAAGTCTCCGTCTTGGCCTTAAGGGTCTTCCTGAAGAGGGAGACTGATGGCAGTGATCGTAGCAGGTGTCTTGTCACGCTCTTTACATGCACCGCTTCGTTCAGCAAACGTGTGCAGAGCACCTACTACGTGTCAGGTGCTGAAGCCAAGCCGCTTACCTTTCCCTGGCTTCCTGAACCCTGATGAAGTCCTTTTATCTTTGGCATGAGTGCCTGAGGGAAGATAAAGACAAAACCGGACAGAGAGGCATAGGAAAGCCCGCAGGGGTCAAGCTGGGAATACAGGTTCCGATCGCCAAGAAGGGGGAGGCTGGGACAAGCAACAGTAGAAGGGACAGCGTGGGGAGTCGGGGGGAGGCAAGAATCACCAAGGATCAGTAACCATAACTGTTTGATGCCCAGTTGGGCTCGGTAACGGTGGAAGAGTGAGAGAGGCCAAAGGAATGAACCCACAGTTCATCAGCACACTGCCTTTCATTTAACCTGCGTAATACACTTAGCAGATCCAATGTGTTTAACCATACGTGGATTTAAGATACGAAATTTATTCAATGTACCCAAGAGGACAAATGACAATACTGCATATATATGCATATGTACGTATACACATCCCCATCTACCCCACAAGCCGGTGCATAGTACATTGGTTCAAATAAATAGTACATGACAGTTTCAGTTTATTTTATTTTATGGGACAGACTCTTTAAGGGTTAGTTTTTAAAAAGATCTCGGAAAGTTATGGGTTATATGACTACTTAGTTATATCGATCTCTTACATGTACTACACTAGTTCCTGTTAATTAAATCCGTTAAGCGCCGCACCCAGGGCTATCTATGTAGCATCTCATCCGACGGCCAAGAACAGCCTTGCAAAGGGGATCGAGTTAGCCCCTTCTACAGATGAGGAAACTGAGGCTCAGAGAGGAGATTTTCCCACTAACCCTCTCTGCTTCTCTATTTTCCCATCTGCTATATGGGTATAATACTGTCTGCCTTGGGTATATATTGCAGCCCCCCTCAGAATGTCAGTCTCATCTTCTCTAAAATGAAAGACTGTAGGGAGAGTTGGGTAAATACAATCAGATTCTGGGCTTGGATGGGGAGCAAGTGACTTTCCCAGGAAGTCGTGGTGCCTTGTTCAATAAGCCACATGTGCCAACAAACCATGTGACTTTGGGGCACTTCCAGAAAATTCTCTGCAGGTGGCTAACCTGGGTATAATCCTAGCGAAAAGGGATCATTTGCCCCCTATGTTGCAGAACCAGAAGACAGTGATTTTAACTCCCAGCCTAGAGACCTGTATTTTATTTTTTTTTCCAATGTTTTTATTTATTTGTGAGACAGAGAGAGACAGAGCATGAACGGGGGAGGGGCAGAGAGAGAGGGAGACACAGAATCGGAAACAGGCTCCAGGCTCCGAGCCATCCGCCCAGAGCCCGACGCGGGGCTCGAACTCCCGGACCGCGAGATCGTGACCTGAGCTGAAGTCGGACGCTCAACCGACTGCGCCACCCAGGCGCCCCATGAGACCTGTATTTTAAAGGTTAATGAGAGATGTGGGTAGATAAGGTAGATAAGAAGCCTTGAGGTCATACTATACCCCATTTAACAGAACAATACACTGAGGTAGAAAGGTTTCAGCACCCAGGATGCCTTCCAGACCCAACGACTTAGACTTATCCCTCGGAATTTAGACATCTGCAGATCTCCTCTTTATTCTCTTATCAGTATGAATTCTGATGCCCTTTCAATTTTCAGGTCGTTCTAGCATCACACCTTTGATGCTCTTTATCTGGGTTCTCTCGCCAGCAATGTCTGGAACCAAGGCTCAAACATCATGCCCATAAACCAAAATAATCATGTGTGTTGCAAACCCCCCCGCTTCCTTTGTTCCGATCCACGGTGCTAGCAACATTTGGGAAACTGAGCCACAGGACAGCTGAGTTCAGAGGGGAAGCTATTGCCTCCATTCTTACTATGTGAAGAAATTCAAAGCCACAAGTGAAATCCCGCCTGCCTTAAACTCATCAGATGGAGCATGAAAGACAGGACACTTTCCCCCAAACTAAAATCTGAGACACAAACCTGGCTTGGTGCTCCGGTTTCCAGATTTAGCAAACAAAAGTACAGGATGCTAGGTAAATGTAATTGCCGACCGACAATGACACAAATTTTAGTGCAAGTATATCCCATGTCATATTTGGGATATCCTTATACTAAACCAGTGAAATTTTTGTGTATCTGAAATTCAGGGTTCACTGGGTGTTCTGTAGTTTACCGGCAACTCTAGTTGGATCCAAAGCCTGAACGCTGGTGTGGATTTAGAAGAAATTACATGAGAATGGCAAGCTATAGAAGATGGGTACACCCATCACAAATATTTCAAGCTGGACTAGTGGAGGAAACTTCTCCTGTGGTTACTTCTAGTATAAGAATCACTAACGCAGAGCAGTTCCAAGATTGCAGCTCTAAAAATGGAGGGGCTTTATGACTCACTGCAGATCCACAAGGTGGACGCTGTGGGCATGCCCATTTTGCGGAATGGAAAACAGAGGTCTGGGCGTCTTACAGCCAAGAAGTGGATGGGGCGCCTGGGTGGCGCAGTCGGTTAAGCGTCCGACTTCAGCCAGGTCACGATCTCGCGGTCCGTGAGTTCGAGCCCCGTGTCGGGCTCTGGGCGGATGGCTCAGAGCCTGGAGCCTGCTTCCAATTCTGTGTCTCCCTCTCTCTCTGCCCCTCCCCCGCTCATGCTCTGTCTCTCTCTGTCCCAAAAATAAATAAACGTTGAAAAAAAAATTTTTTTAAAGAAGTGGATTACACCACGGCTAGAGTGTTTTAGGGATTAAGGAACCCAGTCCCCTTGGTGTTTCTTCCAGATCACAGAGGTGCCAAGGCTGGGGGGTCACTTGCTTGAGGTCCCACACTATTCCTCAGCAGTGCCAAGGTTCTGCTCCCGAGTCTGTGGTCTTCCCCATTCACCCATCCTTTCTAATTCCTTCCACACCCGCTTTGATCCAACTCAAGTCCTGTCGAACCAGCTTTAGGGAAATTGAATTTCCTTAATCGGTTTTCCCAGACAAATCACTTGAGCCAGGAAAAACTCCAAGAGAGAATTCGGGGGAAGCTAGGAGCCTTCTCCTTCGGGCACTGCCACAGACAGGCTCTGCAGAGTTGGGCCAGCCCCTGGCCCTCTCAGAGCCTCAGTGTGGGCTCTGGAAAACGAAAGGGGCCGTACTCCGTGACCCCCAAAGGTCCCTAACACAGTAGCACTGAGATTCTCAGATGCCCTGTCTCCTGTAGGCTCCAGCTTTGCAGCCTAGCCTCACACGCCCAGCGTCTTAGGCTGATACAATAGACAGCAGACAAATCCCATTACAGACCACTCTGTGAGTCTCCACTTTGTCACTGACTGTTATGTGACCTTAAATAAGCATTCTCCCCTAATCTCCCTAGGCCTGGCCTCTTCTATTAGCAGCTGGAGACAAGGATATTTACCTGTAATAAAGCTCTTTGAGCTCCTCAGATAAAGAGCTTTGCATCAACAAAACTCAAGCAGATTTTTTTTTTTTTTTTTAATGGACCAGCATCCCTGCTTTGTTTTGTGTTTTTGTGTTTCTTTTCTCCCCTACACTCCAGAGAAGTGCAAAGTCACGTTTGCCCTCCAAATTCTCTCCGGATTAATTCATGGGTTTGCCTCCGGCTTTGAATAGGCTCTTTTTTTCTAGACCAGAGGTTCCCAAACTTTCCCAGTTCAGGGTGACTTGAGTATCTCAGTAATGTTTTTGTTTTCCATTGTGCCCCACACGATTCTGTTTAGGAAGTCATTAGTTCCACAAAACTAAGTAATTAATTATGCCCTGGCATGGCTGTATCCCCAGCAGTTAGCACAGTGTCTGCGACATAGTAGGGACTTAATAAACATTTGTGAAGCATCTATTTGAATAAATGTTAAAAACGGTGACTCAGCCTCAGAAGGTCTGTGGCTCTGATTCCACATGCAGACTGAAGGTTTAAGAAAAAGGAAAATATCAGAGATTCATGGGTGGGGAAAATGAAGTGGAACGAATTGTCTTTGATATGTTGTTCCGTCCCTAAACAAACGAAACAAACGAAACTAGTTATGATTACTAGTAATGATCATAACCACGCGCTATGGAGCACAGACTCTGCTCAGCATTTTCCACACCTGAAAATCAGTTTACCCTCACTGATGATGCAGTGAACTTTCCACCTAGAATAGTGCCCGACATAGAGTACGCAGTCAACAAGTATTAGTTGAATGGATGAGTGAATGAATGGTCATAGGTTTCAGTTAATCAGATTGTTTGCTCTTAAGAAAGGAAGGCACTGTGAGGGGTGCCTGGGTGGCTCAGTCGGTTCAGCATCTGGCTCTTGATTTCGGCTCAGGTCGTGATCTCACAGTTCGTGGGATCGAGCCCCGCATCGGGCTCTGTGCTGACAGCTCGGAGCCTGCTTGGGATTCTCCTTCTCCCTCTCTCTCTCCCTGCCCCTCTCCTGCTCGCTTGCTCTCTCTCTCTCTCTCTCTCTCTCAAAATAAAATAAAAAAAGACTCTCTCTGCCTCTTCCTCTCTCTCAAAATTAAATAAAAAAGAAAGGAAGGCGCTTTGTATGTTATAACATCAACCATGTTCCTATATTCTTTCCGTATCTAGAAGGCACTCCTACCGTCACCTACCTTTGTACCTGGACACCATTCCAATCTGGCATGTATTCATCGTCACGCACACATTTTATGAACAATGGAACTGAGACAAAGGAAAGTTTACGGCTTATCTAAGGCTACACAGCTTCTGAGTGGTAGTCTAGAACTTGTTCTAGCAAAACATGTCTTTTTAACAGGAAGTATGGTGTATTTTAAATGTTTACACCTAAAAAAATGAAAATATTTACATGAGAGTGTAACGCGAAACAATCATGCTATATACAGAATAATCAGACCTCATGTAGAGCAAATGCTTAGAAAAGACACACCTGTTCAAGGTTACATGAAGGTCAGCGCATCAATGGGAGTCTGTGTTGAACCTCATTTGAAGATAATGCCAATTTTTTCTTTTTAACATTTACTTATTTTTTGAGAGACAGAGACAGAGTGCAAGCAGGGGAGAAGCAGAGAGAGAGGGAGACATAGAATCCGAAGCAGGTTCCAGGCTCTGAGCTGTCAGCACGGAGCCCGACGCGGGGCTGGTACCCATGAATCCATGAGTCGTGAGATCGCGACCTGAGCCGAAGTCGGACGCTAGACCGACTGAGCCACCTGGGCGCCCCAAGGCCTCTTTTTAAAAAATGGAAGTATAATTATTTCCAATAACATTCACAGATGTTAAGCACACAGTGTGATGAGTTTTGACTAATGTGTACGCCCACGTAACTAACATCCCAATCAAAATGTAGATCATTGCCATTGCCCTGTTCTATCCTATTCATTCACCCTGCTTCCCAAAGGCAAACCACTGTTCCGATTTCTACCGCTACAGACTAGGTGGTCTGATCTTGAACTTCATACAAACGATTCCCGCGGTAACTACTCTTCTGTGCTGTCTTCTTGTGCTCCATACGCAGTATTGTAGAAACGGTACTTATTTGAACGGTTGTACTCTGTGTTAATGTTTATGGATTTCTGGATGTTTTTAATGTTATTATTCAGAGTGAGTTAAAATGCACTTAGTTAAAAATAATCTTATTAAGAAAATCAAAGTACAGGTGGTGTGCATGAAGGCTTGCCATTTGAGAAATGTTGAATTCTGGCGCAGTAGTTAAGAGCATAGACGTTATGGCCACAGATCCCTGCGTCTCTGGGTCTCTGCCGCTCACTAGGTGAGTGACTGGGTGATAAGCCAAACCCTCATGTTCCTCATTTGCAAAATGGCTGTGATTTTACTAATCCTTACACGATTGCTGTGGGAATAAAATAACTGAATACATTTAAACCTTTTAACTCAATACTTGGCGTAGACCAATAGCTCACTACACGGCAGTTATTATTCGATTCTGTATGGTAAGAGGTTAAATTATTAGGATTTTCTTTTCAGCCTTAGATCTGGAACCACTAGGACAACAACTATAGGCTACAACTTTCTTGGCTACTTCTTCCTGCTTCCCTTTGGATGAGCTCATAGTACCCTCACCTGGAAAGTCAAAGGAGCAACGTGGGAGGGTGGTCATCCCTCCAAAGAGTCCCAGGGAAAGAGAAATTCCAATTTCTTCAAAGTGTAGGCATTGGTTTCATACCCAAGCTGTGAGGGAAGGGGACATTTGTGTATAATGTATTTGTCTAGTGTTTTATTGTGTAAGTCAAGTTTCTTGCCACGGCTGGAAGCTGGAACTCTAGCCTCTCCTCCCCCGATATCAGAAATTTCTCTCTTGGCTATTCTCTTGAGCGTAGTGTCACCTCCCGCCTTGAATCTGAGTCTTGCCATCCACAATAATATAAAAGTCTCTCTGTCTCAATCTTGACCCTCCCTTCCCCTTCCCCACTGCCACAGTTTGGACTTGTTCCCCATGCAAGACTTTAAGGTCCCAGAAAGGAGCATCACCATCTGTGGCGTCCAAAGCTTTGTGGGGCTTTCTCTCTGGCCTCGTCTGCCTCCACCCTGCGCCTATCAGCATTGAAGATGCAGGCTCCCATCAGCATTGAACTACTTGGAGCTGTTTCCTTTCTTGCTTTTGCTTTTTGCCTACGGATGGGAGCCTTTCGCCTTGTTTGTTCGGCCAACTCACCTTCATTCATCGTAGCCCTACTTAGCTATAACTTTCATTAAGCTTTTCCCATGATGACTGTCTTCCACGCCTTCCAGACCCTCGATGAGAGTCTTCGAGCACTTCAACTGGTTCAGTGAGTGCAGCGTTTGGTGTGTCTGTATATCTGCCTCTCCACTGATATTAACAAAAGCCAACATTGAACGATTACCGTGGATCAGGACTGTTCTAAGCACTTTATAATTTTACCTCCTCATTTTACCCTCGTAATATCCCTTTAGGTTAAATTGCTATTATTATTCTGGGGCGCCTGGGTGGCTCAGTCGGTTCAGCGTCTGACTTTCGATTTTGGCTCAGGTCGTGATCTGGGGGTCGTGGGATCGAGCCCCATGTCGAGATCCGCACTGGGCCTGGAGCCTGCTGAGGATTTTCTTTCCCTCCCTCTGCCCTTCTCCCCCATTCACGCTCTCTGTCTCCCTCTAAAGACAACTTCTATTATTATCACCCCCATTTTACAGATGAGAAAACTGAGTTAAGTCACTTTTCCAGGGCTGCATGACTTGCCAGTGAGTTCCACGACTGTATAAATGTACCTACATTTACTATTACAGACACCTACCCTTACTATTGGGATTAAGATGGTTGGAAGGTTGAGAAGCCTTGAGATTTCTGCTTTCTTACTCTTCTCCTTCTTTCTTGGCATGAGTAGAAGAAGGAGCGCTGGAAGTGTGGACAGCACATGTATGGCATCCAATTCAAATTTCAAATTCTTTTTTTTTTAAAATTTTTAAAAAATATTTATTTTTGAGAGAGAGAGAGAGAGAGAGAGAGACAGAGCATGAGTGGGGCAGGGGGTGGCAGAGAGATATGGAAACACAGAATCCGAAGCAGGTTTCAGGCTCTGAGCTGTCAGCACAGAGCCCGACGCGGGGCTTGAACTCACGAGCTGTGAGACCATGACCTGAGCCAAAGTTAGACGCTCAACCAACGGAGCCACCCAGGCGCCCCTCAGATTTTCAAATTCAATCTTTCTTGGTTCTGTGGTCAAAAGCTGACGTCAGAAGTTTTTTGGTCTCAGCTTTTCCATTTATTTGCCAAATCAAGCAAACAAACAAAAAAAATAGGATACCCAATTAAATTTGAATTTTAGATAAACAACACATAACTTTTTAGTACAAGTATATCCCAAATATCGCATGGGACATACTTATACAAAAACACCATATTCATTGTTTACCTGGATGTCTCATATTTTATCTGGGAGCCCTACACTTGGGATGATTCTCCCTCCCTGGCTGGGAGAGAGCTTACTTTTTACTTTGCGCCTGTTTTTTGCCAAATATTCGGCATCGTCCTTCATATTCATGAACTCCTCTCAAAAGCCTCGGGTAGGTGGGTGGGTATTAGCTGCCTCATTTAATGGTTTTTTTTTTCCTAAGTAAAAGCTACCATTTATTGGCTTGTTGTTATCATGAAATGGATTAAAGACGCCTACAAATCCTTTGACATTTTTTCCATTGTGAGGGGTCTCTATGCCTCCTCCAGGTGAAGCAAGAGAGGTCTGTGGTCTGTGATTGCTTTGGCCAATAGAATATGGCGGAATAGAATATGGAATATGCTTCCCACTTCCTGTCTCTCGGAAGACTTGTTCTGGGGGCCAACCAATGACCATACGAGTCGTCTGACTACTCCACATTACTATGTTAGGAGCAAGCCCAGGACACCCAAAGAGGCCCTGGAGGTGGGGGTTTGGGGGGGTGCCATACAGAGAAGGAGAAGCCCAGGTGAGTAAAAAAGCCATCTTGGAAGCAAATCCTCAGCTAAGTGTGGGTGGATCATAGGCAAACTGCCCAGCTGAGCCATCCCCCAACTCTTGACCTGTAAAATCGGGTACGCAAGGAAGCGGCTATTTCAGACGACTGCGCTTCAAAGTTACTCATGATGCAGGAATAACTAACTGGACCAAATCCAAGACCGTCCAGTGCTCCGGCCCCCCCATTGGTTAGCTCTGTGACCTCGAGCCTCAATTTCCTCACCTGTGAAACGGGGATAAGCCCCAATGTGTAAAAAAAAATAAAAGAAACCGAGGCTGTGAAAAGTTTGCTAACTTTCTTGAGGCCCTGTAGCCAATAAGAGGATGGTGGGGGGGGGGGGGGGGGGAAGAGCCATCATGTGCCAGACTCCGAACCCTGGCTAGCATTGTTCCTTTCTTTCTCATTCTTGCTAGCTTTGAAATAGAAGCCTCTGCTTCCCCCCTCTGCAGGACAGGGAGGCTGATAGGACCTTCTTTATAGGGTTATTGTGTGTATTTAAAAAATGTAAAGTGCTTAGCATAGCGCCGGGCCCGTGGTGAGCCCGCAGCAAACCCTTGGGATTATTATTATTTTATTATCTCCTCTGCCAAGGCTGGCGGGACGCATCCGTCCTGTGCTGCCTGCTTTCTCCGGGCCTCTAACTTGCGGGAAACCTCATCAGGAGGGCATCTTTAACTGAACAATCCAGAGCACTATATGTTAATATTTAATGCATTCCTGAGGCCCTCGGAGAGGAACGTGAGAAAAATCCTGTAAAAATCTATCAGTGTTAATAAAATACCACCCAACAGGTTGGCCATTACCAGCAATTAAAGTTTTCAAGCCCGTCAAGTAACTCTCGGTGCTGATCTGTGCAGCTCCCCTTTCTGGCCACCTTTCTGCATCTTTTATGGAAGCGGGCGAACCCCAGGCTCCAAGTGATAGCTGAGAAGTTCAAAGTTGGCTTCCGAAAGAGGAGACCCTTTCAAAAGGAGCTGCCCTTTCCTGATGGGAGGAGAAGGGAATTCGGGTTTCCCTGGAGGTTGATACACGCCAGGACCCGGGGTTGGTGCCCTTCCCATGCATCCCTTATGAAATCTTCACAGTAAAAAAGAATGGCTTCACGGGCTCCTTTGCCAAGTGGAAAGAGGTGCAGAGAGGTGAAGCTACTTGCCTTAGGTCACACAGCCAGTCAAGGGCCGTGCTAGGATCGGAACGTAGGATTTGGAGGTCCCAGAGCCTCCAGTGGTCCTTAATGAGAGGCGCTCTTCAGACTCATCCGGGGAGCATTTTTGACATTTGTGTGCCTAGCTCTTTGCCAGCCAGACCTACCGAACCAGAAGCAGCGGGGTAGGGGTTTGCGGTCGGAACGCGCTGCCCTGGTCATTTTCGCCGCTCTCCCTGCCGCATAAGAACAACTGAACCGCGTCGAGCATGTTCGGTGAATTGTTCGAGGGCGTCCTTCCTCCTGCCACCGAGCTGCGTGCGCCCCGTGACCCGTTTCTGTAAGGACTCCTTCAGCTGCTCACTGTGGGAGCTGGTCCCAGAGCAGAGACACTGGTGAAGGCGCCCGGACCTCAGACCAGCTTGGGCTTGAACTCCCGTCCCCCACTTCCCAGCGGTCTTCCCTCTTTCTTGGGGGAGAAAAGACTTTGTGTTTTCTTTTTTTTTAATTCTTTTCTGTTGTCTGTCACTTGGAAAACAGGTGTGCTGGCTTTTAGTGGTCAACTTGAGTCATGTTTGGGGTGTTGCTGAGTTAGGCGATGAGTCTCCTGGCCTTCCCGAAGCTCCCACTGTAATACCAGTCTCAAATGCAGTTGACCGTGGGTGTGTATGTTGGCACACTCAAGTGTTGGCCTCTTAGCATCCACCAAATCCAGCCACATGTAGAACAGCAGAGCTGGGGCGGAGTTCCCAGCTCATTTACAACCCTCCTCCCATTCTACGGGTTGAGAGACTGAGGCCAGGGACCGAAAACTGAGGTTCTGTGTCCATTGGATGGATCTGATGAATCGCAACCAATTCTCTCCTTCCTTTCTTTCCGTCTCTCCCTCCCCCCCCTTCTTCCTCTCTATCTCTCTGATTTTTGCCCTCCCCTTTCTTCTGTTCTGTCATACATCTTTCATTCATCACATTATACTTACAAAAGTCCTGCTATATGCCCACCACAATGCACCGTTGAGACCTTTTTGGTTGCAAACGACACAGATCAATTTCAGCTAGCTTACGAAAAACAAAAGAAAGCCATTTGCTGGATGGCGTGAAAGGATCTCAGGATATCCTCATTTAGCGGGACAACCAAGATTCACCAAAGGAAGGGACAAGGGCAGTGGTGGGACTTCAGTCGGAAGGATCATGGTCTCTGCCCACCACGCTGCCATGACGCCTGGCCTCTCACCTTACCAGCTACCGACTTCCAATAGAGACTCTGATCGGCTCAGTCAGGTGACTGCCCCTGGACCCATCAGCTATGATCACATGGGCAGGGTCACATGATGCATCACTTAGTGTGCACCTAGAAGTAGCACAAGGTCTTTGTGGAGAGGAAAGGATACCCAGGGGGCTGGTGGCCACCTCGCCAGGTGCCTACGGGCGTCTATCCTGGGCTGCTGGGAAGGAAATGAAGAGTCTGTCCTGAGCCTGACAGGTGTCTCTCATGGAAGCAGCCACGATCACTCTTCATCCATCCGAGCCTGCATACATGCAGCCCCACCCCTCACCCCCAATGGCAAGTTCAAGGGCCTCCCCCAGAGCCTCGGCATCGTTGGCATCTGCCTTAGAGGATTTCCCCCCATTCAGCCTCGCAGACACACGTGCCACGTTTGTCCACATTTCCCCGGTCTCAGCGGGTCACGTGGCTCTTCCTAAGGGCAAAGGGGCTGGGAGATGTGGTCTCCTACAGAAGCACCCACCAGTGGTGATAGCAGGGATGTCGGTCACAGGACTCCCTGCAACATTTGTTCCATGGAAGGCTAATCATGGCTGATAGTTTTGAGCCCTCGCTCTGTCTCAGGCGTTGTGCTAAAGGCACAGCAGCTGCTCGGTGGCCGGGCAGGGGGACGGAGGCAGGCAGGAGGCCAGGAAGCATGAACTAGAGCGGGAGGGAGTCCCTTTGGGGCAGGGATGGGGGCAGAGAACGAGCTGGGGAGGCGGCCGAGGTCTTGGAGCCGCATCTTTGGTTCTGGAAAGAAGAAGCCATCAGGCAGATAGACGAGGGAAATCCACCCGGTTCGGAGAACGTCCACCCCACACGGCCGGGGCCTTTGCCCGTTCCCTGCCTCTATCATCAGTGCCTAGACGGCGTCTGGCACGTAGAACACGCTCACGAAACACTTTTCTTTCCACGGCCTGTGAGTGAAACGAAATGAGTCACGATACAGCATAAGCTCTACAGGGATCCATTGCTCATGTCAGCGCGGCGAAGCGGGGAGATCAAATCATGGCCGACAAGCGGGCAGGGGATGTCTTTCTGGTTTTCCAGAAGTTTGCAAGAATGTCGATCCCGGGTCCCGGAGGCGTCGCGGAAATCCAGGGCCGGCGTCTTTCCGAGCAAGCCACGAGTTGGAAGAAAGCAAGTCAGGCAGTCCCCAGTGGCTTCCCGCTCTGAAGGTGCGGGGTTTGGGGAACAGCCGGCTGTTCCTAACTGGGAGCGAGCTGTGTGTCTGCCCTGTCAGTGTCCTCCTGTTTGGGAGACAAAAACCGATGACCGGAAGGCCAAGGATGGACGTGAGCAAGGATCACGCTTGCAAAGCGATTGCCGGAGGGTCCCTGAGCCGGGAGACTGGAGCTTTATCTCACTTAAATCCCCCTGCGTTTTCCCAGATGAAAAAGGTATCCTTTTCTGTGGAGGGCTTGCTTTTCCTTTTAAATTGTGCCTTCTGTGCCCACGGCATTCTGTCACCATCGTACTAAAAAGAGAGGAGCGACGGCTGCCTCCCGGCCTCTTCTTTTATAAGGGAGTTTTACAACATCCTTTTAAAATATGATCTGGGAATTGGGTCACCGGTCTTTGAGATCCTTCCCAGGAAAGTGAGTTGTTTTTATGTTGGTGTCTTGGTGCACAATCCTCTTCTGGTAATTCTTCCACAGATGATGTAACAGATAAGAAATGTGTCCCAAGCCTGTGGACGCCATTTTCAAACTTGATTTCTCAGACTCGTGAACCCTTTGGTTCTGCAGCCCCTGATCGCGGATCCTGCTCCAACTGGATCGTGCCCAGGAGCCCACCCACTGGATGCGGAACTTTCTCTTCGACGGGTTCTTTCTGCCTCAAGGTCCCCTTTTCGGTCTTTACACATGCCACCCGGCAGGCAAGCTCCTCTCCACCCTTCAGTGTGTGACTCGGCTGTCCCCTCCCTCTGAATCGGTGCTGGACCAAAGGTGAGATGGCAGAACTGAGAACCTTGAATGTCAAGACCCAAGTCCTTTCCATCACGCCGCACCACACGAGAGCAAGAGAGCGACACAGAGACCGGACCGTGGTTTTCTCAGGACGTCAGCTGAAGTTGTGCGCCCTGCGTGCAGGGCGCCGTTCTGAGCGCTTTGTGCAGATGAGCTGATTTAGCATGGGGTGACCAGAGAGCCGGTTTCTCGGCACAATCTTCTCTGATGCTCAAGGTTCCAGGGCGACGATGCGGCGTGCCATCTTTCACTCCCACGATTCTCCTGGTGCACAAGAGAAACCCAGATCCCGGTGGCTGACATCTCTTACGCTCCCAGTTGGTCCTAAAACAAAGGGCCAGACTGGCCACCTCGGGGACAGATCCAACCTACTTGGGAGGAGGGGGGGGGGGCCGCTACAGCATGATTTTTTTTTTAAATAAAGAATTTGGGGCAGCCATAAAAATCATGAAAATTTCACATGAAAAACAACTCACCCGCGTTTCTGATTTCTCTTGAAAACACAAAAAAATCGGTAGTCGTGATGACACCTGGCATTTTCCATAGCGTAGGAACAGAAGCAGGTAGCAACTTCCTTTGTATTTTTATGTCATCAGTATTAGCTTTTCGCTGAAGTAGGGTCGACACACCACATCCTTTTAGTTTCACGGGTAACGTCAGTGACGCCGTATTTCGATTCGTTGTGAAACGATCCCCAGCAGGAAGTCCAGCTGCCATCTGTTACCAAACAGAGTTATCACAACACTATTGACTAGGACTGGCCGTCCTGCACATTACGTGCCCGTGACTTGCTTGTTTTGTAACTGGAAGTTTGTACCTCTGAGCCCCCTTCACCTACTTCTCCAACCCCAACCCCTCCCCGCTCTGTTAAACCAACTTTGTTTACAGGATCTGTGAGTCCGTTTCTGTTTTATTTTGTTTGTTCATTTTTTTGTTTGCAGCTGAAATGAGAACTATGCTCCAGAGCTCAGCGGAGGCCCCATCTGGGCCACATTAATCATTATGTCACCTTCCTGGCTCTGAAAGGCATTTGAGCTTATGACTCTTGCTTACATGTCACTTCTTCCTTAAATTTTCTTATTGAGTCTTTGGGGCATTTTTTTTTTTTTTTTTTTTTTTTTGCTCTTGGTTTCTTTTCTTTCAGGTTTTAAACACACTTATTTACTGAGCTTCCTCTTTATTTGTAACCCGTCGCATTGTATTTCTTCCTTTCTCTCTTTTTTAAATAGCTCTGTTTATGCTGCAACTGCTCCGTGGGACATCCACGGCAGACATTACTAATCGATCCCGACGGCGGCCCCCCGCCCCCCACCAATAAGCTGGAAGATGCTTCCATTGCCCATTGTTCTACCACACAGCAGCAGGCAGCCACTACTAATCGATCAGGGACACAGCCCGCAATGAAACCCATTCGTTTTTCTAAATTTGTGTCCATTGAAACTCCCTAAAGGCTGAGGTGTAGGTTTTATTCTTTTATACTTATCCCTTATCCCTTAAGGCAGATCTAACCTGAGACTTTCCAAATGCAGTGGGAGAATTGAGCTCTCCAGGGCAGTCCGTCTCTGAGCCCACGGGGGTCTGTTGGGCTTTAGAAAAAGGGGCCAAGCTCCCCGAAGGGAGGAGAAGAGAAGGAAGAAAACAACTCCAGGAAGGAATGCCCGGTCTCCTTGTTTTTCTCTCCCTCTTGCAAAAAGGAGCAGAAGAAGAAGAATGCAAGCCAGCCAAAAGCTCACGAATGCACTTGACCCTCCAACAGAAAATTAATTCCGACCTCACACCTACCGGCTGTGTTGCCCAGCTTTGTCAAAATGTTGGCATCATCAGACGGGAGGTGATATGGCTTGAGGGCACCCGGCTTCTGCCACTTTCCCAGGCTGGGCTGAGTTAGCGGGAGCTGGCAGGAAGCACGCGGAGGCGCCGGCCCTGTCAGCTTTTCACTGTGGATTAGGCTCCCCTTCTGTGGGCTCTGGAAATTGTTATCACTGTCGAGCCGATCCCATGATTCTTACCAGGCTCCCTGACTGCACAGGCTTGCAGAGGCGCAGCCTTCCCTGGGGTCTTATGCTGGAGGGTCCGCAGACCCTGTGTGTGTGTGTGTGTGTGTGTGTGTGTGTGTGCGCGCGTGTGTGCGTGTGTGTGCACGTGTGTGTCTATGTGTGTGCGAGCACAGCCACGTAGGAGCGTACGTGTGAGAACGCGGGCATCTGATTGTGTTTGTGAGAGTGCGGACATGTGGCAGGGTATGCGTGAAAATTCAGGGCTTCGGGACTAGCCAGTGTGTGCGGATGCACACGGGTGTGCAAATGGATATATATGTTCACGGACACCGGGCATGCTTGTGTGGGTGTGAATGTGGGTGCACGAGCGTAGGTGTGCACAGACATACCCAGGTGGGCGCCTGCAAGGGTGTACTGTGTACCTGTGTCTGTGAGTGTCGAGGGCGGATGCGAGTGCCATCTTGTGTGTTTGTGGGTCTGTGCGCTTTGCCACGTGCACACATGTGCACGCATGTTTAGGGTGTAGGTGCTCATGTGTACGAACGTGAACAATGCACAGGGGTGGTGTGTGCAAGTCTAGGTGCTTAACAGTGAACATTTGTGCATGTGTGAGGGTTATGTGTGTCTCTTTGGGCACGCGTCCACATCCGTGTGTATGTGGGGTTGTTTCTAGTGCTGAGTGCGGAAAACATCTCAAGGCATGCTTGGGCACCAGCAAATCATAGACACCAAACTCCCTTCCCCCCTTTGTAATGATGTTGAGATCTGTTTAAGGTAATTAAAGTGGCAAATCCCGGAATGTTCTGGATTTCTGGACTCTTATTATTTCGATTTTAAATCATTATTTTGACATTAACGAGGTTGCAAAGACCATCATCTTCGCATTGTTTGGGGGCTAATCTGGCCTCACTTTACATGTAGGCCGTGACACATCGTGGATGTGATTTGTGTGTGCGTGTCCACATCCATATCTGCGTGTTTATTCATATTGCCTGCATAGGTAGTTCTCCGTGCACATTCTTGGTCCAGTTTGGTTTAATTCGAAAATATACACTGGGGAGAGAGAGGGAGACAAGTAAAACCCTGTCCCTGACATTAAGAGGTTTCCTTTCATTGGCTGACTCTAAACATCTGGCAGTACACCATCGTGGCTCTGCGCAGAGTTGGATGCTGAGACCGTGTCCGCACTCAGCAAGAAGCAGCCATGATTGATTAGTGATGTCTGGCACAGACATGGGACGTGGAGCTGGTAACAAGTGTGTCATTTGTTTGCCAGAATCAGAACATCACACCCAAGATGGTTCTTTGTGATCCTGGATTCAATTTTCTCATTTTATAGCCAAGAAAACCATGACAGAAAAGGAAAGGAATTGTTTAGGCAGGGCTGAGTCTGGAGTGAAGGAAGTGAGGAGCTAGGGCACGCAATTTAAGGAGGCACTCACGCTCAGGTCCGTGCAAGTCTCCCCCCCCCCCACTCACGTGACCCTGAGTGTGAGGGTGTCCCGAAATTGTGTGCCCTACGTGCCACCTTGGTCTCCCCTTAATCCTGGCCCTGGCTCAAAGTCACTTTTTAAAAAAATCACCATACTCTCCGTTAGGAGGCATCACTGCTTTTGTATAGGAAGTTCTGTGACTGCGTTTGTTAACATTCTTCTGTTTTAAATTAATAGAAATCAACTGAAGCTTAAGAAAAATGGGGATGGGGTGTGTCATAGAACCCAAGAACAGGGGTGCAGACAGGGTGAAGAAAGCCAAGACCCTGGAGAGAATTGTGTTTCTCACGGTTGCTTCAGTTATTCTTTCTGGGCTGAATGACTTTCCCTGATCCACCAGTTATCAATTCTGTGCACTTGGGAAATGTCCTTGCTTTTCTCATTGATACAAGAAGAATAATATTCCTCACTTCCTTACCTCCTTATCTCATAGGGGTGTGAGAAGTAAGGTATGTAAACCACCCACGTGGCTGACAGAGAATACCACTCAATACATCCTGGCTGTCATTTT
>NW_024412422.1:8384250-8393673 GCF_014898765.1 Herpailurus yagouaroundi | reverse complement strand
CACCATCACCAACATCAGCACCACCATCACCACCATCACCATCACCACCGTCACCACCATCACCAACATCACCACGATCACCATCACCAACATTACCACCATCACCACCATCACCACCATCACCACCATCACCAACATCACCAACATCACCACCATCGCCATCACCATCATCACCACCACCACCACCACTACCACCACCATATTCACCATCACTGTCATCATCACTATGGCCACCATCACCACTGCCATCACCATCATCATTGTCCTGATCCTCCACTTTCCTTACGAAAGCACGTTGGTCCATATTGGACTAATTTTTACCCGATTAATTATGGTCATGTTAGATGTGAACCTTCTTAGATCCAATTCCTGTTGATTGGGGCAACTGATAGTTAAGGACGTGAGCAAGGCAGACACGTCCAAAGTTGTCTAAATTCGGGAATATTCTTGGTTTGGTTTTGTTGAACAGTGCTGGGGTTAGTGGGGAGTTATTTTCTGCCTTGTTTTAATGTTATCCAGTCCAGACCTGTTGAAGGGCCTAATAATGGTTCAATCTGCTCTATCACCATGCCTACCTCGCCCTAGATTTTGAGGTTTGAGCCCACTAACTAAGGGCTGCAGTGAGTCCACAATTTGTTCTGATCTAGGAGATGCCACTGAGCCATGGGACTTAGAGTAGGTAGGGATGGCATTTAGGTGCTGGGATGGCAGGAGTGAAGGGATAACAGGATTAGGGAAGGTCTGAAGTTCTGAATGTTGCTGAATCATGATGGAGGTGGGAGAGAGGAAGAACCCCAAACCCCAAGTAGAATGAAGAGCTGGGAAGAAAGATGGAAACAATGTGGCAGGAAGTCTGCAGTGAAGTGGCATTGTCTAATGATGGTGGTGAGGGATGGGGAGGAGGAGGAGGAGGAAGAGGAGGAGGAAGAGGCAGCCGAGGAGGAGGAGGAGGAGGAGGATAAAAAGCAGAAGGCAGGAAGGAGGAGGAAGAAAAGGAAGAAATAGACAAAGGAGCAGTAGTAGCTAATGGAAAAGTAGACATTGTTGGTAATGTGATGATGACCATAATTACAATGATGATGAAGATAAAGATGTTCCCGAGGGATACCCGGCTTCAGGGAAGCCAAATTCTAGTTGTGATAGACTTAGGGACATGGCCTCCCTCTCCCTCAGTTTGCTCTAACCTGTAACGCACACCTCCTTCCCCCGGACAAGAAGGAAAGAAAGGGCACCGGGACCCCTCAAGGACAATTCCAGAGTTCTGGTTCAAAGGAGGGTGCTTGGGCTCAGAAAGCTCTGCCCTGAGGTGGAAAAGGGGGGTTAAGGGCAGTTGGTAAATAATTTACCTGGATGGCGGGGTGGAGGAAATTGCTGATCCCGTATCACCAAGCCCAGGAGGAGGGGATGGGGCCCCTGTGACACAGGCACGTCCAGCAGTGGAAAACACCGCGGGAGCTTTGCTTCCAATGCCGATATGGGTCCATCTCAGGTCTTCCTTTTTCCACCAAAGCCATGGACATGATAACTAAGCTAACTCCCCTGTGTTTACTGGGGGATTACCATTTGCCAGGTGCTGTGCTCGGTTTTTGCATATCTTTTAATCCTCGCACAAACTCTATGAGGAAGTTGTTTTTATTGAGTTGTTTTTATTGAGGTTATGACATCGCTGTGTTCAAACATTGCTAACGTAGGAAACTGGCAATTTCACAGGATCCAATTTATTGTGGTTTTTGTTCTTAGTGAAGTAACGTCCCCAAAGTTACCTAGGTCCAGTGTCAGGAGGAACTCCCTATCAAGATTAGAACCTCATGTGATCTAGGGGCGCCTGGGTGGCTCAGTCGCCTGAGCGTCCAACTTCGGCTCAGGTCATGATCTCGCGGTTTGTGGGTTCAGTCCCGCGTCGGGCTCTGTGCTGACAGCTCAGAGCCTGGAGCCTGCTTCGGATTCTGTGTCTCCCTCTCTCTCTGCCCCTCCCCTGCTCACGCTCCATCTCTCCCTCTTTCTCAAAAATAAACATAAAAAAAATTAAAAAAAAGAAAGAAGCTCATGTGATCTGGATGCCTTGATTCATAGGCTCTTTCCACCCTTCCCTTCCCTCGTCCTCAGTTTCCTCACTTGTAAACTGAGGGGATACCAAAGAAGCTGCCATTCATGGAGCATTTACGGTGCTAAGCCCTGTGCCCCGATCCACTGACCTCCTGTTCCCAGCCCCTCTCTCCAAGCATCGTCCTTGCAGGGTGTAAGGAAAGCTAAGGGAGCTGACGCACCCAGAGGCCCGAGTTCAGTGTCACACTTGGGAGAAGCCCAGCTAATGTTGCCTTTACGATTTCAACCCCTCTCTTAGGAGCCCCCACACTGGAACAGGAGGGCAGAGTACATCCTGTTACCGGGAGTTAAGCCATCTTCCTCCTGGCCCATTGCGAACACGTGCAAGTCAAGGAGAGGTCTCTCCCATGGCTCATTCCCAAGAAATCAAAGGCAGGAGAGGAACCCGGGTCTTCCGGATGTCTTCTTGACGATGGTCAACATCTCTTGCAAGTACAGATGACACCTCACGGTGAGTTAAGGCGACGTGACGCCAGATCCTCTTGCTAACACGCGAGGCAGGCAATGAAAAGAGGGGCCAGAAGGAAGCAAACGCTCGTCCCGCGCATTGGTGTCTCTTCGATGACTTCATTCTACTGTTGGTTCTTTGACCTGATCGTTCGTTCACTAACCATTCACGGCGCAGATACTCTGCCAGGCGCTGCTCTGGCTGCTTCCAGTGGCCCCAGTCCCTCCTTTTGCACACGCGTGTGTGTGGCACTTTGAAGGCTGACACAATCGCCCTAAAGAGCCCCTCCTCTGCCAGCAGCTGGCCCAGCGCCGAGCACGCAGTAGGCACTCAAACATTGGTGGGTACGTAAGCGATGAATCACCGGAATCCACTCCCGAAGCCGGGACGACACCGTGTACGCTGTATGTGAGCTAAGGTGACAATAAATTATTAAAAAAAAATTTTTTTTCAACGTTTATTTATTTTTGGGACAGAGAGAGACAGAGCATGAACGGGGGAGGGGCAGAGAGAGAGGGAGACACAGAATCGGAAACAAGCTCCAGGCTCTGAGCCGTCAGCCCAGAGCCTGACGCGGGGCTCGAACTCACAGACCACGAGATCGTGACCTGGCTGAAGTCGGACGCTTAACCGACTGCGCCACCCAGGCGCCCCAACAATAAATTATTTTTAAAAATTAGATTCAATTGTATCGTATTCGGAAAATATCTGTCAGGTGGAAGGGAATTGGAATATCGAAGTTCCCATTTATTCTCAAGTCTGGCTGGGCTTTGGGGAGAGGAGAGGTAGGGCCTGTTTTTATTTGCTGTCGCTTTGGTTTGATTTTTCACTGTATCGGCTTCCCTGGAAGGGAAGGGGCCCCTCAGGTGAGCGGCGAGGAACCCCAGATCAGGCCTGGCTTATATTCTCATAACTTTCTCATATTACTGGCTCTGGATAACCACTGCAATAGGCCACCTCATTGTGTAAAAGTCCCCCAAGAATCCTGGCGGACCCTCTGACCATCCTAACTTCCCCCACATGAACCCCCCAAACATAACAGCCAAGAATTCCCTAAAGCGAGTGACCCCAAGCACACAAAAGGTGCGCAGAAGGCAAAAAAAAAAAAAAAAATAATAATAATAATAGTTCTCCTTCATTCTGCTTACGGGCCCGCGATGCAGCGCCATAAAGCATGTGATTTAGGATATTAAATGCCGTTGGTGATGAGAACGTCATGTAAGATTTGCTTTGCGACTTCTTTCTTCTCAAACTGTCATTAAAAATGATTTATAGGTGAGCCCAAGTCTAAGGAACACCGTGATTAGAATTGAGGGTCTGGGAGATCAGGTTTCCAGGACAGCTTTGCTTGGCTGTCCAGGAGTCTTAGAGACAGAAAAGGCTATACCAGACGGTAGCTACGAGTTTCAAAGGCAAGCGCCCAAGGAAGGGACACGCGCTCCTCGCCGAGGTGAAAACAATGCAACTTTGTCGGACGTTGTTAACTGCTGGTTTCAAAAGGTGGATTCCAGAAGGCCAGGCTGGACGGCGCTCCTTCTGCGGAAGCCTCCGGAAGTGAGATTTCACCCAGCACAGGCCAGGCTTGAAATTACGTGGTGCCGTATGGGGCGCCTGGGTGGCTCAGCCGGTTAAGCGTCCGACTTCGGCTCAGGTCATGATCTCCGGGTTCATGAGTTCTGGCCCCGCGTCGGGTTCTGTGCTGAGAGCTCGGAGCCTGGAGCCTGCTTCCGATTCTGTGCTTCCCTCTCTCTCTCTGCCCCTCCCCTGCTCGTGCTCTGTCTCTGTCTCTCTCTCGAAAAACTAAACGTTAAAAAAAAAAAAAAAGTAAACAAGAAAGAAATTAGGTGATGTTGTCAGATTTTGGTTCGATAAGGACATCCGAGTGTCATCTGTATTTTACCTTTGTTCCGTGTCTGACACTTGTCGCGGCAACCCTAGGAATCAGCTGCTGTTGGTATCATTCCTGTCTTACGGGCAGGAAAGTGAAGGATCTCGCCCGCAGTCACACAGCTGTGGGTGTTCCAACCCAGGTTGTCTGCACCCAGAGCCACAGGCTTAACTCAGGATTCTACACGGGGTCATCGCTTCTGATTCAAAGTGACCCTAAACACCCCTTTGCTTCCCCTGGCCCTCCTCTCTCTCCCCTCGAAGTTGCCATTAATTAAGCACCCACCACACACAGCTAGGATGTGGCTAAGCAGGGAATGGAACCAAGGTGGCCTGATTCCCAAGCGAACCTGCTTGCAGGGAGGCCGTTTACGCAAAATGACATCCAAGCATCTTTTTGGCATCTGTGGGTAAGCATGAACCCTGTGGCTCAGAATTTCGACGTCAGGGTGGGTTGGGGTTCGGCGGGCGCTCTGGGGTATGAGTACGTTGGGGTCTGGACAGTCTCCACCTGTTGCACCAAGGAAGGGGAGCCGCTCTATCCACCAAAGAGGATGCATCCCCCGTCATGCTAGTTATTTGTTGCTGTCGCCGCGGTGTGGTTGCTAGGGTCTGGTTGTAGCGGTTGTCCTCGAGGAGGGCTCAAGTTGTGCTCAGGACTCACATCATCGCCTTTTTAAATTCTTTCACCGACTCTAGATAAGAAACAGCGTTATTCCCATTTTGCAGATGGGAAAACTGAGACCCAGGCTAAAGAGGCCTGGCTGTCGTGGCTCAGAAGCACCTGCTGCATCCCAGGGCTGCACCGGGGAGGAGCAGACAACCCAGTCCCGCAGTCTGGTAGAGAATGCGTTATTGTCTGTTTGCACATGACCTCTTGTCTGCTGCGGAGATGGGGCGAGGCTCCCGAGACAGAGAGGCAGCTGCTTGAGGCTAGCAGAAAGGATGGGCTTTGAGCCTCTTCCCACCTCCATGCACCCTCTGGGCTAAGGGCTTGCTGGTGGACCCTCAAAGCCTACTGTATCTTTCCACACTGACAACTCTGGGGTCTGGGTCCTGCGATAGAAGACCCCTCCAAACCTAGGGATCAGTGGTCGGGAGAGAAGACACACCCCCAGGAGGCCAAGTTGAGTTCTTCGCCATGAAGCATTGTTTCCCCACAAGGGGACACTGCAGGGCGGTCAACTTCTGATCAGGTAAGACTCAAGTGCACGCCTTCAGAGTACATTAGCTGGTGAGGTAAAAAGTCACGATTCAGTACGTGGTTTTGTACTCAGATAAACGTGGATCCGGATGGATCCAGACTCTGCCCCTCACCGCCTGGCAACGGACTTAGCCTGCCCAACCCTCAGTTTCCTCATCTGTCAAACGCACATAATAATGAGGACGTTGTAGGCTTGTGGGGGAGGATCGCATGTGACGATGCCCACGAGAACCCCTAGGCTGGTTCCTCGCCTTTGTTGGTTTCCCCCTGGAAGCTAACTCTTATCTCAGCCATGCTTCCCTATCTTCGGCCATCAAAAACGACGGTCGCGTGCGTGACACCCTCATAATGTACACACCAGACCTTCCATTAATAACAGCTAACACATTTGCCTACTGCCCTCGGTCTTTCAGATGTTGTGCCGTGTTACACAGTCAACTTACACAACGGTGTCATGAGGTAGGCATTCGCTTTAGGCATGGCGTCTACCCTTGGATCACGATCTGTCCTACTCAGGAAAATGCAGTGGGTTGTAAGTGAGGGACGCCGGGGTTAGCGTCTGATTAATTTAAGGAAGGAAGAGAGGAAGGAAAAAGGGAGGGAGGGAGGGAAGGAAGAAGGCAGGGAGATGGGAAACTCTTGGTAATTTACTGGAGGTTGCAAAATCCTTGCCAAACATTTGCAACCAGCTGGTCTAAACCAGGGTTTCAAAACGCAGCCCTTGGGAACCATCGCCCTACTTTGCCCTGGACGACCTTTACCAACAAAAGTCTGAAAAGGGTTAATCTGTACTCATCACAGCACTCACCCCATGCTTCTTTGTTCTCTGTAATCGGGCCTGCCTCTCCCATACATCGGCAGCATCACAGGGCAGAAACCAGGTCTGCCCCCCTCCTTGCTACACCTCTAGGAAGCGTCCGCTGGCGGCTGCTGAATGAGCCCAATAGAAATGATGAAGGAAGGAAATGTTTGAAATACGGAAAGAGAGAAAGAAGGGAAAAGTGATTCATCTGGATTGCCCATCACAGAACCTGGCCACAGACTTGTTTGGTGTCACGTGTAGAGTGTTTGTATCAGTCATGACAAGTTAGGCTATGCCGCCGTAACAAACATGCCCCACATTTTTTAGAAGGGTAAATAACATTTATTTCTTGCTCGTGCAATACGCGCATGGTGTTTTTGCCGGCGGGTTACTCCGCTCGTTTGTTTTTACCGGAAGCGAAAGACCCAGCCAGTGCCCTAGCTCTTCACGTCCTTCCACAGTGACGGAGGCCACCGGAAGGGCTCGGGTGGATGGCGCACTAGCTTTTATAGTGTCCGCACGGGGGGCGACGTGTGTGACCTCTGCTGACACTTCATTGGCCAAAGCAAGTCACGTGGCCATGCTCATTCTCAAGAGGAGAAGGAAAATGCACGTCTACCTTATTCCTGGGGAGGGGCAGGTCTAAAAATACTTGGTAAAGAGCCCCAGTGAAAACCGCGGGTGTGGTTTAGCTGACAGTACTTTATAATCAGATATTTTATGCGATCTAGATATCTGGCTTCTGTGCACGGAATCGGAATGTCCGGCTACCCTGCCCCGCTGGAGCCAAGCAGCGTCAGCCGGGCACCCTCCCCTTCGCCGCTGGCCCCGCCTGGCCTGCCTCGCTCGTTTGGGTTGGGTGCCTGGCTCTCGGGAGCATTCGACATGCGGGCTTCTGGTTTAGGAGGACAAAAGCAGCGACTCCGTGCCCGTCCAGGCATTTTGTTTCCATCACCAGATGCTTGTAATCTGTTCCCATCCCAGAGATGAGTAATGCTGATGCCCCAGAAGCGCCTTGCTCAGCCCAGGGATCAGGCTCGCTGGCTTGTAGCACGCAGGCTTGTTGGCCGCGGGGTGATTGCAGAAGCCCACTAAGGGAATATTGAAGGGATTCGTGAAGTTGAGGGAGGGAATGTGAGCGTGCGGGCCCCTGGTGAGGGGATGCCCTGGCTGGTGGGGGCTCAGGCAGGCTGCTGCTTCTCCTGGGAATCTCCTATTTCATGTGAGCTGTCGCTGCCTACGCAGCTCCTCTGGGTTTCCAGCGTCTCTGTCTGTAAGAGCCGTGGGAACTTGCCTCTTCAACCAGCAACTTTTGTCAACCTGATGGTTTGTTCTCCACTGTGACCTCAGCCCCCTGAGGTGGAAACCGGAGGTGGAAAGGTGTGAGGGGTGCTCAGCAGAAGTGAGTGAATCAGGGGCGTCTGGGTGGCTCCGTGGGTTAAGCCCCCAGCTCAGGTCATGATCTCGCGGTCTGTGAGTTCGAGCCCCGCGTCAGGCTCTGTGCCGACCGCTCGGATCCTGGCGCCTGCTTCCGATTCTGTGTCTCCCTCTCTCTCTGCTCCTCCCCTGCTCACACTCTGTCTCTCTCTCTCTCAAAAATAAATAAACATTTTTTAAAAAGCTAAAAAAAAAAAAAACTAAAAGAAGGGAGTGAATCGGTCAGGATAGGCTAGATCACGTGCAGTAACAAACAACCCTCCCGTCTCAGGGATGTAAAGCGACTAGAGGTTATTCTCACTCGCGGTTTTTACTCACGTGTCGCATCAGTCCCGGGTCAGCCGGGTGGCTTTCCTCACGGTGGCCGCTCGGGTGCCTAGGATCATGGGTGAGCCACCCGTCTTCAAAATTGTTGGTCTCCATCCTGGAGCGAGGGCGCTAATCTAATCACATCGCGAATCTAACGCTGTTACCCAGAAGCAATACAGGACTTCTGCCCTTTGTGTGCCCCACTCGGGCATCAGGGCGAGGAGATGCAGAGAGCCAGAAATATTTGCTGAACAAGTGAGTGAGTGGCCACGGTACTGGAGGGCTTTTATAAGCACCATGCTATAAATGCAAAGGCTCTGTTAGACAGGGGCATCCCTGCCATCAATAATTCAGTGCACCCATCTTCAAGGCCACAAGGCCTCCGTACTTGTTGTTCCCTTTGCCTCAGACACCATTCCACCTGCTTTTGGCCAGCTCCTTCTTACCGTGCAGGTCTCAGCGGAACTGTTACCAACTGTGGAGGCCTCCCAAGCCACCCTATCTAAGGTGACCCCTTCCCCCTCAGTCTTTTTATCGTGCAACACTACTGAAAAAATGTTCTTCCTAGCCCTTATCATTATCTGGAACGACTTTTTTAAAAGAATTATGTGCCGGTATTGATTTCTTGTCTTTGTTCGTTCTCCCATAATACAGTGCAAACGCCGTCCCACCAGGCACCATTAATCTCCTCCACAGCCATGTCCCCGCCATCCTGGATGGTGACTAACACACAGTAGGTGCTCAGTAACTCTGGGTGAAATATATATGAACTAAACACGTGCTCACTAAATCTGCATGGGGGAGCATATCAATAGCTAAATTAAAAAAAATTTAAAAATATTTATTAGAGAGAGAGAGAGAGAGTGCAAATGGGGGAAAGGAGAGAGAGAGAGAGAGAGACACACACAGAATCCGAAGCAGGCTCTGCATAGTCAGCACAGAGCCCGAGGCGGGTCTCGAACCCACGAACCGTGAGATCGTGACCTGAGCTGAAATCAAGAGTCAGATGCTTAGGTGACTGAGCCACCCAGGCGCCCCTACAGCTAACTTAAGGCAGACAGTGTGGCTCTGTACTCCTATTGTGCTATACAAGCACATCCGCTTTGCCAGGCACACATTAGGATCGGTCCCATTTTGCAGGGGAGATTGTAGCTCGAGGAGAGAAGTTTCCATGATTCCCCTTTCCTTCCTTCCTTCCTTCCTTCCTTCCTTCCTTCCTTCCTTCCTTCC
>NW_024412422.1:8360518-8384240 GCF_014898765.1 Herpailurus yagouaroundi | reverse complement strand
TCCTTCCTTCCTTCCTTCCTTCCTTCCTTCCTTCCTTCCTTCCTTCCCTTCTTTCATTCTTTCTTTCTTTTGAGACAGAGAGGGTGCAAGTGAGCAAGAGGCAGAAAGAGAGAGAGAGAGAGAGAAGTGGGGCTCACCCAAAGTGAGGCTCGTGCTCACCCAAAGCGGGGCTTGAGCTCGCCCGACGTGGGACTTGAACTCACGCACTGCGAGATCATGACCTGACCCGAAGTCACGTGCTTAACGACGGAGCCACCCAGACACTCCGTGGTTTCGTTTATTTCACGTTGCAGTGGGCCGAATCGTGGCCCTCCAAAAATGATATGTCCTCATCCTAACCCTCAGAACCCGGGATTGTGACTTTGCTTGGGAAAAAGATCTTTGCAGATATAATTACGTGAAAAGTTCTCAAGGCGGCACCATCCTGGCTTACCTAGGTGGGCCCTAACTAACCCCAGTGGCAAGTGGTCTTACAAGGGACGGCAGAGAAGCAGACACGGACCCAGGGAAGACTCTGGAACTTGGGGACAGATCAGAGGCATGTAGCCATGAGCCAGGGAAGCCAGCAGCCATCGGGAGCTGGAGGAGACCATGAAGGTTCTCCCCTAGAGCTTTCAGAGGAAGCACGGTGCCCTGACGCCTTGATTTTGGACTTCTGGCCTCCAGACTCTGAGGGAATAAATCTCTGGTGTTCCAAGCCATGAAATGTACAGTAATTTGTTACAGAAGCCCTAGGAAACGAACACCCTGGTGGGTACCTAGGGTACTTTTTTTTTTTTTAATTTTTTTTTTCAACGTTTATTTATTTTTGGGACAGAGAGAGACAGAGCATGAACGGGGGAGGGGCAGAGAGAGAGGGAGACACAGAATCGGAAACAGGCTCCAGGCTCTGAGCCATCAGCCCAGAGCCCGACGCGGGGCTCGAACTCCCGGACCGCGAGATCGTGACCTGGCTGAAGTCGGACGCTTAACCGACTGCGCCCCCCAGGCGCCCCCCTAGGGCACTTTTAACGTTGTAGGTTTTGGACTCCGGGCTGTACGAGTCAGAAATATCAGAGCCCCACTCCTTTGCACAGTTCCTCAGCGGCTCCCTGCCCCGTGCTCAGCCCTGTTCTGACGTCATGTGCCTCCGCACGATGCCGGAACTGTGTGCTCAGGAAATCTAATAGAGGACTCGGTATCTGTTCACCACAAAGTCCTTTCTAACCTTCTCTGACGATGCGTGCACCCTCCCACCCCAGCGCCTGGGCTCTGTTAGAGGTCTGGCGTCCTGACCGACAGGCCAGGGTACAAGTGAGCTGCAGGGGACCTGATAAATGGTGACTGCTTCTCACCCCAGCTCTGCCCCTTGCTAAGCCTTGCTTCCCCCCCCCCCCCCCCGTAAAATGGGTGCACTCATCGCTGTCACAGGGATGAGACGAGGCTCAGAGGAAAAGTGTGTTCAAAGCTCTAAGCAGAGTGCCGGCATTCGAGACCTGCTAGCAATTATTGCTATTACGGGACCGATCTGAGAAATGTAATTATTGAAAAGCTACATTAACTTCCCCAGCTCAATTTAGTTTAATAAAGTCTGCCACGGTGCTGTGGGGATGCACAGCGAGGTGGGGGACCGCGTGCGTTCTGGAAGAAACAGCTGTGGGGTTCCTCACAAAGCCACCACGCGGGGCTCAATGGGACGGCTGAATGAAGGGGAAAACCTCGCCAAGATGGCCTGTTTGGGGAGGAAATCTGGGTTGGAGTCCAGATCAGTAGAAAGAAAAGGACCACATCTTAGACCGGGCCCCATAAGGAGCATCCAGAGAGTAAAAGTACTTCCATATTTCTGTTCCACAAACCAGATGGCAAGAAATGTAAAATCAAACCTATTACGAGAAGACAGAAGAAACACATTTAAATGCTGTTTTCATCGATGTGCAGCATGACATTGATGAAAATGCGAATTATAGTCGCTAAAAGGAGGATCTTTCACCAAGAGACGTCTCTGGTTACACGGTTCAACATTCTTATTTTGGTCCAACACTAAAAGAAAGTCCGTGTGACATGTCAGTGTCTTGATCGGTCTTTGAAAATTAATGGCTGAATCCAAGGCTGTCAAAAGGCCCTCCTCTCCTCTTGGCCCTTAAAAGAAATCCATTAATTTGCACATCATGTCGTTTCTCGGCATGCCGGCTGCCATCTCCCATTCTCCCTCGGAAAACAAGAATTCTCCAGAATGCCCACGAGCGTGAGCATCACTGTCATTTCTCGTTGGCTGTTGGTTTGTGTCCCCGGCGGTACCTGCCCAGGATGTGTAATATGGATTTTAGTGCCTTCTCGTTAATAAAGCCAGCCCTCAAACATGTGGCAGCTTTAACCCTTACCGACCTCAGCCCCGTGCAAAGACGCTGTCCTCTCTTCCGATTGGTTCCCTCTGACCCCCCAACCTAATTAACCTGAATTCCGCCTCTCCTCTCCCCAGGGGGAGGAGAAGCCTGCCCGCCCTTCATCCTCTTACTCCTCTTCCTCCCCGCAGTCTGGGACCAACCCTCTGGAGAAATCCGCGTGTGTCAGGCCCTGCAATCACCAGTTTCCTCAAGCGGTGCTCTGCTTAAGATGACGGGGTGTGTTTTTCATTTGAGACGAATCCACATCTGGGACTCACTTAACTTGATTTGGGAAGTCCTGTGTTTCTGATCCAGAGAACAAAACAAAACAAAACTAAATTGGTGAAAATAAGCCCGATTTTTTTTTTTCTTTCCTCTTGCCGTGGATTGATCTAACTTCCGTTAGATTTAGCTTGCAATGAAGACAGGGAGAGGAAGAGAGAGCGAGAACAAGGCATCCACTGAATCGACTCGGCTCCACAACTGCCTTGCCTTGTTGGATGACGAGGCCGTGCACAGGCGGGCTGATTGAATTATTCCACTGCCACTGCGGGGGGGGGGGACCCTTCGGGTTTCCTGCCCAGGAAAAAATGGTGCAGGATGAGGGAAGGCATTAGAAACCACAAAGAAGCAAAACCTAGCTGTGTATTTGGCTGGCCTAATTACCAGGGTAAATACTTGGAACTGTGTTCCATAGATCTGGAGGGCCCCAGAGGATATCTGGTTATAGAATAATATGCAAGAAGTCCCCACCCCCCCCCCAACGCCCCCATTTACTATAGGGGTGCATAGGTGATGGACCCAATATGAGAAAATCCAAATGTGAAAATCAGATGTATGTAGGGTGTGTGTGTGGGGGGGGGAGGGGAACAGACAGAGGTGATTATTTACTTTCTAAAAAATTCATTTTTTCCCTGCAAGAACCCACTCTGTTTTTTTAAAGTAGCTAAGCCCTCTACTTAAAATGTATCTAAGTTGCAAAACAATGAGAGAAATGTATTTTTTTCTCTATAGTTTCAAAATAGCCGAACCCTCTGCTTAGATGTTCATTGCATTTTCCCAAAATGAGTGATGCATGTTCTTTTGATAGAGTTTTTTTGATTTTTGATTTTTTTTTAATTTTTATTATTTATTTTTGAGAGAAAGAGACACAGCACGGCAGGGAAGGGGCAGAGAGAGAGGGAGACACAGAATCCGAAGCGGGCTCCAGGCTCCGAGCTGTCCGCACAGAGCCCGATGCGGGGCTCAAACTCGTGAACGCTGAGACCATGACCTGAGCCAAGTCAGACGCTTAACCGACTGAGCCACCCAGGTGTCCTTAATATCGTTTTTGCAACTAGCCAAACCCTCTGCTTAAAATTTTAATCTCCTTTAACAAAAATGAATGATGCGTGATTTTTAAAGAAATTTGCCTCGTGTGTATGTGTATCTGGGATGCACAGCAACTGAGTCTGACCTTCGGCTTAGAAAACAAAACGTGGAGGGGCCCCCCGGGTGGCTCAGTCGGTTAAGCCTCTGACTCTTGACTTCAGCTGAGGTCATGATCTCATGGTTTGTGGGTCCAAGCCCTGCATGGGGCTCTGTGCTGACGGTGTGGAGCCTGTATAGGATTCTCTCTCTCCCTCTCTCTCTGCCCCTCCCCCACTCGGGTGCACGCTCTCCCTGAAAATAAATGCATACGCTTTAAAAAAAAACCTAAAAAAAAGCCCAATAAAACATGTAAAGATCATCCATGTGAGATGCGCACATGCAGACGCACGCGTGCGCACACACACACACACACACACACAGACCACGCTTTTGGGTCTAACCTACCTGAACTGTGCACGTCAAAACTCCCACCCTTCAACAAATCATAGATCACTTTGGGTGTAAAGTTTATACATTGCTAGTGCACACGAGTTGTTTACACTTTTTCTTCTTATTAAATAAGCAGGGTGCAGGTGGGAGGGTTGGAAATACACCACAGGCTCTGGCATCGGCCAAACCTGGGTTCAAGTCACAGTCCCCCCCCCTCCCTCCGCCCCCCTTACTATCTCTGTCATCTCAGGAAAGTTAAACCACCTCATGTGCAATAATAACTGTTTCATAGGGCCCTTCCAAGGGTTAAATTAGCTAAGACACTTAACACAATAACTGGTGCTTGATACGCTAAAAAATTATTTCAGAATCAGGATTGTGATTAAATACGATGAAATAAAATAATACATTTAAGCATTTAGCAGAATTCCTGGAACTCAATAAATATTCAGTAATTTGTAAGGACGTAGCCAAAGAAATAATCAACCCAGACAGTCCTGAGTACATCTAATGGAAAACAAGGCTTACATCAGTTGAAACAAGCCTATAATTAGGACAGGAAATAGCAGAGTTTAAGCTCCTTCACCAAGAAAACTGAATTTGACTTTTGTGGCAGCACCAAAATTTCAAACCGGGTTAGATCAGCTTTGGGAAGAAAATCAACCAGTCATGCTGTGAGGACTTTACAAATGCTCTGGATAGTGCTCTTTGCTAACATTTGTGAAGGGCTCAACCTGTAGCAGGCATTGTTTCAAGCTCTTGATGCGAATTGAGTCTGGTTAAGGCTCACTGGAGCCTGATGAGGTGGGTACGGTTCTCAGTCCCATTTTCCAGATGAGGACACCCTCAGTTACGTGCCCGAGACCACACGCTTAAGTCAGCGGCAGAGCGGGGTGAGGGTGGGGGACCCACGTGCCTGCACTTAACCATGAGCTTTACTCCCTGTCCGTGACAGATTCTGGCCAAGGAAGCCCTTTATCTACAGATAAAAGGTTGCAGACATCACACAATGGCCATTCTCGGGAGCAGAAGGGTGGAAAATGAGAAGACGCCACAGACTGGGAAGCCACGATGGAAGGGCGGGTTGGAGGCACCTGCCGAGCCTTAGACGCTTATCTGTCACTGCGGGCAATAGGAATGCTCCATATGGATGGTGGCAAAAACAAAAAACAAACAAACAAACAAACAAACGGTCCAATAGGAGTGCTGCGTACTAACCGAGGCAAATCGAGCCAATCCAGTTATAATTTGTAGAACTTTACCTGGAAAGCCTGTGTATATATAAAGAAAAAAAAAACCCCCACTTAACTGAGTTGCAATCTTTGTTGCTGTCAATGCTGAGTTACTTTTTCTTCCAGGTAGTGGCTCTTTTGTGTATTTAATAACTATTTACTGGGGCCTGCCATATACCAGGCATGGGCTAGGGACAGAGGAGACGGTAGTGAGCCAGACTATCTTGGTTCCTACCTTCTCTCCAGTGGGAGAGACCTAATTTGAAAGCTTTTTCAACGATGCAATTAAATTTCAGACAAGAGCATTTGGAGGAGGAGGCTAGGTGGCCATAAAAGTATAAATATCTAGAGGTGATATTCAAATAACTTAGCAACCCATAAACCCATCCAGGGTAGGTCCGTTCTGGGTGAGACTAATCTAGGCAGCGGGGGACAGGGAGAGTTCTGTTGAGGAAGTGAGTTAATTATTTTTAAATGAAACCTTTTACGGGGCACCTGGGTGGCTCAGTCAGCGTCCAGCTTTGGCTCAGGTCATGAGCTCGCGTTTGTGAGTTCGAGAGCCGTGTCAGGCTCTGCGCTTTGGATTCTGTCTCCCTGTCTCTCTGCCCCTCCCCTGCTCGCACTCTGTCTCTCGATCTCTCTCAAAAGTAAATCGACGTTAAAACAGTGAAATGAAACCTTTCGTTTTGAGAGAATCATGGAGTCACATATCACTGTCGGAAATAATGCAGGGAGATCCTGTGTATCCTTCACCCAGGATCCCCCCCGCCCCCCACCAACAATGGTAATATCTTGCAAAACGAGAGTACAGCTCACAACCAGGGAGCTGAAATGTATTTACAAGGAAATTTAGTAATCTGAGTTTTGAACAGGTTGTCCATGCACATGGAATGAGGGTTAATTTTTGCAAAGGGGGAGACAAGGGGAAAGTGAGTCTCCCTTATTCTCTGTCCCTCACACTCCCTGGAGTCCAATATTGTTATAATTTTCTTATATATCCTTTCTCAAATATTTGACAAATGTACAAACATGATACCTGTGTGTCTTGTGTATGTACTGTGTGTGTGTGTGTGTGTGTGTGTGTGTAATTTCCCTCCGTACCTGTGAGAGCATACCGTATCCATAATTATGCATCCTGCTTGTTGTACTTAACATCTTTCGATAAGAAGTGACCTTTCGGGGCGCCTGCGTGGCTCAGTCAGTTAAGCATCTGACTTTGGCTCAGGTCACGATCTCGCGGTCTGTGAGTTCGAGCCCCGCGTCGGGCTCTGTGCTGACGGCTCGGAGCCTGGAGCCTGCTTCCGATTCTGCGTCTCCCTCTCCCTCTGCCCCTTAGCTCTGTCTCTGTCTCTCTCTCTCTCTCTCTCTCTCTCTCTCAAAAATAAGGAACATTAAAAAAAAAAAAAAAGGAATGACCCTTCAAGATGAGTCTGACGAAATGGTGGAGAGGCATTGCTGGCAGAGGGAGCATCCTGAGCCAGAGACCAGGAGGATGGAGGCCACTGTTGGTGAAGAGACAAGGAGGAGGGTCGTGGCAGGTGGAACAGTGATTCTCGGACTTTGAACCCACCCTTATGTTCTCCATGTGGCCTGTACCCTGGGGTCCAGAGTCACCCTATGGCTCATGGGCACACGTCCCACCTCCGATGACAAATGTCCACCGCTGAAGATCAGCTCCTCACTGGTTGGCCCTACCTAATGCAGGGACACTGCTTGCCTCCCCAGACCCGGAGAAGTGCATTTGGGTGACCAAGGCTAACCGCTAGTTTCCTCAAAAGCCTGCCTTCTTTCTCCTCCTTGGGATGTTTCCGGCCTCCACAGGTCTTTCCAGACGGCCAAGGACGAGGAAAGAGAGGAATGGACGAAGACCACAATTCTCGACTCTTTTTTGCTCCACTTTGCAAGACAGCAAGGCGGGAAAATGTGCCTCTGATTATGACCCCCTCTGTGCTTCCTAAAAGCTTCTTTCTGGACTTTTAAGTCTTCTCAGGTTTCCAGTTCTCTCTTTCTCGTTCCCCTGTTCTGTTTTCCTCTATTTAAACTAATCTTAAAAAAAAAAAAAGCTATAAAAAGCCCCTGACACTATAAATTCTCCTGTAAACCCAGGTTTTATGGGTTTAATTGCCCCTTTTTACAACACTGCGTGCCTGGGTCCTGAAACACTTCAGTCTTGCAGGACAAGTTCAAATTCATAGCAAGAGTCTGGGCCACCCCGCGAGGGGGTTTTGAACTCTGGGAGCCCGCGAGGCGCTTGGGGCTGGGCTGGGCCCAACGATCGCTTCTCAGGCCGCTCCAAGTTGCCCCGAGTAGCCAGAGGGAGGCTTGTTTCTAAGCGAGAAGGTGACCACATCCTTAGAGAAGGCCGAGAGCCGTGAGGGCCCTGGGTGAGTGCTGGTTGGAGAGGACGCCCATAAAAGCCACAGCGACACCGATGGTATTTACTATAGCCACACAAGCAATCACCATTTATCGAGGGCTAGTAACTATGCAAAAGCATTTTACGTGCACGGTCCTCACTACCGCCCAGTGGGTAGGGTGACCGCCTACGGTGTAGGAGACCACTGGTGTAGCACTTTTTATTACCAGAAGCCACACCTAGGCTCAGAGGTTGACGTCATTTTTGTGAGCTCACACAGCAAGCCCGGGATGACAGAAAAGCCAGGCTTCTCATCTTCAGATGCAAAATCGAAGATGTGCCGAAACCCCTCGTGATCCACGTAAATCCCGTTTTAATGCCAATATTAAAAAATAAATAAATAAATCAGGGGCGCCTGGGTGGCTCAGTCGGTGACGGGTCTGACTCTCGGTTTCGGTTCAGGTCATGATCTCACGGTTCGTGGGTTCGAGCCCCACGTCAGGCTCTGCCCTGACAGCACGGAGCCCGCTTGGGATTCCTTCGCTCTCCCTCTCTCCGCACCTCCCCTGCTTGCTCACTCTCACTCTCAAAATAAATAAAGAGACATTTAAGAAATTAAAAAAAAAATCAAAGTGCCGAATGATGTCCCACATGCCAACCACCTGATTTCGTAAACCCAGGTTTTTCGGGTTCGAGGCGGGGATTCAGGGCGGTCAAGGGAAGCTGAGTGGTCCCGATGCAGGGCTGAATCCTGTCGTTTTTTTACACTTCTGACATTTTTTTCCTCATGGACGCTTTGCATACTTGCGGGGGAGGATTTTTGAAATAATGCCTTAAAATGTTATTTATGCCAGTTATGGAGTTTTTTTGGTGGCCCCCTTCAATCTCACACCCAAGAGGCATGCCTCACTTGCCTCACCCTAGTCCTAGCCCTGTCACACGGTGAGGAGCACAGACCCCAGGCCTCCAGCTGACTTCCAAGGCGATTGGGAATTGTGACCTCGAAAGCACAGTCATGGCCGCTTTGCGCGGTGATGGTGGCAAGTCGGGGCAAGACTTCACTGTGGACCCTCCCCGCTCAGGCTGGGGAGGGGCAGTCTCCTGCATAAAATTGCCCCTGGAATATTCAGCGGCCTGAAGTGTCATTACTTGCTACCCCCTTAACACCATGTGCCCGTCACCACCTTCCGTCTGGGAGAGAGGACACAGGGACACCTTCAAGGCAAACTTCCGCTCCTTGTACGTTGGCAGGTTCATAATGTCCATTCATCTCCTCCTCCGGAAGGCCTTCTTTAACTATTTATTTATTTTCGAGAGAGAGAGAAAGAGACAGAGAGCAAGCAGAGAGGGAGAGAAAGAGAGAGAGAGAGAGAGAGAGAGACCCAGAATCCAAAGCAGGCTCCAGGCTCTGAACTGTCAACACAGAGCCCGACGCGGGGCTCGAACTCACAAACTGCGAGGTCATGACCTGAGCCAGAGTTGGACGCTTAACCGACTGAGCCACCCCAGTGCCCCAGGAAGGCTTTCTTTGAAGGCTCCTCACCGGCGATCCAGACAAGGGCCTCTCACCCCTACGACCTCTCCTTCGCTACCCTTGTACATTGACATCGATTGACTTCATTGTGGGCAGTGGTTGGGTTAATGTCTACGTTTCCTGGCAGCTGGTAAGCTCCAAGTGGCGGGTCCAGGGTCCAGCTTGTCCAATACCTCATGGCCAACACCCACCGTAGACCTGGAGCCCAGGGGGAACTCAAGAAATATTTGTTAACTGAACGAGTGACTCTTTGACCTAGTAGATTGCTCTTAACTTCCCCGAGCCGAAGGGTTCGAAGATGTAGAATGAGTATAATTTGATTTCAAAGGGCCTCTGACATTCTGTTGCGAGTCTGCGATACCATCAGGGGCCTCGTTAGGGAGGACACAGTGCATTGGAGTTCGTCCAAGGCCTGGGGCTCCCATGTTCCCTGTGAGATGAGATGCATTCTTACTGACCACTGAGGCAGGGAAATGGAGACCGGTCTGGTCTTTTCATCTCAGTCAAGAGATCGGAATCTCCGACAATACCAGAGATTATCCGCCCTCCCTGATTAGTCTGCCTTCAGCTTGGGGGCCAAGGAAACAGCTTGAATATTACCCAAGTCCATCGAGGTTTCTCTGGAGTCACTTTCCCACTGAGGGCTTGATTCCGTCTTGAGAAAGAGGATGATGTCACTGTTCGGAATTAAAGGCATCGGAAGATGTCTGCTGACATACGTTCGTGGTCGGAGAGAAGCTAAGCTGTGTGCGTGTAACATCATTTCAATATGGAGTCCCCCCAGGCTGGTGAACTTCCGCGAGGGCTGAAGGTCCACAAAGACTTAGCTGCAAAGCTGGTTTATGAGGAGTGGAGCGTAAGAGCATGGCAACACTGAGTGAAAGGCCTTCCGGCCAGGCATGGGTCCCCCACCACTGTCCTCCTGCCCTGTCTGAACTTCAGTGGGTAAAAACAAACACTCGGGAGGCAGATTACCAATGGGGCCACGGGTGTTCCTCAGATCTTCCGGAAGACTTTGGTCAAGACCTTTGTCTTCTTCTCGTTTCCTACTTGGCACCATTGGTGGTGTTTGGGTAGGTCTATGAGAGAAAATTCCAGAGCAATTCTTTCGTAAGTTCAAAAATGATGATGCTGTCCATTTGACCTTTAGGGATGAGACATCGTTCTCACCACCCTCCCGGACTCGTTCTTGCTCCAGAAGACTGACCTCGGATGCCTTCTGCCTTTTCAGTAGCATTGGGGAGCTTCTCATTGCCTCCCCCAAAGAAGAAAGCCAAAATGGCACCCTTGCCGCTCACACTAGGGTCCCGTGGCCCGAGGTTATGCTGCCCGCTGACCGTGCAGCGTCGATCAGGTCACTTATGTCTCAGAGTCTGTTTCTACAGCTCTGCAACAGGCATGATGATGACGATCGTACCTGCATCCCCATGCCTGCTCTCACTGTTAAGAGAGAGGCCGCACGCCAGGGCCCCTTCCCTGATTCACACGTATCGGCCGTGATAATTGTTATTTTCCACCGTCCGTTTCCTATCATGTTCCATACTGTGTTCTTCTCTTCTTTGCTTTGCCGCACCAGCCCCCACCCCCACCCCCACCGCAGAAGCCTTTCTCCCCATGACCCCATTCCTACCCAGGAACCGTAGGCTTCTCGTAGAGCGCCTCGTCCCATTCCGCAGACCCTTCCATACTTGCCAAGCCCAGTTCTGGGGTTGCTGTGAGGAGTAAGCAAACAGCTTAATAAGTGGCTTGACGAAGCTTCTGACTCTGAAAGAAATGTCTTACAAGAGATCTGTGGCTATAAAAGGTCACATTTCCTGCGTCTCCCCACAGCACGACCTCTGTTCGGGAAATTCCGCCGTTAAAGATGTGTTTCCCTAAGAGAAGCAAATATGGGATTAAATGCAAATGCGGGTTTACGCTTGATTACTGATTTTGCAAAGCGCGTCAAGTTCTATTTAGTCACTGTACCCTCGTGTGGGCTCGTTTCTCCATTCCTACTTACCCTGACAAGTAGCTAAGACTCTGCTTTTAAATCCGTGGTAGGAGGAGGCCTGGCAAGAGAGAATTGAGAAACTGGTGATGAGAGAGGGGGAGAAGTCATAAAGCGATACACATGTACCGAAAGAGGATACGGAAAAGCTCTAAGGACAGACTTCTCCCATCTCGTGGTATGGCTGAGACTTAACCCATGTATTTGTTGAATGAATAACTGATTGCTCTCAGAATTCTCTCTATACTTTCTCTCTGGCTTTGAAGCCGGTGGCTACATTTTTTTTCACTGACCACGTCAATCTGTACCCGCCGAGATTTTCTATAGGATTATTCAAGGTCCGGGTTCCTCCAGATTTCCCCACGTGATGTAGGCTCCCAAGAGCAAGGGAGATTCTGTGTCCTGTTGACTTTCCTGAACTCAGCCTGTCACACGACGATTGTCATGTATATAGTTGGGACCCATTCCACGTTTGTTCAATTGAATACATTCAACTTGTTCCGTCACCAACTTATGTCGGTGTTTTCTCCTTTAAAACTCTGGTCTTCTCTTGGGGCGCCTGGGTGGCTCAGTCGGTTGAGCGTCCGACTTCGGCTCAGGTCACGATCTCCCGGTCCGTGAGTTTGAGCCCCGCGTCGGGCTCTGTGCTGCCAGCTCGGAGCCTGGAGTCTGCTTCCGATTCTGTGTCGCCCTCTCTCTCTGCCCCTCCCCTGCTCATGCTCTGTCTGTCTCTGTCTCTCAATAATAAATACATGTTAAGAAAAAATTATAAAAAAAAAAAAATGAACACTGCGCCTCTATGTAGGTTTCCAACAACACCTTTGAGAGGTTCTGCTTTCACCAACCCCCCTCCTGGTTTTTTGTTGTTGTTGTTTTGTTTGTGTTTGTGTTTTCGTTTTTTTTGTTTTTTGGTGCTTTATGTGAGTCCTTTTCCTGCAAAGCCTTGGGAACCTGACCAGGTGAGGGATTGGCCCGGATGAGGTGCCACTTTGGCGAGGCTGCTGGTGGGAACCGGCTTATTACCAGTTTGGAATCCGCACCTTCAGCTACTCCTACGGCAAACGTTGATGGAGCATCCGCCCCGGGGCCAGGACCTGGACGCTGTCCTGGGGGCCCAGCCCCTGTCCCGTCACAGCTGTGACGGCTGTCTGTGGGGGAAGGCGGACAGTTCAAGGAGCAATGATGATACATCGCGAACATGCGGGCTGGCCCGAGGTCTTAGAGCTTGGCTGTTCCACCGAGTGCCCCAGTGGGCGCCTGGCCTTGTGCACAATTGTGTTACGATTGTGCCGACTTGAGTCTTCTCTCCCGTGAAAGGGGAGTGCCACGGGACTTATCTCACAGAGCTAAACTCACGAGGACTTTTAGGGCCTTCGTGGCGAAAGCGCTCAGAAGCGTGCTGGCATGTGAACGTGTGAGCTCACAGGGCGTATTTACACACCCCCAGTTTACAGATGCAGAAACTGAGGCTCGGAGCCCTTCAGCTGTTGGCCTTGGGCTCCGAAGGCATCGGAGAACATGGGGAGGACTGAGAAATAGAGCTCCGTGCCCCGCCCTGCAGGCTCCAGGCCCGGGAGCTCTCTTAGGCTCGCGGATTGTGCCCCAACCTCTCGCTGCCTCAGCCCAGACCTGCGGGAGCTGCCCCGGGGCACGGTCGTCAGGAACTGTGGAAAAAGTCCAATCTGGCCCAAGAGGGACAAACTAACTACACACAGGCTAAATTCAACACCGGCTATGGGGTTTTTCTTCTTCTTTTCTTCCTCCCTCCTTCTGAGCTCTCTCAACTCTGAAAAACCAGAAACCCCATTTACTAATAATAGGTCTTCTTGTATGATTTCTGGATTCAAGGCAGGTAGGAAATCGGAGAGAGATACATGATTCAGAGTCCCCAAACGCAATCATTTGGCCTGCGGTTTGGAGAGGGTTTCACAGCTGCGAGGGAGACCTCAGAGCCCAGCCAAACCTGAATCCTGCGTGCAGTCTGGCAAGACCACAAGTGCAATTGATCTGGAAACATGGGCAGACGCCTCCTCTCCCCACTGCCAGCTGGGACCCCAGCAGTGGAAATACAGAGAGCTGGCCTCATCTCCCACACTTCCACTCATGCCTACTGTGCCACAGGAAAGCAAACAGACAAGTAGAGGGTCCAGAGTCTTCTATTCTCCTGTGACCCTGTCTGCTCGAAGGAAGAAGATGGAGAAGGAGGAGGAGAAGGAGAAGAAGAAGAAAAGAAAGAGAGAGAGAAAGAAAGAAAGAAAGAGAAAGAAAGAGAAAAAGGAAGGAAGGAGACACTCCCCCTCCCCAACTCAACTCTATGATGACCCAGAAGCTCTCCTTCCAAATAATGAAATTTGGGGCAAAAATAAACACACAGCTCAGGGATGGGCTGTCATGAATTCAAAGAGTACATCCATACGGCAGATTATTGAGCTACTACTGAACCGATCATTAAAAATGTTTCCAGTACAATGTGAAGTGTTGTTTTTTTTTTTTAAAAAGCAGAAACTTGGGTGAGCTCAACCACGTAAGGAAAATAAATACAGATGGGGGCAAATGACCAGAAGGAAATACCCCAAACCATCACTCCAGAGCGTTTGCCTTGGGGTGGGATGAGTCTTTGTGACTGCTTTATTTATCACCCATTCCGCGAATGAGGCCCAGCCCTCTCTTGGCAGAAACATTCTGGGAGTAAATCCCTGCAATGATGGAATTACTCTAAGTCTTAGCAATATATCAGGACAGATCGCAGCCCTTCGGGAGCGGTCCAGGTAAGAAGGAACTGCCTGTGGCGGCTCCCTTTTCTCTTTCCCACAGAAAGGCGTCCCTGACGCAAACTAGCGTAAATTCCTTAATCCCAGGGGTGCTTCCCACTACGCATTTCACAGAACATGAACTCCGGGAGATGTTTCCCTCCAAAAGGGCAGTCCACACCAGCATTTGGGAATCACCTGGACTGCCTGCTGTTTTCCACTCTTGAAGGCTCACCCGGCACATTGGCGACTAAAGGCCCTGACAAGTCCTGCACGGAAGCGTATTTACTTTGTCGAGCCCAACCTTTCACAGATTCTTTGATCACACACCCCTTTATTTCCTGTCATCCCCATGCTCCTTCCATGGGACTGGAGTCCCAGGAAAGAGCCATGGGAAATAAACTGTGTTCGACTACAAAATGGCCACAGTCTCTCCCCTTCCCCGGTATCCAGGCGCTTTGTAGTGTGGCTGCAGCATGTCCCATCAAGCACTGGAGAGTGTCCCCGTCCGTGAATCTAGGCAGGCCTTTCGACCTGCTTTAGCCACTAGAATATAACAGAAGTGACAGGTGGCAGTTCTGGGCCGAGGCTTCAAGAAGCCTTGCACACTTTCACTTCCTCTTAGAACGGACGCGACCACCACCACGGGAGTGAGCCCCAGCTATCCCGCTGCAAGAGGAAAGACCACTGGGAGGGTGGGCGAGGGTTCCGAGCGGAGGGTCCCCTGGACCAGCCAGCGCGCTCAGCCGACCCCCCAGCTGACCGCAAGCACATTTGTGCGTCCGGCTTGGACCGGAAGAACAGAGGTGGCGGTTTCGATCGCCACTAAATTCGGGAGGAGCCTGTCACGCAGCAAGAGCTGATGTGTGTGTGTGTGTGTGTGTGCGTGTGTGTGTGTATAACAGGGATCGCCTTGAATTAAGTATATATTTTTTAAAACGTTAATGATCTGCAACTTTTCGGACTTTATTATTCGTAAGGAATAAGGATTCTAATACACAGATGTATGTCAACCAGGCTGGGTTGGAGAACCGCACCAATGTGGGGTTTGGGCCGCATCTTTGCTTTCTCAAGGAGAAAAAAAAGTCCTGCTGCCTCCGCACAACTGTCCATAAGGCTGTCTTCCCAAATCTCATCTCATTCAACAGGCTTCTTTTCTGCTTCCGGCTTCACGGAGAACTACAAACCTTACTCCGTCTGCCCAGATGGGAGATGCACTTTGCTTTGTCTGTGGTTGCGTGGAAGGGGGGGGGGGGGGGGAGGGGGGGGGTTACTGGAGAGGGGGGGGGGCCGGGGGCGGGGGGTGGGGCCGGGACAGGGGCTGAGGGTGGGAAGAGAGGTTTTCCAGGGCCCTGCAGCGCTGGAGCGAGCAACCCCGAGCCGGCCAGTTGCAGAAAGTGAGATCTGGAAGGGACGTATGTTAACAGGCCAAGGAACGTACCAATGAACTGGTTGTTGATGGAGTGGCTGTTGCACGCAGCCCTGCCATCTTGTAAAAAGGGTTTTATTTGTCCTTTTTTTTGTGAGGGTCCTGGGAAGCGGTCATTAAAGGAGCAGAGCCCAGGCCGGCAGCGCAGGTCTGGGAGAGTGTGTGCCTGTGTGCGTGCCTGCCCGGCCTCCCTCTGGCACCCGCCCCCCACTTTTACAAGGGCCAACTGGGTTGCAAGGTTAAAGTCAGAGGGGACCGATTGGTGTTGTGGGGCTTTTTTACAAAGTGCAAAGGATCAAAGTAATTAGCAAAGGGCGAGAGACCAGGCCTGTTAGAGAAAGAAGCCAGCCGCCCCACGCCTTCCGCACACACTGCCCCTCGTCCCCAGGCCCGCTGCTAATGCCTCCTTAGAGGGCCAGGAAAGGGCGCGTTGCGGGGCGCGGGGTGTTGGAAGGGGCTCCTTTGGTGTCAGGCAGGAAGCGCGCCCAGAAGAAGCCAGCTGTGAGCCTGGTGAGCTTTGGGGGATCTTTAGGTAGCCCAAGACGTTTCTTGTTTCAGGGGGAGTCCCCCGTGGCTAGACCCAGACTTGGAGAACAGGGTGAGAGTAACGGACCCTTACAGAGCACTTCCAAAGCTTATCAACTGTGATAATGTCAGGCCAAGACTTAGGATCAAGTTAAGTCATTGTCCGGGGCATTACGTTAAGTCGCCTGCAGACAGGACTTTAAATTATATAGAACTCCTCGGTGAATAGCTTCCTTCCTTCTTCCCTCCCTCCCTTCCTCCCTCCCTCTCTCTCTTTCTGGTTCTACCAAGAAGTCTCTGTTTGGAGCTAGGGTGCTGCAGGAGACAGAATAGTGACCCCAAAATCTCTCCACACTTGTGACTATGTTCCCTTACGTGGCAGAAAAGACTTTGCAGGTGTGACTAAGGTTAAGGTCCTTGAGAAGGAGCGATTTTCCTGGATTATCCAGGTGGGGGGACCGCTCTAGTCACCGCAGTCCTTGAAATCCAAGCGTCTGCCTTGGCTGCAGAGAACCAGGGAGCGTGAGAAGTCTCCAGCGACCCCGTGGCTGGTCCCCAGAAGTAAGGGTGACATATGGTGGGGCAGGAGAGAGGCCTCCTGGAGGTAAAAGCAGTCCCCAGCTGACAGCCAGCATGGAAATAGAGCCTTTGGTCCCATAACTGCACGGAACTGAATTTCGCCAGCACCCTAACCGGCAAAGAAAGGATGCTCCCCGGGGCTTCTAGAAGGGAACGTAGTCCTGCTCCAGTGGGACTTCTGACCTGCAGATCTGTACTATAATATGTTGTTTTAAATGATTAAATTTGTGATAATTAACACTTACGCCCCTTTTTATTTACACACACACACACACACACACACACAAATTAGCGAGCGAGAGAGAGAGAAGCCCTCCCACTCAGCTCTTCCGGAAGGTCGTAAGACTCAGTTAAGACTTAATACCGTTGTAAGGTTTCCACTGCACCCATTTCTAGGAAACCAAAAGGAAGAAAAAAGGTGGTTGGAGCAACCGGCCAGGTAAAGCTCTGTAGCGTGGGATAACGGCTAGGCTTCAGAACCAACCAGAACTGGCTTGGAGTCTTGGCTCAGCCCCCTTCAAACTGTGCGCCCTGAGTGAAGTACCTTGACTTCTCCGAGCCTCAGTTGCCTTATCTGCGAAAAAAAGGAGCCAATGGGAAAGCCCTCACTGGGCGGCGGTGCGGATTAAACGAGGTACCCTCTGTAGAGAGCACAGCTCGGGAAGTGCAGGAAACAATACGACCCATTATTATTACTCTTAGCTGCCCTCCCAGCGGCCGCCAGCCCATTCACTCATTACAGCCTGTGATCTCCGCCTCTGGTGTTGGAGGACTGCCCTGAGGGGGCCTTCTGGGCAAGGCTGGGGCAGACAGTGTCCAGGCACAGCAGGCCTGAGCTGGTCTCTGTCACCCTGACACGCAGAGAAAAGCCGGGAGGAAGGAACCCGCAGAGCCGTAGGAGGCTGGGCGGCCACGCCTGCCCGCAGACCCTCTTTCTCCTCCACCGAGAGGCTCTGGCCCTTTTCAAGGACGGGGACCGAAGAGAGAACACGCCGGGCTGGGAGCAGAGCAGTGCAAGGCTTCTCAGCCCTGACCAGGGAGGTGGCATGCCAGGGCATTTGTGCCTGGGGAAAAACTGGGGAGAAGGGGGGGGGGGCGTGGGGAAAGGCAGCAAAAGGAAGTACTTTGTTCTTTCGCTGCATTTTGGGCCGTGCCTCCGATAAGTGTCGCTTGGGGTACCGGACGGGCTGGGGTCAGGAGACCTGCCTCTGCCAGTTTCTCGCTGTGTGGCTTTGGACAAGTGACTTCCCCTCTCGGATAATCACCATCGCTAACGCTCATCGAACCCCGGCTTCGTGCCAGGCTCTGTGCTGAGCACTTTACAAATATTAAATAATTTAAGCCTCACAACAACCCGCTTGTAGGCGTGATCACTATCAACATTTTACACGTGAAAAGACAGAGGCGCAGAGGCACTTTGCAACTTGCCCAGGGTCACACGGCTAGTAGGGGGCAGATCCAGGATGCGATGCAAGGCAGTTTATACTCTAGTGTGGGGGGATATGTTATTTTCAAGATTTGTGCGTGTGTTGTTGACTGTTTAAATCTTTTTTTTTTTTAATTTTTTTTTCAACTTTTTAAATTTATTTATTTATTTTTGGGACAGAGAGAGACAGAGCATGAACGGGGGAGGGGCAGAGAGAGAGGGAGACACAGAATCGGAAACAGGCTCCAGGCTCTGAGCCATCAGCCCAGAGCCTGACGCGGGGCTCGAACTCACGGACCACGAGATCATGACCTGGCTGAAGTCGGACGCTTAACCGACTGCGCCACCCAGGCGCCCCGACTGTTTAAATCTTTAACGGCTGTGATTTCTTTTCTTTTTCATTTTTAAGTTCATTTCTTTATTTTGAGCAAGAGAGAGAGAGAGTGAGTGAGTGGGGTAGGGGCAGAGAGAGATTGGAGAGAGAATCCCAAGCAGGCTCCACCCTAACGTAGCGCAGAGCCCGAGGCGGGGCTCGAACTCACGGACTGTGCGATCATGACCCGAGCCCAAATCGAGAGTCGGATGCTTAACCGACTGAGCCACCCAGGCGCCCCTAAGGACTATGCTTTCTTAACTTGATTTTTTAGATTCCAAATGTAACCGTAAGATTCTGAGGTCGCACGAGGGTGCTTAGCAGTGCGAGACTGGCTCCAGACCCAGGGATCCTGCCTTATAGAAACCACATCTCTTCCTCTGTTCACTAAGCCGGCACACGCTTATTTGTTGCCTACTGTATACTCCACACTGCGCATATATTATGTCCCTGCTGTGGCACTTTCGCACCGACCCATACTCTGTTCCTCGGCATGCCCTCGGGATCCCCATCCCCCCCCCCATTCCTGTGCTCAGGAAGCCAAGCCCTTCTTAGACCAGAACCCCAAGCAGACCAAACTGCCCGCAGATATCCCCCAGCATTCAGGACCCCGTCAGCAAGCTGTGGCCCCGCTGAGAGCTGGGTTTTCGGCCAAAGTAAAAGCAGTCTGGATTAGCCGCGGCTTGAAGGAGGCCGTGCTGAGACCCTCCTTGTTCCCGGACACCTGCTGGACTTCCGGGGGTCTTCAGCTAAAAGGGCAGACCCCACCCAGGCGAGGCTCCTGGGCTTACATACTGTCTTAGAAGAAATCCGATAGATGTGGAGCCAAGAAGGAGGCTGTGGGCGGGGGACTGAGGCTCAGACTGTGTGTGTGTGTGTGTGTGTGTGTGTGTGTGTGTGTGGCGGGGAGGGGGAGGGATGTTCCCAGAGAAGATTCTGCCAAGAAACCTCTGAGTGTGGGGAGAGCCCTGCCTTTGGGCCTGCTGAGCCAAGGGCAGTGGCTCCAAGCCCCGGACAGCCTATGGATCTGTCAGGGTCTGCAGGTACGACGGTGACATCCCCGGCGGTTCTCTCCTCCCCTCCCCCTTCCACGTGTGCCTCCCTCTACTCCTTCCCAGGTGAGATGCTCTGACTTCATGCTCCCAAGTCCCTTTCAAAAGAGAGGCGGTCGGTGAGTGTGAGACGATACGGAGGGGGTAAGGGTTGAACTGCAGCTCGGCCGCTTTGCTCCGTGGGGGGCTTAGTGCCCCCAAGCCTCAGTCTTGGCACCTGTGAAATGGGCATGCTGAGGGCGTTCTGTTCGCGGCTAAGTGTCTCTGAAGAGAATCCTATGCTCCTTTGTTTGGCCTCCACCTGCCACTCTCAATCCTCCCCTTCCCTGGCGGTGGTTCCCCCGGAATGCTTCCCTGTCCTAATTGCTGCCTGATGACCGAAATGCAAAATCTTGCCTAGCCTTCAAGGCCCCGATGAAATGGTTTTTCTTTCGAGGAGCTTCCTTTGGTTCTGTCCCCTCTGTGGTTTTCCTAGCCCCTTCGAAGTACCGAAGAAGAATAATCAAGACGGCGAGGACAGCAGGAAGAGCAGGGGCACGTGCCTGCTGCGTGATGAGCGCCCTTAAGTGTTCGTCATGATTAAGGCACGGCTTAGTTGTGCCAACGGACTCCCCGGCGCCATGTTCTTTGCCCTGCCGCTCCGTCCTCCCCTCCGATTCTAGACTCAGTCATGTGACTGACTTTGACCGACAGAATAGTAGCAAATTCGATATGAGCAGAAGCCCGAAAACGCACGCAAGCATTTCTTTCCACAGACTCTCCAGGACCCCTGCGATCACTTGGGCTAGCCTGGCTAGAGGATAAGCAGCTCTTTGTCTCCTTTCTAAGGAGAGGAGCGTGTTATTCCAGCCAAGGCCATCCCCGATCCGCCAACGGTGAGCCAACTACAAGACATGTGGGTGAGCCCCGGCTGAGGTCGGAAGAAGCACAGAGCGTGCCCAGTCAAGACCAGAAGAAATACCCAGCTGACCCCAGAACTCACGAGTAATCATAAGTGATTAAATCTTGGGATGCTTTGTTACGCAGCCATAGCTAACTGATACAATCATCACCACTAAGCACTTCCTGTGTGTCAGAAAACCCTAGGGAATACTCTATAAACGTTACGTGATTGGTCCTCACCTGAACTGGGCACGAGCCCCATTTTCAAGATGAGGACACTGAGGCTTAGGGAGCTTGCCCCTTCTCCAAGCCAGTGGCCCTAGAAAGTGGCTCCATACCTGTCCGGGGAGTCTGATCCTGGCTTCCCTTTCTGGTGATGTGACTCAGGGCAAGTATCTTTTATTTTTGTGCCTCAGTCTCCTAATCTATGAAGCAAACATGATGACAGTTATCATGGTTATGGAGTTGCCATACCGAGAGCACTACAACCTGCTGAGATGAGAGACTGAGCCGAACTCATGGTGGATGCCCAGCAAAAACGCTAGACGTTCTGTTTCTCTTCCTGTTCCCTTTTCTTGAGGTCTGAGAAGCTGATATTTTTAGAGCTGTCATCTCCCATGGAGGTGCAGTCTCCTTGAAACCCTGCGTCCAGGTCTAACTACTCTGGGTCCCCCCACCACAGTTCCTTGCCCAGACTATCGGCTTCCGCAAATACATACTAAAAAGCTAGTTTAACTCCTTTCGCTGGAAAATGAAGCGTGAACTTAGTGCCCTCAGAAGAGGAGGTGGCCAGGAGCACATGGGGGAGAACGATGAGACACAGCTTCGTACGAGGGCTTTAAGTTAGACTCCGATAAGAACTTCCCGGGAGGGGAGAGAAGCCATGGGTTTTTTTGGTGTTGCTGTGGTCTTGGTCTGCTTTGGCTTCTTGCGAAGGACGTGTCCCGCCTGGAGCTCTCTGAGCAGCTCTGGACGCTCTCAACCAGGCATAATTTTCAGTCTATTTAGAGACTCGGGGGCGGGACCGAGATCGGTGACCCCTCCGTGCCCTTGCCTGCGCCGGGGATCCTTGCGAGACTCGCGGAGAAAGCAGCCCGCTCTCCTGCCTGTTCCTCGCCACTATTTTTCTTTGCAGCTGTCTCTGCATTTCAGAGTTCACATCTCTGCCAGGGACTCTATTTTGGGATTTGTGGGAACAGGCGGGTTTCGGCAAATAGGAAGCTCTCGAAATCTCGGCGAGCCTGTTCCCCTGGGCCTCCCAGCCGACTCCGAGGGCAAGGAGAGGTTCGGAGGGGCCGCCCCGGGGCCCCGACATGCGCGCACGGGAGGGCAGGATGGCCCTTTCCCAGCAAAGCCCCGCCGCTGGGGGCCACGGCCTCCGACGCAATCAGCAATCAGCGCTCAGAGAAGCCTGCAGACACGGAGCTCGTTTATGTGCAAACTGACACCGAATCCCCACCACATCCCCTCTCCCTTTCCACACGGAGACAAGTGACAGGTGGCAGCAGGAGAGCCCCGCTCTGTCTGACTCAGAGGAGCCCCGGGGCCGAGGCCTTAGGGTTGCACGCGTCCGTGTGTCCATGTATTTGAAGATCTGTCCTTGCAGGGACCCAAGGCCGTGCGTTGGCGTGGGCGGGCCTGGCGCGTGTGTGCATCTTCCAAGCCGTGAGCCTGAATCTGGTGATCTGTACGCGTGCGTCCCTGGTGCTGGGGCGTCTGTCGTCATGACATTCCAGAGGCCCTCGTCTGTACATTTTGATACGTTTTACCTATTTGCGAGAGACAGCCTTCTGTCTCTGCGAGACAGCTCTCTGCGAGGGCGGCAGAGAGGGAGGGAGACGCAGAATCCCAAGCGGGCTCCTGCCCCGAGCTGTCAGCACAGAGCCCGTAGCAGGGGCTGGAACCCACGCTGGTGAGATCGTGACCTGAGCTGAAGTCAGAGGCTTCAGGGACTGAGCCCCCGCACCTTCCTTATCTGTAAATTTGTAATTCACCCGATGCGTTCATGCATTGTATATATATTTCTTCGTCTCTTCCTGTTCAGAGATGTCCTAAAGTGTAAGCTCCGTGACAGCAAGAGTGGTGTTAGTATTAGTCACCACTGTATACTTTATATACAGTGCAGCAAATACTATATAGATACATACATAGGTATATATACACACTCTATATATACTTGCAAATACACACACATACACACAAATACGTATGTAGATATCACTTGTATATATAATATATGCCGATATTTTATCATGATTGACTGTATGATGAAAAGTTTACATAAATATGTATCGCACGTGAACGCATGTTTGAATATATTTCAGAATTTACCCAAAGTAAATTTACCAGAGTGGTTTTATAAATGTTCACAGTATACAATTTGTCCAAGTAGAGCCACGATTAGCAAACAGTTCTATACTCTTATTTTTTATCTTTAAAACAAAAATTTTAATGTTTATTTATTTTTGAGAGAGAGAGAGACAGAGCATGAGCAGGGGAAGGGCGGAGAGAGAGGGGGAGACACAGCATCCGAAGCCGGCTCCGGGCTCCGAGCTGTCCGCACAGAGCCCGACGCGGGGCTCGAACCCGCGACCTGCGAGTTCATAATCCGAGCCAAGGTCAGATGCTTAAGTGACTGAACCTGCAGGTGCCCACGATGAATCATTTTTTAATGAACCAACTGGCAATCGCATTAGCCTAGCTCTAGAGAGACAGACGGCCTCACTCAGAGCCCATCTCCTCCGGCTCTCAAGATCCCAGATGAACTCGTGGGGATAGGAAAAGAGACCAGGAGAGGAACACCCCACGGAGGACCCCTTGCTGCTGACGTCGGGGACAGAGTAGGTCTCCGGGAACGTGATCCCTCTTCCGGCATCTGCCCCTGGGCTGGCTCCATCAGGGAAGGGAGAAGAGGAAGGGGACTCCAGGTGCGAAGTCCCAGCCCTTGCCATCCATCAACGGCCTCCTAATGAGATGATAGCCCTAATGTGTGAACATTGATTTCTGGGGTGACAGCAAAGCCGAGATGATTTACATTCAATTTCCCATTGGTGATGCACCATTGATCTCCGTGGGCACTGAAATATTTACTAGAGAGAGCAGGACTAGAAGGTCCCTGGCCAGGGGGAAGCGGGCAAGTGACCAGTGGGTTAGAGATTCAGGATGTGAAGCATCTTGCCTGAGGAAGAAAAGCCCAGGGAGCAGACTAGGGCAGCCCAGGGATGTTCGGAGCCAAGAACCGCCCCCCTGGACTCCGGGCCACAGAAGGGGATGCCAACCTGAGCCTGAGCGTGTCCCTCAGTTCTGCCGACGGTCTCCGTCACTCCACATCCGTGTCAACGCTGACACCGCCCCGTGTTTGGCTCTCTGCAAAGCACTGACTCCGATGTACTTTTCTCTGGGTATGTGTGCATATGTCTGCTTCTCCCCCA
>NW_024412422.1:8358623-8360418 GCF_014898765.1 Herpailurus yagouaroundi | reverse complement strand
GGAGGAGGAGACACCTCTTGCCCCAGGTCGTGGCCCTTTCACCCAGCGCTCCCAAGTCTCCAAATCCAGGATACAAAGGGCGCTCGCCCCAGCTGAAAACCTTCCTCGGACTCCCATCTCCTCCGCCTCGCAGCCCAGACTCCTGAACCTGCCGCTAGGGTTTTACGACCTCGATCTTCACCCTTGTCCTGTTGTGTCTCGCAGCCGTCCTGCCTTCCCCTCGTGGAATCTACCCGTGTTAGAATGCGTATTGGTTTTCTTTTCCTCTGCATCTCAGGGCCTTTGCATAAACGGCTCCCTTCCCCCCAAACCCTGTCCAGCGCTGAGAGGGTCTGGAAAGGGAGAAAAATTGATGTTAACAACAGCAACCAGTTGAAGTTCAATCATGGACTGCTTTAGGTATTTACATGTGCCGATAAGAGAAGGAATCACACAGACATCAGTGACTGGCTTTTACTTTACGTACTTTCTTCCATGTCTTCCCCCTCCAGACGCCATGGAAGAAGTCCCACTGTTGACCCGTTTTACCAACGAGGAAACGGAGGCACAGCCAGGGGAAGACACCTGCTCCAAATCCACGGCTCACCAGTGAGAGAGCTAAACTTTGCACCCGGCGGTGTCTAAAACCGAGGCCTGACTGTGATATCTTTAGGGAATTCATGGTCTCCAGCGGGCGGAGATTATTCGGGGGGCGGGGGGTAAAGTGAGAGAGTAGACTCTTATCGCTGCCATCAGTTGAGCGGCTGGCATTGTGCTGGCGAAGGTATTCTGCTGGCTACCCTCCCCGTGGCCCAAGAGATACACCTACTGTCCCCATGTTGGGGGTGAGGTCAGCAGGTTCAGGAGGGATGGAGCATCCTCCCCAAGGCCACCTAGCCTGTGAGTGGCAGAGTGAGAATCTGGACGCTGGTTTGACTCTCCATTCCTCCCGGCCTCCCCACTTTCTAGTGTGCCCTATATGTTTCCAGCTAATGGATGGCCCCTACCCTGCCCGGCGCTCTAGGCATCACCCTCCAGGCCTCTCCGCCCCTCAGAAGGAGCCCGAGTCAGCACCCCCGGGGTCCATCCCCAGAGGACAGGGGCCACCTGCATCCAGGCAGATGACAACTGAAGTCCCATCAGGCCTACCTGAAGGGTTGGCCACCCAGCCCCGGGCTCTGCCCCCCGCGGGTGAGCGGTGTATCTCTTGCAGGGGAACGTCCACTCGCCAAATGGAAGGTCAGCTCTCAGCCGGGCCAAAGCCCTGGGAGGGCCGACTGGTAACTTGTTTCCAGTTCACGGGTCCCTCCGGGTCCTGAGGTCAGGCCCCTTCAGGCGTCTCGAGGCCAGACCTTCTGTCTCTGAATAAACAGGCTGTGGAAAATCACCCACAGACACACACACACACACACACACACGTATGTGCGTGCTTGTGCAAAATTATTCTCTCCGCCACCCCATGACATGAATGCGATACACAAACAGACCTGGAGATTTACATACTTCCCCCATAGCCCCGCGTAATACAACTGCGTGGACATCTGCCCACCTACGCCCTCCCACACGACACAGCTTAAGGTGGGCCTGCACACCCACGCGGCAGGTGCACGCTCCTACCGAACGCACGCTCACGTGCAAACACGCTTGCACCGGTAACGGGGCAGTCCCACACTTATGCAAAGTCACACGCACACTCTCCACACAGACATACGTCCACACGTGTAGAAATACCCCCATACGCGGGTGGCGCGGTCGGTTAAGCGTCCGACTTCGGCCAGGTCACGATCTCGCGGTCCGTGAGTTCGAGCCCCGCGTC